>NC_090931.1:1336334115-1336641437 GCF_040938575.1 Ambystoma mexicanum
GAACAAGAAGGACATATGGGCCCTGGTGGCACAGCGGGTAAGTGCGGTGGGGACCGCACCCCGCATCCCACAGCAATGCAGAAAGCGTTGGGACGACTTGCGGATACGCGTCCGGAGCATACTTTCCGCCAACCGCAACATTGCCACAGCTACCGGGGGAGGATCGGAATCACCCATCAAGTTGACCCCCTGGGAAGAAATCTGTGCCTCCACCATTGGAATGGAGAGCATAGAGGGAGTCGGAGGGATGGAGAAAGGAGTGCAGACATCCGAAGAATCAGGTAGGTGGCCCAAATAAAACAATGCTAAATCCACAATGTCCAATCATGTGAAGTACCATGTGTCCCCATAGTGCAATAGAAACACATGTCCAGGAGAACGTCCACATACATTGCCATGATAGCGCCCTTTAAAAGTCAGATTAAATACATAAATAAGTAAAAATCCTAAAAACACCCTCTACATGTGCAGCATGCACACCCTAATTGCAGGCTGCAGAATAACTGCACCCTCAATCCACACGAAAATGAGACCTCCCCCAAGGCCCTGACCCAAATCACCCTCAGGTACCACCCCAATGCATGTGATACATTGCCATTCCAATTACCACAGACCCATAAATAACGCACGCCCTCCTTTACTCCACCACAGGGTCCGATTCAAACGACGAGCTGCAGGACACCCCTACCAGCACACCTGCAAAGAGGGCCAAGACCAACGGACAAAGACCCTCCACCTCAGCTGCACGGATCAAGACACGGCAGCAGCACAAATCAAGTGGCAGCACACTGGAGGGGACATCAACAGGCACCCCAGCAGCCAGCATGTCCACAACAGCAGCACCACAGGTCCCCCCAATGGATGCCACAGAAGGCACTGCTTCTGGTGGCAGCAGCACCATAGGTGACACTGCTTTCATGCCAGAATGCTCCGACACAGAAAACGGTGCTGCCGATGTAGGAACCATCCATGACCTGTCCCAATCCCCCTGTATGTTTCATCCCGTACACCATGAGGAAACCACGCAGGGGCACCCACAAGACGACGACTGGCCAACCCCCACAAGGCCTGTGGCAAGGCAACATGAGGTGATCAGCCCCTCTGTGACACCACCGCAAATGGGCATGGCCCAGCAGAGGCAACAGTCCCTCGAGCAGATGATAGTGCAACAGCAGCAACTGGCCACGCTCCTCAAGGAGCATGCTGCTGAATGTGGGGGTTCTGAGGCAGCCATTGAAACATCTACTGAGACACTCAGGGCAGAAATGGAGCGAAGTACAGAGACACTAAGGGCACAAATGGCGGGAAGCACCGAGAGCCTGAGGGGGGAACTGCATGCGACGTCCAAAGACGTATGTGGTGAACTTGCCGCTGTGCGCCGTGTGCTCACTGAGCTCTCACAAACTCTTAGGGACATGCATGGACGTGAGCAGGCAGAGACATCATCCGTTGCAAGTTCCGTCCAGGGCAGCCCCCAACGTAGATCTGGGAGGAACCTGCGCTCCACAGGCAGGGGTGCCCCTGATACCGGGAGAGGGGGCTTGCAATAGCGTCTGCCCAATGACAATGAGCATCTTTGGACACTGGTGTTCGGGGGGGAGGTAGGAGGGTGGAGGGGGTGTGTTGGGCTTTTTTGGGTGGCGGGTCGATTGGGTGTGTAATATCATTTCACATTTGCTATATATATATTCACATTAATCCAATGAGATGTGTGGACATTGATCTTTGTGTACGAGGCCTTTCCTGGCGTTCAGGCCACATTGTGCATGTTCCAGACACACACAGTGCCACAAGTCCCGTGTCCATGTAACAGCCACCAGGCGTGAGTGCTAGAAGCATGCATCTATGATATTCTGACGAATCTCACGGGCCTCCTGTGCCTCGCGGACTCCTTGAGGTGCTGCCACATCCCCACCCTCATCATGACCATCTTCAGGTGCTTGCAGTTCTGCGTCAGGGGGCATGGCCACATTTCTACGTACGCACATGTTGTGTAGCATGACACATGCCATGACCATCTTTGCAACCTTCTCATGGCGGTACAGGAGTGCCCCGCCAGACCTGCTGAGGCAGCGGAAACGAGCCTTCAGTAGGCCGAATGCCTGTTCAATGACTACACGGGTACGTGAGTGGGCATGGTTGTAGTCCTCCTCATGCTGGTTCTGTGGGTTCCGGATTGGTGTAAGGAGCCATCTCTTCAGTGGATACCCGGCATCACCTGTATGTGGACAATGAAGGATGTTTGTGTAATGACATTGCTACGTACGCATCCCCCCCTTCCTGCCACGTCATTGACGCATCACCCACCACACATTCACATGCATCAAATGAGACTAACCGAGTACCCAGGATCGGTGCCCTGCGTGTCGCTCCATGTAGAGTGGTACTGTAGAGTTCCTCAAGACCATAGAGTCATGGGTTGATCCTGGAAATCGGGCACAACAATGTGTAAAGATCCTGTTGGAGTCACACACCATTTGTACATTGATAGAATGATATTGTTTCCGGTTGCGGTACTGGACCTCCATGGCATGTGGGACAACCAATTCCACATGGGTGCAGTCGATGGCACCAATGCAACCCGGTATGCCGCCAAGTGCATGGAATCCCACTTTTGTGTTTGTAAGCTCCTGCTCCGAGCGTGGTAAAGAGATGTAGTCGTCTGCGTGCTTCAGGAGGGCATCAAGCACTTGGAATAGTGTCCGTGACAATAGTGGCTGTGAAATGCCATGCAACTGTCCGACTGTGTGCTGGTAGGTGCCTGTGGCCAGGAAGTGGAGTACAGACACCACCTTCAGTAGGGGTGGGATGGCGGTTGGGCTATCTATCATGCTGACAAGGTCAGCGTGTGTCATGTCGACAATGGCGGTTATGGTGTCCCGGTCCAAACGGTAGAGGGTGTGGACCTGCTCAGCAGTGAGGTTGAACGGATTGGCTCGGTGGCGTGGGATTGCGGGCTGCCTGCGTGGCGGTAGTGGCTGTGCTGGTGGGCCTTGCTGCCCCTGCCTTGCCCTCCTCCTCCTCCTCCTGCGTCTCCTCTGTGCGGCCGGTTGTTGTAGTCGTTGGTGTTCGTCTTCTTGAAGTTGGAGTACTTGCAGTGCTATCAGGTCCCCCAGGCCCAACATCGCTAGTCCTGTCGGTAGCATTTGGGAGTGGGTGTGGTTGTGGGAGGGGGTTGGTGTGCAATTTATGTGTTTTCAGGCTGTATAGCCTCCACCTGTGGTGATTCATTCCACCTGTGCCAGCTGCTATTACTTTTGGGCGAGCACGTCCCGCACACAACGCTGCAATTTGACGCATGGCATCTTGCATTTACAATCATGTATTTAATCCCGATGGCAGTGAAATATTGGTTTATATGTTCATTTTGCTATGGTCCCATTGTTTCACATGCTATTTTTGCAGTCGCGAACAAACTTGTGAAGGGTCAGTGGAATGTAGTACTCGATCAACGGTGGACCCTCCTGCAGCACTATACCGACGTTCACCGACGGGCGGGGAGTCCCATTAGTGATTGAAGGCAGTTACCATTTTCACACACAGCCGCACTACATAGATGTATTTGTGAATTCAAGCGTCCACAGATGCCTTTTCGACATGATGTTGCAAATGAGGAATTCGAAGGACAGCGCTTTTGGTTTACAACTAGCGGCGAGGAGACGCCCACAGGTCTGACTGGAAATGTAACGTTCTATTGTTGAATGTCCTTGGGACAGGGGCCATGACGAGAATGCAATGTTTGATATGAATTGAATGGGATGCGCAATAGTGTAGTGGACGATAAGGCAGGACGTCCCCAAATACATGTCACTTCACTACACTAGTAATCCGGGCAGGAGCACAGTGGATTTTGCAGACTGCATTACGCACAGACTCAATGGAAATTTCTAATGTGATGTGAGTAAATATTCAGGCGTTTTTATACCGGGATGAGGGAATGATGAATGGATGCATGGACGGATGATTTAATTGAGAGTTTGTCATGTACATGGCTTTTTGGAATCTATCCCCTTCCACTGCGCTATGTGATGCAAAGCTGCCATAGTGGGTCCATCATCTATCTGCCCTTGTTGAACCCTCCCTGTCTCGACGCGCCTTCAAACACTTGTGTCTGTGCATGTTACTAATCCCATCTAATGGATTCTGTTTTAACAGACGCATGCACACAAACACTCGTTAGCAATAGTGTATTAACCTCGATTTATATTGTTATGATTCGCAAGTGATTTTTGGGTGAAATTAATCCTTTTGAGTGGGCTAGCATGCATATGGTTGTAGATTTAGTGGGTTGAATGAACTGAGTAATACATATGGAGTTCGGATGCCCATACTATTATTTTTTTTCATTTGGGTGACAGGTATCTCCTCCCCTTTTGCCGCTGCCATCTGTATGCCACTCCTGCAGATGGCTTTTTCACTCGACACCTGCAGCTTCGAGTTAATCAGTGGAGCACCATTACGATCTTATGGGACGATCGCCAATGGGCAACGTGCCCTTACGCAGTGCTAGTGGCTAGGAGCAACATATGTACCTTTCAGCTGGACTAATGCCTACTTCTTGGGACGGCCTTGCGGTTCTGGGCGCTTCCATGTTGCCTTTTTGAACATAAATGTAGCCCCTGTGTACCATGAAGGAACAGGGCGTCACACAAGAAGAAGCTGGTCATTTATTGCGGATGCAGCCCACAGTGATGGAGATAATTTGGGAGTTTATGAGCAAATAGCTGTATGGGCTTGGTGATTTTGTTGTGCATTAAATTTATATTCAGATATTGACCGTGTAGGCTTATTCTTTGCTAGTGATGTAGCATATTCCGATTTGTGGCGCGATGTATTGTGAGATGATCTGCATTGGGTTCCGGCTTATGAGTAGAGTTGTGTGGTACTGTGCTGGCCGCGTTTGCCTACGACGCCCAGTGAGGTCAGGGATAGGGGCTGCCATTATGACTGTTTTTATGATGTCATGCTCAGGGGCGGGGGATTAGCTTTTGTGCGACAGATGCCGGTCAGCCAGGTGGATTGGTGGAATGATGGGATTCTCAGAAAATGGCTGGTCACAGGTGCCTGTGTTTGCGTGCGTTTCTTGGAGGGAGACTGAGGTCAGGTCCATTGGAATTGCTTCTGTATTCGTGCCATCTCTGCCCTACAGCTCCCATTGGCCCCTCTTGAGATGAGCCTGGCTGCTCAGTCACTCTGCCAACTTGTGTGGTACATGCTTATGCTGATGGTTGGTTTGTCTACTGGCAAGGGTACAGGGCTGGTGCAGTCTCCCTCAGGATACTGCTTTGAATGTTGATTTACACTGGTGGCAAGCGATGGGGGACTATTGTTGTTTTGTCTCATGGAATATTTCAGTTCATTTTGGTGTACTTGAACCTTCACATGCCTGTGCTGCATCAGTACGGCGATGGTGTCATGTCGGATATGGATGGCCACTCACAAGGCACTTGGAGCCCCTGCATGCATTTGTTCGTTGGCATGCATGGGTGACTTGTACATTTCACTGGTTGCATGGTGTGACTGCATTGCGCCTACGAGGAGTTGTGCAATGTGGGCAGGGAGTGGAGTACAGGCACTCAGTAGGGCCATGTACGGTTGGTTCGCGATGCCGTAATTCTCACCATGGCGGAATGGTACTTTCCGCCATGCTTGATGGCGTTGTGTAAATGTCCGCTAGGGTCAGAATTCGCGTACCGTTGCGCCATGGCGGAAATTACGGTTTTGCATGGCGCGCGTGCGCGTACTTGGTGCAGTTAGTGTTGGCGTTCACTACGGTGTCGCTAATGGCATCGTACTTTACGGTGACGGGTCATGATCGCAACGAGCGGTATTCGATGGCGGTATTACATTTCCGCCTTCGTTTTTGGAATTCCGCCAGGGTCGTAATGAGGGCCGATATAATTTAAGCAAGCCTAAAATAATCTGCAGTTTCCAAGAGATCGAATCCGAATGTCTTGAATATTCTCCTGACACCTCTTGATGGAGATTGATGGACATGATTTACGCAAGCCTCCAATAATCTCCCTTTTCCAAGGGACTAAATCCGATTTGTTTGCATATTGTCCTGTTATTTTGTTATGTTACCATAACTTGATATAGCACACTATTACCTGGGGGTATCATGATGCTATCGCTGAGAGTCAGGAGGGTAACTCCAAGCGGGAAAAAGGAGGGGAGGACTACCTAGGCCAGTGGGTGTATAGAAGGGTTTTAAGAGCCTCACAAAGGTTACTGTGGTTTTCAGTAAGCCTCAGAGAGAGTGGCAAGGCATTCCAGAGGCAGAGGCCTTACCACAATTGTCTTTTTTTTAAAAAAAAAACGGGGTGCACATAGACATTGATGGCCAGCAGAACGAAGTACCCTACCAGGAACAGAGGGGGTGGGCTTTTTTGTGATATACATGCCCCCCTGAACTTGGAGCACATGGTGAATAAGGCACATAGCCTTAAACTTCACTCTGCCCTCCAAGAGTAGCCAATTAAGTTTGTTCAAACTCAGTGAAGCATGCAGACATTTAGGAAGGCCGCCACTAGCCGGGCTGCCATATTTTGGAAAAACTGCAGCCTCCGTGTGTGGTACTTGGGCTGATCCAACAGAGTGGCATTACAATAGTCCAACATACCCATAACTGCACAGGCCTTTCATCTTGGCATTTGTTTCTTTAGAGTTCTCAACTTGAGAAACCTAAAGCTACATCTACTACTAATCTGTGATTCAGGAGAGAGAGTAGCAGAAAACTTAATACCAAGATTTTTGACTGGCTCAGCTGGGGAAGGAAATGTACCCAAGGTGGGAGGCGAGAAGTCATTGGTCCATAGAAACCGAGTCGATGGAGGGCCTACCGCCAGGACCTCGGTTTTACCTCTATTAATTTTGAGCCAATTATGATTCATGCACACACCAATATCTGCTGAACAACCACGTAAGCAGGTATGGAAAGGAAGGTTGGGCACTATATCATAGTCTGCACATATGCTTCACTCTATTAGTTTAAACTTTTAAGTTATTTGTGTTGTCGCTTTCCACTGGTGGTTAGATTAACTAGCTTCACGGTCACGGGTTGGTAGAGGTGCTGTCCGCACCTCTTCTTGGGAGTAAAGCTACTCTGTCCCTGGATACCTTGTGCTAGTTTTAGCTATATTTCATATCTACACATCTGGTTTTAGTTCAGTGAGGTTTATTTTGTATTACAAGTGGTCAGCCGACACGTGTTTTGACCCCGAAGGGTCCTTTTCAAGGCTTGGGTTTTCTGGTTTGTGCCACATCTTCCGAGCGTGGTAAGTAGGAATTTTTGCGATGGCCCGTTGGGGCTGTTGGCTGTGCGGCAGTGATGTGTCAATATGCTTGTGGCCTCCAGAGGACACATACACCTCGGCACAACACTGCCGCACATGGGCCATCAGGAAAAATGTCTACTTACCATGATCGAAAGACCTGGCACAAACAAGCAAACACTAGCCTTGAAAAGGACCCTGAGGGGTTGAAACACCTTTCGGCTGACCACTTTTAATATAAAATGAACCTCACTGAACTAAAACCAATTGTGTAGATGGGAAATCTATCTAAAACCAGTGCAAGGTATCCAGGTACAGACTAGCTTCACGTAAGCAGGTAGCCTCCTCCCTAGGATTGGGGTCAACTCGCAAAATGAGTTGGGTATTATCAGAATATATCCAGCTATTTTCCGCTATATGGGAAACAGGCCGCATACCGGATAGCTGAAGGAAAGCTGTAGTAGTCCCTATTTTTAAAAAAGGGGACAGAAAATTGCCCGATAATTATAGATTACTGGCCATGGCAGACAGTAGCTGTAAGATCTTCTGTTCATTGTTAGTTGACAGCTTAAATAACTGGATAGAGGAAAAGGGGCTTCTGTCTGCTCTCCAAACTGGCTTCCGCAAAGGATATAGCACCCTCGATAATATAATAATGTTGAAACACAGTATAGCAGGGGCTAAGGATAAGGGGGAAAAACTATATGTGTGTTTCGTTGATTATTCGAAAGCTTTTGACAGTGTTAATAGGGGACTTTTGTGGAAGAAATTAAGAGAGAAAAAGATCTGTCCCAACACTCTGCATTTTTTGGAAGAAATGTATAGGGAAACTACTGTCTCCATATGCCTGGGCAAAGGAGGGATGTTATCACCTGAGATCGCTACGAATACTGGACTGAAGCAGGGATGTGTTACATCGCCTATATTGTATAACTTGTATGTTTCAGATATGTGGGAAAGCTTCACCACCATAAATAACTTTCCACCAATAGTGGCGGGGAAACCCATATGTGGCCTTATGTATGCAGATGACACCGTCCTCTTGGATAAGACCCCGATAGGGTTACAAAGAATGTTGAATGGCCTATTAGCTTACTCTGAAGCGAATAACCTTAGTATTAATATAAATAAGACTAAGGTAATGGTATTCGGAGCTACAAAGTTAGAAAAGAAAAAACTTTCCTCAAGATGGCAGATAAGCTCTATTAAATTGGAGGTTGTTGAGGCCTATCCTTATTTGGGGATGCCTATTCTGAGCAATTCCTGCACAAATTTTTTCCAGGAGGCGGTTAATCTAAAAGTACTAAAGAAATGGAAAGCCATAAGGAAATATATGACTAGTAAAGGCGGCCACTCAATTGAAGGTTTACTTGAGATATACAAAAGCTGCATTATACCTGGTATTCTGTAGGCGCTGGAAACAGTAGAAAGTAAATATCTGAGTAAACTACACTTACTTGAAGGGAAGATCTGGAGACCAGCCCTAGGACTCCCCAACTCAGCACCAATACAAGCTATAAGGTGCGAACTGGGTCTCATATCCCTCTCGACTCTGTGGAAAATCGAATGTTGCAAACTCTATTTTAGAATAATCTCAGGGGATGGGGATGAAGGAAGTCTGCTTAACCTTATAAGACAAAATAAAAGTGAAGGCAGATTTAAGAATTCCTATATGCTTAATTTTCAAAAAACAGTACTGTCTTTTCTAGAAGCCCTTGGCTATAATGGATGCATGGAAAAAGATAACAGAATGTGTATTAAGAAAAGTCTTAAAGATAAGGCTTTTATTTGGGATCTATGTGAAAATCAATCTTATCTCTATAATAAGTCTAGATACTCTGTTTATGCTCTCCAAGGCATCAAACCTGCCATCCCAAGACAATATCTGCTAAACACGGGAAGCAGAGCTCTGAGAAGATTTATCTTGCAACTACGTCTGAACACTCTCCCGTGTAATGATATTATCGGGGCAAGAACAAATATTCCCCGTGCAGAAAGATTGTGTAGGCACTGTAATATAGAGGTGGAGACAGCAAGACATATTTTAACTTCATGCACCAAACTAAGGGAATGTTATTTTAAAGGGTATGCACATTTCGTAGAGGACATGCAAAGGATTGAAACTGACCAATTTTGGTCAGTTATTTATGATGGAGAGATTAAGGTTTTTATTGGGGCAGCCTTTTATATTTGGAAGCGAGTAATATGATGTATGCCTTTTGTATGTGTAATATGTATTTGTGTTTGGTTGATATAACATTTTTTTATATAGTGTATAAGGTTTTAATTAACCAATAAACACTTTAATTAAATAAAAAAAAAATATCAGAATATGTGTAAAATTGGGAGCCATGGTTGTGGATCAGATCGGCCAGAGGACGAACATAAATGTTAAACAGTAGCAAAGATATTGCAGAGCCCTATGGGACTCTGCATGTCAACATCACAGAAGGTGACCTAAACAGGGGCAGGGATAGTGTTTGAGAGTGATCAGATAAAACATGATTTCAGCCACTCCAGTGGCTTTATGGTCTTTGCATCGAATATTTTCCATCGAGAGTCCTTTCCATCGAAAACTTTGCATCGAAAATGTTGCAGCAAATGCATTTTTATTGACTTTCTTTTTTATGGGGGTCCCCCTCACAAGCCCCCATTTTTTACCCTTTAAACCCCCCTAAAAAATTAACCCTTTACCCTTTAAAACATGTATTCGATGCATATTTTTTTCGATGCAAATCCATCGATGTAATGTCATTCGATGGAAAGTCCATTGATGGATTCACCAGATACCCTCCAGTGCTGCACCAGTGATACTGACCTCCCCAAAGCATTGACACATAATAGTATGATCAATGGTGTCAAACGCTGCAGAGAGGTCTAGGAGAATAAGATATTCCACCCCATCTTGATCTTTGATTCTAGTCAAGTCGTCCAATACGACACCAGTACAGTCCCCATCAGGGGGTAGAAGCCTGACTGATGGGGATGAAGAATTGCTGCTTCATCAAAGTAGGCATGGAGTTGTGGGGTGACAATAGCCTCCATAACCTTAATCAAAAATTTGAGGAGAGAAATGGACCACAAATTGGCTGGGAGTGAGGGGTCAAGACTAAAGTGGAAGGAATTTTCCCCTGACACCTAATTATGGATTTAAGTAAACTTTCAATAATCTCCTGTTTCCAAGAGACTAAGGGGCCGATTCATGGAACAAATGTGTGCCGAAAATCTCAGCGAAAGCTGGCGCAAGGTGGCGCAAGCGTGAAAAAGCAAGCGCACGTGTGCGATTCAAGGAAGGGCCTGTGCATGTTTTCCACTGGTTGTGCGCCAAATCCATGCGTGGCGCACACGGGCGCCCACGTCATTGCAACAACCCAAACGCTGTGCGCGATGAGCACAGGGAAAGCACACAACATCGGCGCACACACCAAAAAGGGGGCGGGACATGGGGCGTAACACGCGGAATGGGGAACAATGCATGAAAAAGAAGGCGTAACTGGGGAAGTACTGCAGGGAAATACACGGAACGCCCACACGCACGCGAACAACTCGTATTCATGGATTCGAATACGGGAAACAAGCGCACGCTAAAAGATGCGCACAGCCGTCAACACATCCACCACAGGGAGGCAGGCGTAAGTGTCCCCGCGCACAGTATAAAAGTGCGCTCAAACAACAAACACGTATATACAGCTACGATGAATGCCCCATTTGTTGCTGCACTGATCGTGGGACACTGCAGAAGGAGGAGAATAGCCAGGGCCCGCATATTTTCCCCCCGGACTAGCCTCTTGGGATGCCTGATGACCAGGTCTATGGCATGTATAGGTTTCCACCTCGTATCATCCTAGACCTGGTCAGGGAGTGGGAAGATGACCTTACATCTCCCACCCTCTGCTCCCAAGCATTGAGCCCCTTGGAGAAGGTGCTCAATGTCCTCCATTTTTTGGCCATTGGGACATTTCCGCAGACTACTGCCATAGTGGGGGGGGGTCTCACAGGCCACGCAGTCATGCTGCCTACACCAGGTGTTGCAATCATGACTGCGTGCCCCTCAGTCCGCAGGCACGTATACATGCCCAGAACACCCGCAGAAAGGCAGGCTGTTGTCCAGGACTGTTACGGGGTGCACAATTCTCCAAAGTGCTCAGTGCCATAGATAGCACCCATGTAGCCCTACGTCCACCTAGGGCCACTGAGCACATCTATCAAAACCGCAAGCACTGGCATTCCATCAATGTGCAGGTTGTATGCGATGCAAAGGGAATCACCACCTCTGTCTATGCAAACTACCTTGGCTCCACCCATGACAGTTTCATATACAGAATGTCTGCCCTGAGCAGGGCCCTGGAAGCCGGGCAGCATGGCGACACATGGCTCCTAGGTGAGTACAAATGCCTGTGACATGCATGCATGTCACACACAGACACATACACAAACCCCAATAATCACAACCATTATCACCTCTCCAGGGGACAGTGCCTACCCTCTGAGCAACCACATGATGACTCCAATCCGGAACCCCACCACACCATCCCAGGTAAGATACAACGCTGCCCATATTCGCAACCCGGGGCATAGTGGAGCGCACATTCGGAGTGCTCAAGTCACGCTTCCGCTCCCTTGACCACTCTGGCCGGCAGCTACTCTATGCACCCCCAGTAGTGTGCATGATCATTGTGGCAGCATGTGTCCTGCACAATGTTGCAACACAGCAGGGCGTACCAGTGGACATGGTGGTGCCCCCACATCCCCAACCACAGGCACAGGCGCTGCCCATGGGAGGGGATAGGGCACGTGGCGAGGCAGCCCAGACCCAGCTTGTGGCCACATTTTTCACCTAAACTCCCACCCCTGTGGAGTGCTCACAGGCCTGGCACATACCAGGTGACAATCGATGATGACAAAGAGACAGTCAACTGTCACAACTTTACCACCCTGAGAATGTTGCCATGGAAGTGCTACATTGTGTGCATCCCTAGCTACTTAAACCTAACCAATCCTGTGTGACCAAAATGAACACATGCAAGGTGTGTATGACACACCCCTGCAAAACAGGCCATGATAATCCCTGATATGTCACCCAAACCCTCCAAAACCACATCACCCTTGTCTGCCACACCATGACATGGCAAGCAATAGCAAAAGGCCAACACAGTAACAATAATATACGAAGTGACATGTGATAAATGGAAAGTGGCTTCAGAAAATGACGCCTGTCATGGAATCAGATGAAATGACTGACCAACAACCGCCCACACAAAACAAGTCATACCCAAATGCATACCAACAGTTGTAGCCTGAACATAACAATGAATGCCTGTTCAAATGCACATTTGGCACAGCAAAACCCCTACTCCTGAATCCGTGTGCTGTGTGCGTCTCCTGCAACACACTGCTCAGCACACAGCACAGTGACCAGCCATTGTGTGTGAGGCACACCTTGAGCATCACATGAAAAGGACAAAATAAATTAATAAACAATTGACGCATGTACAGGATCCACAAATGGTCATAGATCATGTGCTGCAGGGACACAGTGGTCTCCAGAAGGCTAACTGTGTGCACATGTGGACATGGAAGGGTGGTTGTACATGTTGTGGATCATAGTGTGACTGTGTGTGTCAGTAGGGACATGCACTCAATACATGCATGTGCAATCAAGTGACCATCAGTGCCCTCTAAACATCACATGTGAACATTCCCCAAGTGTACACCCCAGCATGTCAAATCACACCAATCCCCTCACACCTGAAAGGCAAACACATCACAGGAACATGCATTGACCAGCAGAACACATCATGTACATAGGACACCACATTTACAATGTCAGGGTGCCCATCACACTGTAGGCCAAGACATTTGTCCAACAACCAAAGACCCTCCCTCATTCACATATCACCATGACCCACTGAACCACTGTGCCTCGGGTATGTAGTCTTCTTCCTTGATGTCTACCTGGTCACAGGATCACCCTACCCCTTTGTCTCCATCTTTCACCTTGCGTCTAAATAGTGTCCAGCACCCTCAGAGGCCACCTTCACTGGCAAAAATACCAAATTGAAGAGAACTCAAAGGAGCCAAACACACAAGCCAGGCAAAAAGCCTGTAGGCAGCAAAAAACACCTGAAGAGTCTCCAGTAGATGACTTGAAGTAGCAGTAAATCACAAAGCACAAATACAAGCTCTATGATGGAACAACCAATGTAGCACAGTTAAACAATGCCACAACAGGATCTGTACCATGTTTGGTACATAATATACAATGATGCAGCACCAACTGATGTGTAGTGTCACAGCTGCGGTGTACAGGCGCAGGAGTGGCACGAACCAACCACCCCCACGGTGGTCTGGGCGCCTGCAAGGTCAAACTCACACAGGCCTCTGAGAGCCCTGTGGGGAAGGAGGGTCAGGGATATGTTGTCTGGGCAGGCATTGGTATTCTGGATAACCAGAAAGAGGGGCAGGAGAGGGGAGTTGGATTGTCAAGGGAAAGTAGGGAAAATACAAAAATCTACTATTCACATTAACACATACTCAATCAGACAAAACGTGTCCATCATGCACATTGTACCAAATGAGTCAAATGGAAGTCAAAGAGAGACTTATCTCTGGAGTGAATGCTGGCCTCCTGCCTGCACACTGTCAGGTCCGGTAACAGGACAAGTGCAATGCTGCAAAGAGAGTCAGAGTTACTAAACTGTGTGTGTCTATAACACACACCACCATACATGCCCCAAAGTAAGTAACTCCTCCACAAACAAACACTCTAGTCTGCTGCTTTGTACCCACACGTAAGATTCCCCCCGTGATGGTGCATACACTGCCAATGCATTAAGTCAGGTGCATGTGGGTGCGTGGCAAATGGAAGACCAATGTGTGAAGATTCACACATCATGCAATGGCCCCTGGGTAAGCAGCTACACGCATATAGGGAGGTACGACTTCAGTACAAGTCGTGTCCCGCTATCCCCAAAATAAAATAAGTAGTGGATGTGTCAATTGGAACATGCAAATGATATGCACTGCACACAAGTCTGTCCCTTGCTGGGTGTCCCTGTGCGCTGCTCCTTTTTCAGGCTCGGAACACTACAGGGCTAATACATGTGCCTCAATGGAGCATGGTTGACCAGAGGATATGTGCGACTGCCCCTGCGTGTGCCCCTGACAACTCGGAAAGCAACTTGCCATTAGTCCACCAATGCATCTTAGCTGTACTGTGCGCTTCAACACCAATATCTGTCCAAGCCAGTGGCGCTACTTAGCATGCATGTGCAACTGGGCCGGTGGAAGGTTGGGTGTGGTGTGTGCCCCTTGTGCTGCTCACCTTGCCTGGAGTTCCTGGAAAGACGTCTGATTCTGTTGCATGTATGAGCACAATCCCTGTGGCTATGCTTGCGCACACCATCGCATGTCTGCACCACTGAACGTGTCCAGCTGCCAGACGTACAATGGGTCATGTCTGCCAGCAAAGGTAGTCTGTAGGATCAATCTCCTGCAGAAAGGGCACAAAACACATAATTAATGCTGGAAAGTTCCCTTTGTGTGTCTCTTCATGCAGGTTGTGACTGGGCCATGTCAGAGACGTACATCACTATTCCATCCACCATCAGTGTGACTTTGACAGGCAAAGTGTGGCGGCCAATGTCTGCAGCATGAAGTGCATCAAGCACATGTACATGAAACAAAATAAACATAAAACACAATGTATAGCAATCAATGGACACATGAATCTTGAAACCACCCATCTCTAATGCAGAAATGTGGTCAAAAAGATCCCTACAATCCCCACTAGGGGTGTTAACACAAGTAGTACAGCAGCAGACAGGCCACAGATATGACAGTCCAAAGCCCTTGTGGAATAGACTGTAACACCAAACCATCCTTGCGAACCCATGGATAAGGGAAGCAGGAGTGGCTTATGTGAGTCAGGACCCCAAGCTGCAAACACATACACGAGACAAGCTTGAAGGGCCCAGCTGGAACAGACAGTGGATGCTTTCAAAAGCCACAAAGCACCACACCATCACATGAAAGCACAATAGACAAGCAATTTTAAACCATATTAACTAATTAAACTAACTATGAAAAACCTACCTTACCTATTTAAACTAACTATCAAATAGAATGTTAACTAACTAAACTAATATAAAAATGAAAAATGGCCACATACGACTCAGGGGGGAGGCACACAGGAGGGGGGAGGTACAGGGTGCAGCTCAACACCTACATGCGATGCTGTTGAGGAAAAAGAAAACCTCCATGGGCTCAACGCCTGCACAGCTCGACCTGTGTGGGAGATATCTCGTCGTCCCAGTCAGTATCCTCCTGAAAGGGTAGACGTGGTACAGGAGCCTGACCACGCCTAGGCGCAGCTTGCCCCTCATCGGCAGCAAGTCTGCCGGACGGTGAGCCTGGTTCTGTGCGGCGATGACACGTAGGTCAGCATGCAGAACCTCTTGTGATACACGTGCTTCCTCTTGCAAGGTAGCACGTGTACCATGGAGTTCTTCCAGCGTTGCCTGGTTGGACAACTGATGCACCTTCCGGCATGCATGTAGTTCAGCCGAGATGGTACGCTCAAGCTGCGCAAACCTCTCCTCTGACCGCTCTCTCTGCGACATTAGGAGGACGCCCAGAGTGGATCTGAGGTAAGCATACTCCTCCATCAGGGCCTCCATGTGTGCCTGTGCATGAGCAGCAATTGCTTGCCGCAAAGACAATATTTCAGCCCGGTGTGCCCTATCTGAGGCCGCCATGCCCAGCCTGAGTGAGCGGGCCATGGACTGTGCCGCCCGCTGCTGGAGAAGCACCTGCCTAGCAGAGGGGAGCACGGATTGGGCCACCTGCTCCATGCTCACAGTGATGTTTTCCATTGATGCCCCCTGGCATTCTGAATTGGCAGTCATGTCTTGATCCGACTCAGTATACCTCGGTGGGGCACGGCCACCGCATTGCTGGGCTTGACAACTGCGGTGCCCAAGGCACTGACGGACTACAGCCCCCCATCTACGTGATGCACCAGGCACATCAGAAACTGGTGTGGAGGGTGACCCTGTGTCCCGATCCACCACAGGCGGAGGTCCCACCACCATCTGGCCCCTCAGCGCAGGTGTCCTGGACAGAGGAGCGTCCACATCAGAATCACTCACCCCAGATGAATGGACCTGATGCACATCCAATTCGACATGCTCATCAGAGTGATCGTCCGGGCTTGTCTCATTGCCAGCCACAGACAAGATGGTCTGTAACACATGTGGGTTCTCGTGGCCTACCACCCCATGACCCACACTTGTGCTGGCTTGCTAGTGTGATAGCAAACCTGTGACTGGCATGACAACACCACCCTCTGGCTCCATTGCGTCATCATCTGGAAAGTGTAGAAAAATATCTCATTAGTACACATGTCTGAAGCACATAACAGACAAGATGGTCTGTAACACATGTGGGTTCTCGTGGCCTACCACCCCACGATCCCCACTTGTGCCGGGTTGCTAGGTGTGATAGCAAACCTGCGTCTGGCATGACACCACCCCCCTCTGGCTCCATTGCGTCATCATCTGGAAAGTGTAGAAAAATATCTCATTAGTACACATGTCTGAAGCACATAACACACACAGACATAGACATCACACTGACAGCAAACAGATGAATCACACATGCCACACACAAATTTGAACCTTGCATGCATGGCCGGTCACTTTGATATAGCATCAGGGACTAGGCTTGCAGAAAGTTGTAACACAGCCGTGAAGTGGTTTGATGCAGTGCAGGACATGCGTACGTTATCCTCTATCCACATGAACAAGCACATCATGATGTGTATCAATTGACTTGAAGGGTGTCCAGTCAAAGGATCGATTAGAAAAGGCTCAAGTGCAAAAGGTGAGAGTCAATAGGGTCGAAAACCAAAGGTTCAATTTTTTATTTTATTTATATATTTATTTTTGGGTTTCCGTGTAGGTAAAAGAAGTGTTTTTTACCACAAAAACAGGGGTTGTGGGGACTTTTCCAAAAAAAAAGATATAAAAAAAAACATTTTTTTTCAAACCTTTTGTTTTCGAAACTATTGACTCGAACCTTTTGTCATTTGACCCTTTGCAGCCGATCCTTTGACCTATAACCGACTTGAATGCAGTGCAAGGGCAGGTCCAGGCATCACGTGCAATGTGCATGCAATGTGTTGCATGGCTGCAAGAAACCCGCCTCCCCCCAAGTGAAAATTCAGCGATGCATTGCTTGTCAGCAAAAGGGCGACCAGAGACCTGTGCATTGGCAGACAGTGCTGTCTAACATCAATTGCATTATCTGACTCAACTGACAACACAGCAGATGATCATGGGACAGAAAGCAGGACATATGATGACCCCTCATTACTACAGACATGTGTGCAGAAGCCACTACACCAGTTGAACAGAGTCAGTGGGCCTGAAACTGGGGGTGGCCTGTGCCCTGCAAGACTGTGACACCCTAAACATGTGTGTGGTGCAGGACTGAGCCAGAGTGGGCATGGAATGGATGATCAAAATCAAAAAAAATTACGTCATCCTGGACACGTACTACAATGACCATCCAGTCAAGGACACATAGGGGGATGCATGGAATACACATGGAGCATGAACGTGAAATCATGTTCCAGCGGAGCATCTGCCAGCTGCACAGTCCAAGTGATACAACCTGCATGAAGTGCAGAGGATGTACACCACCGCATGTGTCTGGCAGGTTGGCTGGTAGAAGTTTGCATGCACACAGGAGTCTTGAACAGGCCATTGCAATACACCAACGTGATGCACACCTCTGCAATGATGAAATTGGGGCACAGGGTCCGTGGAGGGGCAAGGAAGCATGCCTATGTGGAGTACCCGCATGCATGCAGAGGACACATGCATGTCAGCCATGCAATGACACAGTCCCAGTGCTGAGCGGAAACACACCCCAGGCTACATGCAGAAGGGCCATAAAGCTGAAACATGGACTGTAGGGGCAGCTGGGTGACTAGCATGTGATTAGGGTGCAAGTGTGGTGGTGAGGACAGTCCCTGTCTGCTCTACATGTCCACTATCCTGCACAGCAGGCACGTATCATACAAGCATTCCATTACTTGCACATGAGAACCATGTAAACAGGAGATGCTGTGGCAGTCAAGCACAACACATCACACATGCAAAACACACATGTCGTCGACCAACAGGCATCAACACTCATTGGACTGGGCATCAAAGTCCAGCATCTCTCCCACTCCTTCGACCAATTCTGTTGGTATGAACTCCGCAACGAGAGCCTCGTGCAGAGTGAGGTCTTCCTCCTCAGGTGGTGGCCCACCGCCAGTCACCAGAGTCATCTTGTAATTTGAGGCACACACTTTGCCTTAGCACTGCGTTTGAGGTCATTCCAACGCTTTTTGCACTCTTGCACTATGCGCACCTCATGGCTGAATGCATTCACATCATCCGCAACTTGCTTCCAGTGGGTATTCCGATGGGCAGTCATAGTTTGACAATTCAGCCCCACTAGCATGTCACAGTTGTGTTCCCGCACGTAGTCCACGAGGAAGTCCAGTTCCTGCTTGCGGAAAGGCTCTTCCTCTACGTGCTGGAGGCCGTAGCTGTGTTTGGGGTCCCAGCCTCTGCTGCTGGTGCAACCTTCCTCCTCTTGGACGCTGGTCCGGACCCTGGCTGGCAAATGCCGCCCTGATCAGTATGGGCAGTGGCGCTGGTGGAATGAGCCGAGGGAGTGGCTGGTGGAACATGGAGTGAACCCCTGACTTGCGTCAGTGGCTGCTGGGTGCCCTGGTATGGACCCTGCGCAGCAACATCCACTGTGCCAGAGTCATTGACCTGGACTGTGCTGGTTGGTAGACTCACAACCGGGGTCGTGTCGGCTGCATCTGCCCCTGCACTTGCCAACACCCGGCTGGTCAGGGCAGCAGATGACATTGCTGCCTCAGGGACACGTGCCTCGGTCAGGGCAGCCCTGCGAGCACCTACGGTGTGCCTCCTGGCCACCTGGAATTCTTCCATGGACTCTTCAAGTGCCAACGCAGCATGCGCTGGCAGACCCTGAGCCTGGGTGGTGGTGTCCACAGCTGCACCTGCAGCTACCACTACCCTTGGGCCCGTGGCAGTCGATGAAACGGACTGCCGGGTCACATGGGCGCCAGTGTCAGATGCAAGAACTGCATCTCCTGGAGCCACAGGGGGTGGTGGCATGACTGCATCAACATGTGGCACAACATCGTGCCAAGCTGCTGCACCCCTGCCTCTTCCCCCTCTGCAGCCCCCCTGGACACCCTGGAGTCCCCCTAATCCCTGGTCACCCTGGCCACTCCCTGACCACACCCACCACATGGAGTACGCCCAGCTTTGGCACTCATCACCTTACGTGGCCTCCCAACCATGGCACAGATGGAGTAGTGCCGGCACAGATGGAGTAATGCCAATGGGAGGCGTACACAACAAATTTCCTGGGCAATTGGGGTGAAGGGGGTGGGATACAAGATGATAACAGCACCCCTGCACCTGCAAGGTTGTATGTGACCCCGGTGATGAAGTGAAGGGTCACGCAACGCTCAGGCACTGCAAAACTGCTGTAAAACCATGCACGCAACCCCAAGTAGCCCACGTGTGTGGAAATAACCTCGCGCAGTACGCAGTGGCACCCAGGGACATGAAAAACACGAACGCCTGGGACACGCAGGCTACTATGACATCGAAAACGGGTACGCGATACACAGGGGCACCCGCAGTGGGAAAGATAGCGTGCGCGAGTCACCGTTAGACTAGCGTGATAATGAAAAACACGCGTAGCCAATACCCCCACCAAAAGAATGGATACGTCCTTGATCTGCTGTGAAGTTGTGATGGTGCGCGAAACAACACGAAGTAGCAACACACACGTCGGTCTCCACAAAAGGCACGTACAGAGAACTGCCGGGACACGCTCACCTTTAACCCGTGCTGAGAACCACACAAGCGCATCACTTTTCTTATGCGCTTAGGCCCTTTCCTCTGATCACACGCATTCACACACGGACGTGTCTTTTTTTCACATGCTGATTCACTACGCACCCGTCACGAGGGGAACGCCCACGCACGTAACGTCACAGATGCGCTTATGCGCTTAGGACCTTTCCTCGAATTACACGCTGATGTGCAGTTTTTTCACGTGCCAAATCACTCCATATCAAGCTGGCCACGCAACAACACACGGAAGACCACGCTCCTGCCCAGAAGGCCATTTTCCTGCCCCCCAGAGCCCCAAGCAGCCTCCCACGAGCCATCTGCTGCTGCCTGCCTGCCTGCTGCCACTGTGCCCTGCCATTTGGTGCCTGCACATCTGCCATCTGCAGGGGTCCAGTTGCAGTGACCACCCCTGCTGGAACAGAAGACTTCCGACTGGTGTTCCATCACTCCACAGCCAATCCCCAGGACCCAGTTGCCCACCCACACCTGCCTCGGGGGTTGCCATGTCCGACACAACACCTTCTGGCACTAGTGGCAACCCCCAGCCAGAGAGGCAGAGGGCTGCCAGCTTCACTTCCGAAGAAGTTGGTATCCTGGTGGAGCGAGTCCTGGGGCAGTATGATGGCCTCTTCATACCATTGCACGCCGACAAGGAAGGACGGAGAAGGATCTGGACGGACATTGTGGGTGCCATCAACGCAGAGGGGGTGGCACCACGCGACCTGAAACACGTCCAGAAGCGCTGGGAGGACTACAAGTCCAGGACTCTCAAGAAGGCCTGGCGCCTCCTAGAGGCAGAGGATGCAGTGGGGGCTGGGGACAGCTTACCAACCAGCAGATGAGGGTCCTGGGGCGCATTCGCCCAGTGCTTCGCCACCAGATCCTCAGGATGCAGGCCCGTCTGGAGTCGAGCGGTAAGTGGCCATGCATTGCTTTGTGAAACAGGGCATGTTGCAGTGTGCTGGTAGTCAGCTACTTGTCTGTATGTGTGACATTGGCCATATGGATGTGTCTGTGCAGAGACATCATGGTGCTCCGTGTGAGACCAGTCATGCGTGAACCGCATGGATGGTGCATGTGTTCCCGCACGTAGTCCACGAGGAAGTCCAGTTCCTGCTTGCAGAAAGGCTTCTTCCTCGACGTACTGGAGGCCGTAGCTGTGTCTGGGGTCCCAGCCTCTACTGCTGGTGCAACCTTCCTCCTCTTGGACACTGGTCCGGACCCTGGCATGCAAATGCTGCCCTAATCAGTATGGGCAGTAGCGCTGGTGGAATGAGCCGAGGGAGTGGCAGGTGGAACATGGAGTGAAGCCCTGACTTGCGTCAGTGGCTGCTGGGTGCCCTGGAATGGACCCTGCGCAGCAACATCCGCTGTGCCATGGTTATTGACCGGGACTGTCCTGGTTGGTAGACTCACAACCGGGCTCGTGTCGGCTGCCTCTGCCCCTGCACTTGCCAACACCCGGCTGGTCGGGGCAGCAGATGACATAGCTGCCTCAGGGACACGTGCCTCGGTCAGGGAAGCCCTGCGTGCACCTACGGTGTGCCTCCTGATCACCTGGAATTCTTCCATGGACTCTTCATGTGCCAACGCAGCCTGCGCTGGCAGACCCTGAGCCTGGGTGGTTGTGTCCACAGCTGCACCTGCAGCTACCACTACCTTTGGGCCCGTGGCAGTCGATGAAACAGACTGCCGGGTCACATGGGCGCCAATGTCAGATGCAAGAATTGTATCTCCTGGAGCCGAAGGGGTGGTGGCATGACTGCACCAACATGTGGCACAACATCGTGCCAAGCTGGTGCACCCCTGCCTCTTCCCCCTCTGCAGCCACCCTGAACACCCTGGAGTCCCCCTACTCCCTGGTCAGCCCGGCCACGTCCCTGACCATGTCCACCACGTGGAGTATGCCTAGCTGAGGCGCCCCTCACCTTACGTGGCCTCCCAACCATGGCACAGATGGAGTAGTGCCGGCACAGATGTAGTGGTGCCAATGGGAGGTGTATACGGCAATTGTCCTGGGCAATTGGGGTGAAGAGGGTGGGATGCAAGATGTTAACAGCACCCCTGCACCTGCAAGGCTGTATGTGACCCCAGTGATTAAGTGGCAGGTCACGTCACGCAACGCTCAGGCACCCCAAAACTGCTGTAAAACCGCGCACGCAACCCCAGCAGCCTACGTGCGTGAAATTAACCTCCCGCAGTACGCGGTGGCACCCAGGAACATGAACAACGCATACGCGTAGGACACGCAGGCTACTATGACTTCGAAAATGGGTACGCGATACACAGGGGCACCCGCAGTGGGAAAAATAGCTTGCGTGACTCACCGTCAGACGAGCGTGATAATGAAAAACACGCGTAGCCAATACCCCCGCCAAAAGAAGAGATACATCCTTGATCCGCTGTGAAGTTGTGATGGTGCGCAAAACAACACGAAGAAGCAACACACACGTCGGTCTCCACGAACGGCACATACAGCGAACTGCTGGCCATGTTCCCCTTTAACCCGTGCTAGGGGTGACGCCCCCGCGCATCACGTCACTTATGTGCTTAGGCCCTTTCCTCGGATTGCACGCATTCACACGCAGACGAGTTGTTTATTCACATGCTGATTCACTATGCACCCATCACGAGGGAAACGCCCGTGCGCGTTACATCACAGACGCGCTTACGCGCTAAGGGCCTTTCCTCGAATTACACGCTGACGTGCTGTTTTTTCACGTGCCCATTCACTCCGTATCAAGCTGGCCACGCAACAACACACGGAAGACCACGCTCCTGCCCAGAAGGCCGAATTACTGCCCCACAGAGCCCCGAGTATGCTCCCACCTGCCATCTGCTGCTGCCTGCCTGCCTGCCTGCTGGCCACGTGCCCTGCTATTTGGTGCCTGCATGTCAGCCATCTGTAGAGGTCCAGTTGCTGTGACCACCCCTGCTGGAACTGAAGACTCCCGACTGGAGTACCATCCCTCCTCAGCCCAGCCCCAGGACCCAGTTGCCCACCCACACCTGCCTCGGGGGTTGCCATGTCAGTGCAAACACCATCGGACACCACTGGCAACCCCCAGCCAGAGAGGCAGAGGGCTACCAGCTTCAGTGCCAATGAGGTTGGTATCCTGATAGAGCAAGTCCTGGGACAGTATGATGCCCTCTTTGGAAGTTCAAGCGCCGACAATGAAGGACAGAAGAGGATCTGGATGGACATTGTGGCTGCCAACAACGTGGAGGGCGTGGCAGCCTGCGACATTCAACAAGTCTGGAAGCGTTGGGAGGACTTCAGGTCCAGGACCCTCAGCAAGGCCCAGCGCCTCTTGAAGGCAGCGGGTGCTGAGGGGTGCCGGGTCCACCTAACCAACATCCAGATGAGGGTCCTGGAACGTATACGCTCAGCGCTCCACATCCAGGTCCTTTAGAGGCAGTCCCGTCCGGAGTCGAGCGGTAAGTGTACATGCGTACTGTTTGGACACTGTGCATGTAGAGGTGCGCCAGGAGTGTGCATGTTGGACAAATGTGTTTGTAGGGCCACGTGTGAATGTGTATGTACAGGGACATGAGCCTGCCACATGTGAGTAATGTCATGTGTGAGACACATCAATGGTGTATGTGTTGAAATGCATGCTGCCCAAATGCATGGGTGGGTGCAAACATATTTGAATTTCGGTTTATGTACTGTGGCATGGTTGTGGTGTCACAGAAGGATGCTGGTTCCACCTGCATGTATCTGCACCATGCACATATGCATGTGTGTGTATTTGCAAAATGTGCAACTGTAATACATCATGGATGCACGTGACACCCACATGTAGGAGACAAATTTGCAGATGTGACATGGATGGCGATGATTTCACTGTGACAGGTGGTGGGGTTGTACAGATGCATTTATGTCTGGTGATGTGTGTGCATGTGTTTGACAGTTCCCATGTAGCATGTGACGTCAGGCTGACCTGCGGATGTACATGCTGGTGTATGTGTATGGATGCTGCTGCCTGCTGCACGAATTATGTTAAATTGCGCATGTGTGTGTGGTCAAATGATATGTGGTTTGGGGAGTGTGTTGGTATGTGTGCATTTTGGAACAGCCGCTCATGTGTAACTGTCACGTGTGTATCAGACCATTGTACAGTGCCCTAATGCCTGTGTTCTGTCTCTCCCTGTCTGTAGCGTCAACTGATGAAGAGGGCGGAGACGGTGCTGTGGAGCACAGAGGCAGGGATACCACCGCCAGCCGGAGAGGCAAGGCCCAGCTCCCCTCCCAGGTTGTCATCTTGTCAGGGAGTGAGGAGTCTGGTGCTGACTCAGCGGCCGCAGTGGCCGGGGGTAGGTCCAAGAGGCGGAGGTCGGAGGTGGACTCCTCGGCAGCAGAAGGGGCAGCTAAGACCCCACAGGGGCCTATGGAGGAAGATGGCACGGAGTCATCCAGGTTGGTGGGGGGTTTGGTTGAGGAGGAGGCATTGGAAGTCACACACACAGGGCCTGGAGGGGGGGATTCCACTGGTGCCAGTGGTGCAGTCCAGGGGCAGGGACAGGAGGCAGAACAGGCTGCCGGGGAGGTGCCTGTGTGTAATCCTGTCCCCGATTCTGTGACTGCATCATCCGGCACAAGCAGGGATGCATTCGTCCAGACCCGTTTTCAGGCAGGGGATAGCCGCACAACAATTGGCTTTCCTCTCCCTGCAGACGTGGCAATCCGGGACCGGCTTGAGCCTGTCCTGGGTGGGGTGGCGTTGCGTGTTCGTGACATTCGGGATGACGTGCGGGGTTCTCTTGAGGACAGTGCATGTAATTTCGAATGTCTCGAAGCAGGGTCGGATTGGCCCCTCTCCTTTCAGCCCGTGATCATTCGTAGGGGAATGGGGGCCGGTTTCTGGCCATGCATGGGCCGGTTTGGAAGAAAAAAAATAGAAAAAAATATTTTTTTTTCCAATTTTCTTATGTTTTTTTCCAAAAAGCCTTTCATCCTTCTTAGGTCGATAAATGAGTAACAACACAGGTTGGGTGATATTGTATGCATATTTGTTCTATAAAAAACAGCTTAAGCGTAAATGCTATACAATAACATATTATCATTTGGCCTTGGAGGTCTGCTTGGATTCACAGTAATTTAGTCTACTTAGGAACAATGCTATTTGATGCCACTTCCTGTTTTGTCACGGGGTGAAAGGTTGTGTTTCATCACTTCCCAGGATGTCACTTTCGGGTGGGGTCAAATGACATCACTTCTGGTGATTTCATCAGAGGTCAAGGGTTGTGAGGCGAGGGGTGGGCCACTTTTTTGAGGCAAGGGGTGGGCCACTTTTTTTTGGGTGACCGGGCCTATTTTTTGCCCCAGTCCGACCCTGTCTCGAAGACCGCGTCAACCTACTAGGCGGGGTCACCAGTGCTGGGTTCCTCCGTGTGCTGGAGCTTCTGCCGACCCCCTCCTCAACTGAACCCCCTATGCGCCAGTCGTCCTCTGTGCCATCTTCCTGCCCAAGTGTCACCCGGGCACCCTGTGCAGCTGTTCTTGACCCAGCGGCCAGGCTGGTGGAGGACACATCCCTGCCACAGTCCGGAGTCAGAGGACCAGCAGGGGTGGCCACCCCAACAACTGGACCCCAGCAGAAGGATGATGTGCAGGAAACAACAGGCAGGGCACATGCACGGCAGCAGCAGGCTCAAGGTGGGAGCGATGATGGATCGAGGCCAACAACATCAGAGGGGCAGGCATCGGTCGCAGGGCAGGAGGACCCTGGATTGGGAGTGTCTTCCGTGTGGTACCGGTTGGGCCAGCGGATAGATGCAGAGCGGCGGCGGGCGGAAGAGGCACGGCTCACAATGGTCAGGGTGGAGAACTCCATGCGCAGGGCGCTGAGGCGGGCCGAGTGCCTCGAGGCAATTCGCAGGGAGTTGGAGTTGAACATGACATCGTCCCTGCGAAACCTCGGGGCCATGGAACAAGCCCGCCTCCAGGACATAGACCAGGAGTTCGATGATGTCCTGGCCTGGGATATCGAAAAGTGAGCCGTCGGACTTGCCCGCCGCCATTGTATATAGTTTGTAGTGTTAGGTTTCCTTTTTGTTTTGCATTATTTTGGGGCGCTTGGACTATGCCCCACCCTTTGGTATATAGTTATTTCTTAGGTAGTTTTTTTTATAGGTTTCATTTCATTAGTTGGTCTCATGGGCCCTGGATTAATTCGTTGTACATAGTTAGACAGTGGATTTCTCAAATATTTCTTTTTTTTTTAATCACCATGGAGCAATGGATTTTAAATTTTTCGTTTCCTTTGGATTTGCTTTGGTGGCCGGAGACTTTGGACTAATTTTCATTTGGATAACTTTGGATTGAGACTTCATTATTTTTTTTCTGTTTTGGACTTGCATTTCATTTCTTGTTTAAACATTTTTTGGGTTTTCATTTCATTACCTTCATTTTGTGTAAAATACATTTTTATTTATTACTTCCATGTGTGGAATTCGCTCATTGGTTTAATGCATGTCACAATGTGGGTTTTCCCAATCAATGGCACCCATTGTGTGTGTGTGATGGACATGTGTGGATGTACATAGTTGACTTTTGGGTTGTGTCATGAAATAGGCATTTCAATGTGGGTTGGATGGAATACTTGATTGGGTCTTTAGACTGGGGTGGCGTGCAGTGGGATTTTGGTGGAAATGAGGCCCATGATTGTGCATCTTGATGACGTGTTGGGGGGACATGAGTCGGGGCCTGCTGGCAGGTGCCCGTCAATGCTGGGTGGGTGGGGGTGCAGGGGGACATGAGTCGGGGCCTGCCCGTCAATGCTGGGTGGGTGGGGTTTCAGGGGGACATGAGTCGGGGCCTGCTGGCAGGTGCCCGTCAATGCTGGGTGGGTGGGGGTGCAGGGGGACATGAGTCGGGGCCTGCCCGTCAATGCTGGGTGGGAGGGGGTGTAGGGGGACATGATTCGGGGCCTGCAGGCAGGTGCCCGTCAATGCTGGGTGGGTGGGGGTGCAGGGGGACATGAGTCGGGGCCTGCCAGTCAATGCTGGGTGGGTGGGGGTACAGGCGGACATGAGTCGGTGCCTGCTGGCAGGTGCCCGTCAATGCTGGGTGGGTGGGGGTGCAGGGGGACATGAGTCGGGGCCTGCTGGCAGGTGCCCGTCAATGCTGGGTGAGTGGGGGTGCAGGGGGACATGAGTTGGGGCCTGCCCGTCAAGGCTGGGTGGGGGTGCAGGGGGACATGAGTCGGTGCTCACTAGTGCATGCTGACATGTGGGCTGGCTGGGGGGGCATGCCCAGGCTGGATGAGCTTCCTGCGGGGCATGCCATTGATGGATGGACTGCCTGCGGGACATGGCCAGGGGTGCAGGGTAGTCCCCTGTGGTGTGGGCTGCCTGCAGTGGCTGGGGAGGGGGTAGAGGGCACCATGTACCCAGCTCAGACAGCAAAATCACGTGTGATACTCCCCGCGCACCCCTCAGAGTACATGTACCACGCTCAGACAGTGAAATCGTGTATGAAACTCCATGTGCACCCCTCAGAATAGACGTACCCCGCTCTCCAAACAAAATCATGTGTGAAACTCCCCACGCACCCCTCAGAATAGACGTAACCCGCTCTCCATGCGAAATCGCGTGTGAAACTCCACGCAGACCCCTCAGAATACACGTACCCCGCTCTGCAAGCAAAATCGCATCTGAAACTCCCCGCGCACCCCTCAGAATAGACGTACCCTGCTCTCCATCCAAAATCACGTGTGAAACTCCACGCACACCCCTCAGAATACACATACCCTGCTCTCCAAGTGAAATTGTGTGTAAAACTCCCCACGCACATCTCAGAATAGACGTACCCTGCTCTCCATGCGAAATCACATGTGAAACTCCACGCACACCCCTCAGAATACACGTACCCTGCTCTCCAAGCGAAATCGCATGTGAAACTCCCCGCGCACCCCTCAGAATAGACGTACCCCGCTCTCCATGCGAAATCTCATGTGAAACTCCAGGCACACCCCTCAGAATACACGTACCCCGCTCTCCAAACGAAATCGCATGTGAAACTCCCTGTGCACCCCTCAGAATAGACGTACCCCACTCTCCATGCAAAATCACGTGTGAAACTCCACGCACACCCCTCAGAATACACGTACCCCGCTCTCCAAGCGAAATCGCGTGTGAAACTCCCCGCGCACCCCAGGATTACACGCATGCACCCTCAACATTACCCACAGGCAGCCAATCACCCCAGCGCATGCCCTACTGGCTGCCCACACCACAGGTTGGAGTTTTACACATGATTTCGCTAGCGAGAAGGGGGGTACGTGCATTCTGAGGGGTGCGTGGGGAGTTTTACACGCGATTTCGCTAGTGTGAGAGGGGGCACGTGTATTCTGAGGGGTGCGCGTGGTGTTTTACATGCGTTTTCGTGGTTGGGGGTCTGTATGCTGGTCCACTGGCCTTTGTACCATGTACTGGATTTGTGCGCTTTTCATGGCGCACGGGGCGGGGCTGGGGGCGTAACTGGTGCTGCTGCAGGGTCGCTGCGCCACTCTACGCCACGGCTAGTTTTGGATGTTATAATCCATGAATACGCTGTGCGCTGAAATGGGTTTTGGCGCAAGCGGCAGGTGCAGACTGCCACATGCGCACACTGTGCGCAACTGGCGTGCGCCACTTTTATGCGCCAAATTCTATGAATTACCCCCTAAAATCTAAAATTCTTGAATATTCTCTTTACACTTATTGACAGAAAATTATGAATATTATTCAAGCAAGCATCCCATAATCTCATATTTCCAAAAGATTAAATCTGAATTTCTTGAATATTCTCCTGATACCTCCTGACAATAATTGATCGACATACTTCAAGCAAGCCTACAATAAACTCCTGTTTCCAAGAGGCTGAATCTGAATTTCTTGAATATTGTCCTGACGCCGCTTGATGGAAATTGATGGATATCATTTAAGCAAGCCTCCAATAACCTCATGTTTCCAAGGGACTACATTTTAATTGCTTGAATATTCTCCTGACACTTTGTAATGGGAATTGATGGATTTTCCCCTTGGACTAAATCTGTATTTCTCGAATATTCTCCTGAAATTTCTTGATGGAATTAGATGGATATATTTTAAGCAAACCTCCAATAAACTCCCTTTTCCAAGAGGCTAAATTGAATTTCATTAATATTCTCCTGACATCTCTCAATGGAAGTTGATGCATATTATTTAAGCAAAGTCTGCAAAAATTGCCTGTTTCCAAGAGACTACAGGCCTGATTTACAAAAACGTTTTCAATCAGACTTTCTCATGTTAAAACATTGCTGTAAATCAGGCCCTAAATCTGAATTTCTTTATTATTTTACTGACACCTCTTGAGGGAAATTGACAGATATAATGTAAGCAAGTCTACAATAATCTCCTGTTTCCAAGAGACAAAACCTGAATTTCTTCAATATTCTCCTAAATTCTCTTGTCGGAAATTGATCAATATATTTTAAGCAAGCCTATAATAATCTTCTGTTTCCAAGAGCTGTATCTGACTTTCTTGATATTCTCCTGACACCTCTGGATGGAAATTGATTTATATATTTTAAGCAAGCCTGCAACAATCTCCAGTTTCAAAGAGTCTAAATTTGTTGATATTCTCCTGACACCTCTTGATGGAAATTGGTCAAGATCATTTACACAAGCCTCCAATAATCTCCTGTTTCCACAAGATACAATATGAATTTCTTGAATATTCTCAAGACACCTTATAATGGGAATGGATGGGTATAGTTTAAGCATGCCTCTAACAATCTATTTTTTCCAAGGGACTACTACTGAATTTCTTAAATATTCTCTGACTCCTCGGAATGGAAATGAATTTGTATAATTTAAACATGTCTCTAATAATGTCCTGTTTCCAAGAGACTAAAGCTGAATTTCTTGAATATTCTCCTGACATTTATTGGTGGAAATTAATGGAAATAATTTAAGCACGCCTCCAAAAACCTGACACCTCTCAATAGTAATTGATGGATTTGATTCATGCAAATTGACAGTAATCTTGTGTATACAAGAGTCTAAATCTGAACGCCTTGGATGTTCTCATGAAACCCCTTGATGGAAATTGATGGAAATCATTTAAGCAAGCCTACAATAATCTCCTGTTTCCAAGAGAATAAATCTGAATTTCTTGAATATTTTACTGACACTTCTTGATGGAAGTTGATGGATATAATGTAAGCCGGTCTCCAGTAATCTCATGTTTTGAAGAGACTCTGGGCCTAATTCACACAAGCGTTTTATAATGGCGAAACCCCAATGGAAAATGTTGCGTGAAAAAGGGCCTAAATCTGAATTTCTTGAATATTCTCTGGAATCCTCTTGAAGGAAATTGATTAATATATTGTAAGTAGGCCTACAGTAATCTACTGTTTCCAAGAGACAGACTCTGCATTTCTTGATATTCTCCTGACACCTTGTGACAGATATTGATCTATATCATTTATACAAACCTCCAATAAACTTTTGTCTACAAAGGACTAAGGAACAAATTCACAGAAGCGTTTTATAATGGCAAAACCCCATTGGAAATCTCTCTGTGAAGAACAGCGTACATCTGAATTTCTTGAATATTCTCCTGACACCTCTCAATGGAAATTAATGTATATAATTTAAGCAAGCCTATACTAATCTCTTTCCAAGAAACAAAGTCTAAATTTCTTGAATATTCTCCTGGCATCTTTTGATGTAAATTGATGAATATAATTTAAACACGCCTCTAAAAGCTCCAGTTTGCAAGAGACTAAATCTGAATCTCTTGAATATTTTCTTGACACATTCTCCTGACATCTTTTGAAGTAAATTGATGAATATAATTTAAACAAGTCTCCAATAATCTCATGTTTGCAAGAGACTAAACCTGAATCTCTTGAATATTGTCCTGACACATTTGACAGAAATGGACTAATATAACTTCAGCAAACCTACTATAATATTCTGCCTATTCCCTCTTTCAGTCTTTCTTGCCACTTCTATGCCGACACTTCCAGATCTTTCTCTCCTTTTCCTCTCTTTCCAACCCTCTCCATGCTAGTCTTTCTGTCAGGTCCAACTTCACCCTTTCTATCTCTCTCTCTACTTGTTGTGTTCTCCAGGGCTCTAAGGCTCTAACCTCTCTCCCTGGCTCTTCAACCACTATCTGGCACCTCTTGCCCACTGCGCTGCTACTTTCTGCTCCAATTTTCATTGTTATGCGGATGACACTCAGCTCTCTTTCATGCTCTCCTCAGCCACCTCTGCCTCTTCTGACATATCAGATGGTCTGGCCACAATTCAGGAATGGTGTGCTGCCAATGATCTCTGCCTTAATGCCAGTAAGACTGAGATCCGCCTCATTGGGACACCTGCTACCTCCTTTCCTCTCTCTCTCTGGCTGCCCACTCTGGGCCCTCTTCATGCGCCTTCCTGTGAGGCTAAGAACCTTGGTATCATCTTCGACTCCACCCTCTCCTTCTCTCCTCATATATGACACCTCTAAGAAGTCAAACTTTCAGCTGCACCTCCTCAGAAGTATTGTTCCTTTTCTCACTTTCCCCCAGAAGCTCATTGTATCCAGAGCTCTGGTGTTCTATAGGCTGGACTGTTAGAACTGATATAATATTGTTTCATCCTCATTGTATATGTTGGCCTATGCCCAGTCGCTTTGCGGGGAAATTCGTATTATAAGGCCGTGACCTCAAGTGAATCAAGCCTCCATTTTAGGTTAGAGCCGCCATTTTAGTTTATTGTACAAAGTCACCCCGTGGTCTAAAATGGCCGTCTCGTGTGCTCTTGTTCTTGCCTTAACCTCTTCAACCTCTGTCGGAGTGTTAATGTCCAACCTGCCTTCAGGCTACATGTTAGGGTCATGTAGACCTTGTCCTTTGTTGACCTTGGGATCAGGGGATTACTTGAATCAACGATGTTAACCTACAAGTATACAAGAACAATAACGCTATCCAAATACGACATGCGAAACATTTGCTTGATCTGTAGTAAAGTAATGTGTAAAGAGTGTAATGTTAAACTTAGAGAATAATAATGTTTGTTAGTAAATGTATTAAAAAAAGTAAACCGCATGCACGAGATATGTAAATTAGGAACAAACCTGGCGTGACCCTAGCCCAGTACATGATTAACTTGAAAGAGGCTGGACATCGCTATAACGAAAATGTATAAATACGACTGTAAGAGGATTCAATTCAGCACTACAGTCAAGTCAACGCCTAGTCTAGAATACTGAATGAAAACCCTTATTGATATATCTTTATGTCCAGTTCATGCGTTCTGTATGACTACCCCTATATAACACCCCTCTCTTGGAATCCCCCTGACCCCACTGAGCCAAGAAGTAGGTTTGTTTTGCAAATTTAAAAGATTTATTTGAAAAAAATTAAACAATGTATAGATATATCACACTTTGATAATAAATTAATAATTGGATATCACACTTAATCTGATATGATAAAGATTAACAACGGAGAATCTGGCACTAGCACACTTGTGAATAGGAACAGAAGAATAAGGTGGTAGAGAATGCTTTATCTAAGTTCAGATGGATGTAATGTTGAATGAAAATGCAATACAGAAAATACTCAATATGATTTCAACAAAACAATGTAATCACTTTTCTCTGGCAATCCCCTCCCCCCTTTATGCAATGCAAGGAAATGGAAGGAAAGCACACAGTTCTCAGAAATGCAATCAACTGTAATTCAGTTCACCCCAGCAAGCTTAGATTACAGATCGGAGTTTTAAACACAGGCCCAAAATGCTTTTATATGTGCTGGCCATGAAGTGAAAATATGCTAAAAGGCTTTTAATTCCCTCTTGAGGTTCAGGGTGAGTGGTATCAAGTTAATATTAGTCCAGGCTCACTTTAGCAAGGATCTAGGAGTAACTAGCAGGTTAAATGAATTTTTGGCAACTGAAAGCAAGAAAACTGCTGTTTTCACACGTTGAGAAATTTGCAAATCTCGGCAAAATTCGTGAGTGCGTTTTTCACGATTGCCGCAAAACTATAGGGGGGAAGGAATGCTGTTCTAGGTTTGTAGAAAAGCCACGATTCTCAGCTTTCAGAGGAAAGTTACTGCAAGTCTCTAGGACAAACGGTCACGGAGATATGAGCGATTAAATAAAGGTCGTTTTTCAGATTTGAAATTTTAAAGTTCAAAAAGACAAGTGCAGCTTGCAAATAGAAAATGACAGGTGACAGCTTTACAAATGACAGGTGACAGTTAGGAGGCAGTTCTACTTAGATTAAAATAGATTGAATTATATTATTTTAACTAGAAGATTGGTTCTGCTGGGTACTCACAATATATTTTGGAAATAAATGGGCCTCGCCACGGATCTGGTCAGGTTTTAGACTGAACTCTGGTCTCTGCACTTCACAGTGATCTGGGTCAGCTCTCTCTCTCTCTCTGGATTCTGGAGATTGATGAATTTGAAGTCTGGATCTTTCTGCACAGCTTTCTCTAGAGATTGATGGAGGTAAAGTATGGATTTTCCGGCAGAGCTTCCAGCTGCAAATGGATTTGAAGGTCCCTATCTGTCCTGTCTGTCTGCTTTTATCTGTTTTTAAAATGAGTGTGTGTGCAGCATCACTAGACCCTACCCCTCTCCACTTGCCATTGGCCACTTCATCCGCTTCCAGTTGATTGGGGGAATGAAATGAAGTGTCATCATGATGAGGTCTGTTTATGGTACAGAGAACCCACCCCTGTCAACTTACACACAATCTATCTTTTGATCCAAAAGGCATATTTGCACAGGTACACATTCGGTTAAAATTACACGCACCCCTCACATATCACAGGAGGTATCCCCTGTTCAAACTCTGCTCTTCCTGGGGGCTTACATTCAGAAATGGCACATATTTCACTTTTTAACTGATTTTGCAATATCGGACATTAACCCAAATTTACACACATGTGCGCAAGGAGTATGGACATTAATTGATGAAGTGTCAGATTTTTAACATGCATACATTTAGAGTAATATCCTCTTTTCCGCTAACACCCCCCTGAACATACCACCGGGTCCTAACACGTCTTAAAATGTGGGCAGAAAAATCACAAGAATTATGGTGTCATTTAAATAATTTTCACAAGTCCGTACTATGAGTTATTCATCTTTTTAGAGTTATGTTCTGGCCCCAAAGGCGTGTGGTTTCCCCCCAGCACAAGGTTGAATTTCTGGTTTTTCCAGTTCTGCCAAGCCAGCTTGCTCTCACAGGCAGTGCTCCTCCCCTGTCCTTCCAGGAGGAAGCTCCATTTACGACTCCCGCCAATAAAACATTTGCCTGAGTCCTAGAAGGTCCTTTGTTCCAGAGGAAGCCATTTATGATCCTCCCAATAAACCCTCTGCCTGGGTGAAGGGAGTTGCATTGTTCAATCTTCTGCAGAGCACAGGTAATTCAATTATCAGAGAGATGGCAGATTCTTAGTGTGGCCAGCAAAAGGCAGATAGGCCTGGGAACACAGCTGTGACTCAAGTTTCACTCCTGATGGGGGTAGTTGCCAGGCAGAATTCAGTTCCTTAAGCCAGGTTTCAGATAAAATGTCACTTTTTGTTACCCAGTTTAAGTCAAGACAATGTTTACATATGCAGCTAGAATGCTGATTCTAAGTTTAAAACTATGACATTTAAACAATTGCAGCCTATGTGACACTCAAAAGTAGGTCACTCATTTCTTTTAAACATTTAGATTTTTAGTGCCTTTCAGTCCAAATTTACTTAAACTGCTGAAATCCATAGCTCAGCCAGTCTTGTTATAAACCTTCAAGTCACTTCAGAATATAACTTTACATTGGATCCACCTCTCAGTAAGTCTTTCTTTGGCTTGCTTTGGGTTCATTTATTCAGTTTTCTACAAAATCTGGTGGTTTTAAAACGCCGGCTTTCTGATAGTGGTGAGTACTGGTACTGCACCCCTTTTTGGGATTTAAGAAAATGAATTCCCAACAGTTATGGGTTTGCTTTTGGCAATCAGCATTGCCATTCCCAATGGTTTCAGACTACTGTGTGGGTAGTCCAATGGTGGTTTTAGGCAGTGTCCTTCTGTGCCCATAACATCGGCAAAAATGAGTGGCAGCCTATTCTTCATGCATTTCCCTGTGCATTTTCTGGGAAGCTCTGGCCATCATGATGTTTTCCATGTCAGTACTGCACAGTTTTGAGGTAGGGCTTGGATGCGTGGATAAAAACATCCCACAAGCCCCCCTCTTGCGATGGCCATTCTATTTCACTAATGGGACTCGCAAGACCTGGGATGTTTCCTCATCTTCTTCCAATAGATGGCACAGTTCAGCATCTTTTCCTCCATCCGGTACTGATCGATCGGTTCTCCTCGCCGGTCCTGATGGGAATATTGGGCGGTACTCTGGGCCCGTTGCGTCTCTGCTCCAGGTCTCCGGATCGTCCTCCTTGGCCCGTCTCCAGGTTTTCTTTCTCCTAGGACGACAAAGGAAGAGCGGCAATACCTATTCATAGACATTTTTCCACCACTGTTGAGATAGTGGGGCAGCATATGCATTTCATCATAACAAAACATTACATTCTTATTTTGAAAAAAAAAACAGTATAACTAAGAGACAGTTTCATGCAAATCACAATATTTTAGAGACTAGATGTGGTATGTTTTATGGTTGGAACTGAATTAGTCTGAGACAGTACCCGCTAGGATTCCAGAGGATTCCTCCAGTTGTTGCAGAGTGTGCCTGGGATGGCAACATTTCAACTGGTTTATGTGGACCCACTTGTCTTCCCCCGCTGCCAAAGGACCTTTGGGGATGTGGATTTTGTAGGCCACAGGGGAGATCTTGTCGATGATCTCAAAGGGTCCCTTCCATGTAGGCAAACATTTCCGCTGTTTTGCCTGGTTTCTTTGGAAGTTGTATAGATAGACCCGGTCCCCCACCTGATATTCCTTCCTGGAAGTTTTCAGGTCATAATGGGTCTTCATGCTATCAGCTGATCTTTCTAGATTCCGCTGAGCATAAGCAAAAGCATGTTGAAGGTGTTTCCTTAAATTCTCCACATACTCATGAGTTGTGGAGGCATTTATCAGTGTCTGCTCTTGGGTCCTGTAGAGCAAATGCTGAGGAAGCACCATCTTGCGTCCAGTCATCAACTCAAATGGTGACATTTTGGTTGCAGATGAAGGGGTAGATCTGATGGCCATTAGGACCAGGGGTAATCGGATATCCCAACTTGGCCCAGAATCTGCCACAAACTTCTTTAATATGCTCACAATGGTTCGGTTATATCTCTCTACTGCCCCAGAAGAAGCTGGCCTGTAAGCAATATGCAACTTCCTTTTGACCCCCAGTATCTCCCACATCTTTGTCATCACTTCACTGGTGAAGTGGCTACCTCTGTCTGACTCAATCCTTTGAGGTAGACCAAAACGGGAAAAGATGTGGGTAATCATCAGGGCAGCTGCTGTTTCTGCCTTGCAATTTGGGGCTGGGAGACATTCCACCCACTTGGTAAACAAGCATGTCACAGTCAACATGTACTTATTCCCCCTAGCAGAGCGAATCACGGGGCCTACAAAGTCGATTTGTAAATCTGACCATGGCAGTGTCATCCCCCTCTTTTGGAGAGGCGCACGGTGCGTGAGGGATGATGGCTGAAATTGTGCACACACAAGACACCCCTTCAAGTATTGGTCGAGGTCCTGCCCCATGTGTGGCCAGTATGCAACCTCTCTTAAGATTTCCAATGTTGTGTGAAACCCCCTATGACCGGCGGTGGCCGCATCATGGGCGTGACTTAACATCAGGCTTCGGAATGAGGTAGGAACCACCCACTGATCGTGGCCAGCTTTGGATTTCCTTACCAGCAAACCGTCTTGGATCCGGAACATTTTTGGACATTTCATCAACACTCGTAGATCCTCTTTCCCAGTGTAATCGGTATCCGTCAGGGGAAAGTTCTCAGGGTCCTCAAGGTGCTGGTAAAATTTACCAATTATTGGATCCCCCTTCTGAGCGGTAATCAAATCAGCATCAGGGGTCTCCTTACTCCATTGTGCAATTGAAAGGTCGTTGTGAGCATTTGTCTGGGACCTAGTGATAGCAGTGACCTGGATTTCCCCCAACAGGGACTCAATCTCAATTAGATACCCTTGAATGGCCCCGGTTTTGGCCAGCTGATCAGCTAAGTCATTTCCAGTTTTGTCTGGTCCCTCTACTTTGGAATGACCCTTGATCTTTTTCCAATAGATGGTCATCTCATTCGAGGTGACCAGATCGTGAATGTTTTGGATCAACTTCCCATGTTTCAAGGGTTTGTTATTAGCACATAACATGCCTCTGGTTTTCCAATTAACCAGGTGCTCCACGAACCCGTTCCGTACATAATCCGAATCTGTGATTATGACCAGTTCGCGGAGTTGATGCTGGACAGCAGTGAGGATGGCCTGATGCACAGCCATCAATTCTGCCACCTGACTACTTCGGGGACCAATTTTGTATCCAGCGGAGGGTTCTGGGGACTCATTCACCCATGCATTCCCTACGCCAGCCACCAGTTCTTTCTCCCCATCGTTGTCAACATGATACGAGCATCCATCCACATAGACAGTGGGCATTCCCTCACACTTGTCTTCTTCAAAGACTTTGTGTGGGGAATTAAGGTATGCCTCCGTGTTGTCCTGGATTTTTAGACTTTCGTCCTCGAGGCAGTTTTCTCTGGCACAATCATGCAAGTCAGCCAGACCTTGCGCGAGGGGACTCTTCTTGTTTTGGCCATATCTGACCTCCACAGGAAAGCCTTGCATTGACAGAATCCAGGAAGTAATTCGGGAATTACTCACATTTCCGGCCCGGATTCTGTCACTTTGGAGATATTGCAGAGGCTGGTGTGGAGTCTCCACTATGATGTGTTCCCCCTGGATAAACGGGCGGTAATTCTTCAATGCCCACACCCTTGCCAGGCGTGCCTTCTCACAATCGTTGAATTTTTCCTCCACAGAGGATAAAGTTTTGCTCGCATAGGAGATTACTTTATTGACCTTGTCATGCTTTTGATATAATACTGCCGTCAAGCACGTATTAGAGAACCCCGTCTCCAGGAAGAACTCCTTGTTTCTGACAGGGTAAGCTAGGCAAGGCGCTTGTGAGAGGCTTCTTTTGAGTTGTTTTACTGCCTCGGCTTGTTCTGGACCCCATTCCCACTTGACCCCCCCCTTCAGGAGATGAATCAGGGGTCTGGTGATCTCTGCGTAGCCCTCAATGAACTTTCTGCTGTAATTCGTCAGTCCAAGGAGGATCCTTAGTTCCCGCAGAGTTGTAGGGTCTTTCAGTTTCTGAAGTGCTTCCACTTTCTTTTCCTGGGGACAGAGACCCTGCGGAGTAATCTCATGCCCCAAGAAATTAACACGGGTTCTACACCACTGTGCTTTCTGAAAGGAAAGTTTTGCTCCGGCGGCCCTCAACTGCGTCAGAATATAACGGATCTCCGCTATGTGTTCCTCCACAGATGAACTTTTGATGAGGACATCATCTACATAAGCCAGGTTACCCCTCGCACCCAGGTCGGGCATGGCCTTATGTAGGAAAATATTGAACTCATTACCGGAGTTGAGGTATCCGAAGGGAGTCCGGGTCCATGTGTATTGCTGGCCCCCAAAGGTAAAAGCCAGTTTGTATTGGTCCTCCCTGCTGACAGGCACGGTCCAGTATCCATTGCTCAGGTCTATTGCAGTGAATACCTGTGACCCCTGGATCTGGGCCAGCCCTTGGTCAATGTAGGGCAGAGGCCATCGGGAAGTATGGACCCGTTTGTTGAGTTCCCTGAGGTCGGCGCAGAGTCTCCACTGGCCGTTTGGCTTCAATATTCCCAGCACCGGATTTTTGAAGGTGCTGTGGGCTGGACGAATTATTCCCCGGGACTCAAGGTTCTTAATTATTTCAGTAAGGGACTCCATTGATGCGAGAGGCAAGCGATATTGCTTCACAAACACTGGAGTCATGCCAGGGTCCGTGGGGATTGTTGTTGTGTGGATGTCGGTGCGGCCACAGTCATATGAGTCTACCGCAAAGAGATCTTGGAAATCCAAGAAAACTTGTTTCAACTTTTGCTTTTGTTCCAGAGTCACACAGGCATCAGCTAGGTTGACTCTCTCTTCCACCATCTGCCTGAAGCCTGGAAAGACTTCTGGTTTGGCTATTTCTGCGACCTCCTCCAGCTGGGTGGAGAAGTCCCTGGTCAGAGTGCTGATTTGGACTGGAGGCTTCAGGTGGGAAAGGCAGCCCTCATGGACCTGGAAAATCACCTCATTCCTCCTGAAGTCACAAGTCACATCTTCCTTACCATAAGGGCAAGAGGTGTACACCAGGAAGTTCCCCCCATGCCGGGTAAAAATCCTGTCTGGTGTTGTATTGTCATCACTGTCACTGTCAAAGCAGTCCTTGGGGATTGGCCCTAACAGTTCATTACCTAAATCTATGGAAAAATGTCGGTCATCAACCGCCATTCCAATAATGGTGCCTGCGGCTAGAGTAATACTCTTTAAGTCGCTGTTATCCACCTCTATTGGAATGGTGTCATGTTCTATGTTGACTAATGGTGTTGGGTTTACCCCCAACCCTTGCTGTTGGAGAGAAGCGTTTAGATGTATGTAAGCATCAGGATTTTTCAAATGTTGTCCTCTTTTAGCTTTCACTTCCAGGGAGAATTGTCGGGTCCTTTCTGGGATGGTGACTTCCTCTTTAATCTGAATTTCAACTGCATTAGGTACCAATTGAGCTGACCTAAATGCTTTTTCTTGATCATCAAAGCCCATGGGATTATCCGCTAATCGGGACCAAGCTTTGAAGTTTATTAGGTCCAAACTAATGGCAAAGCGATTGAGAATGTCACTGCCTAAGTAAAAGGCGGCATGGACGTCTCGCACGACCCAACAATTGTGGACTATGCTCTTGTTGCCAATGGAGATTTTGAGCATACACCTGCTTGGCAGGAGATGTTTGGAATTAGGCGCTTCCAGGTCCATTTCCCATTTGTCTATCAGTTTGAATGTGGGAATGGCTGGATCTTTTGGGAGTTGGCGGAACATGGCTTCGCTGATGAAGCTCTTACCGTTGTTCACACACACTCGAGCGAGAACAGAGTCCTTCCCATCATTTAACTGAACAGGGATGAACAACTGCTCTCCAATTTGCTGAATATCAGCCAGGCTCTGAGCTGATTTCACATCTTTCTGGACTATAGGAGTGGGAGTTTCTGATTGTGGATTAGTATAGAATCTCAGAGTGTTTCCTTCCAGCGTGGAGTACCACTTTAGACTGGAAGGAAGGTTGATTTTCAGAAATAGAGAGGACCCTCCATCACCAGTCTGTTGTCCTACTGCTATTACTGTCACGTCTGGAATTTGGCTATTCTGGAAGTGAAATTCTACTTGGTCAGGTTTTTGTTCAACCATGTGGCAGGTGCCGTTTAAACTAACATGGTTGACACTCTGTTTTAATTTTATTGGTCGGCTAGTCTGGGTCCAGAGGACCTTGTTTACGCAATCTATTAAGGGTGACAACCTCCTCAGGAGGTCATTCCCCAGTAAACAAGGGGTGCCCTCTGGAGTCACTACTATGATCGGGTGTTTCACCTTGTGTCGCCCGATCTTAATGTCCAAGTCTGCAGTCCCCTCAACGGGAATTTCCTTCCCGTCAAAGTTCTGCAGTTGTCCAGGAAGAGAGGTGAGAGGAATTTGGTAATTCTCTCCCCTTCCTGCATTCAGTTCATCAAAGGCCCTTCTGGACAGAAGGGTAGCTTGAGATCCCGTGTCCACCAGCGCTAAAATTGTACCCTGCCCCTGTACTTGTACCGGGGCATAATATCTTCCCTCCTTCTCCTCAAGGGGGCACAGATAATGCACATTTTTGGACAACTGGTGGGCTAACTTTCTGGTTTTGGACATTTCAAGAGAAGAAATCTGGGCAGAATTCTGTGGAGAGCCTTGGGAATCTGAAAGAAAAAGTTGGCAACTGGAGATCAGAGCCATTGTGGGTTCCCCTGGCTCCGGTTCCGGGCCGCCCCCCCCTTTTTGGAGGCAGTCACCAGGATGGGTTTGAACCAGGGGATTTTCTTGCGGTTGGTTCTGGGATGAGATGGTGGGCGGCGGTAGCTCAGTCTCCACATCTCCCCAGTCTGGATTTGCATCCCTAGGGACCCATTTTTCTTTGGGAGGAGTTCCCCCATGTCTGAAGGAGAAGATCCTTTTCCCAGGATCTTCTGAGGATCCCTCTCCCTCAAATTGGAAGATCTGTACCTCCTCCTCAAACTGAGTCTATTTGGGTCTTTTGTTTCTCCTACCCCCCCTCTGTTCCTTAGGAGGCAGACTTTCAGGGGCAAGAGATTTTGTTTCCGGTTCCTGGGTTTCCAGGGGCTGTTTACAAATGAGGAAGGAAGCTTCCTCCAAGGCTTTACACCCCCCTTCCCTTTGTGCCTCCTCCCTGGGAACCGGTGAGTTATCGGGGTGCTGCCCCCGTCATTGCTCTGGAGCACCAGGTCCAGAGTTGGGTGCGTTCTGCGCTGGCATGCCGATCTGAGGGTTCTGCTGAGCCCTCAGTATGTGACCCAGATCCCGCGCCATGTTTTGAACCTGGTGCTCTAACTGGGAAACCCGCTCAGGCTGATACGGGGCCCTGTTTTCTCCCCTGGGCTGATCCCGGGAAGGGTAGCTATCCCTTCTTTGGTAATACCCCTGGTTGGGAAGATTTGGATACCCCTCCACCCTTGGCCTCCCCTCTCCCGGATTAGGTTGTCTGGCCTCAGGGAATTGGGGAAAGAAGGATGGATGATTTTGGGGTTGGAAGTTGGGTGGATACCTGGGGAAAAAGTTCTGCCCAGGATTTGGAGAATTTCTGCCCTCCGGTGGGAAGTTAGGAGGGAAGTTCCCTGGGTTAGGTGCTTGGCTGGATCCCCCCCTTGGGCTGGAGGAGTCCACACATAGCCCAGGATGGGTCGATTTCCCTTGTAACGGGGGCTTACATAATCAGGAGAGCGAGGGACCCCATTTGTGGGGCTGCCTCCCTGGCTCCCTGTCTGTGACTGGCCCGAGGACCTTCTGGGCCTAGCATTATTAGGTGCAGGTAGGTTTTTAGGCCCCCCCATCTCCAGCTCTAAAACGGGGGTGACCTTTACCTCTGCCACCTTGGCCGCAGCAGGGGTGTTGTTGGCTTTGGGGTTTTTGGGCGCATTATTTTTATTTTCTATTGGCTTCTGCACCTCATAGATCCGGGTAGCTTGTTCAATGACCCAGTCTAAAGATCTTTTCTCATGAAAATCTCTCACGAGCTGGGTCATTATATATTTGGGCAAGGCCTGGAAAAACGTATTAATGAATTCTCTGCTATCCGTGCGCACCCTTCTTGTGGTCTGTGCAAAAGCACGCTTTAACTCCTGCACAAATTCTTGTGGGGCCTGATCCTCCCCACACTGCAAATTGTAGGCTGCCTTGCGAGCCTCTTGGGGATTTCTGTGAACAGAAAAATGTTTTAATATGGCCGCCCTATAGGTGGACCACCTGGAATGATTTTGGTCCTCCAGCCCTGCAAAGAAACTGGAGTACTCTGGGGAGAATGTCCACTTTACATATTGGATACAGCTTCGGCTGTCCTTCAAATGAAAAGTCTCCATCATTTGCTCATAGAGCTCCAGGTGTTCCCAAACAGAGTACTTGGCGTTCTTATGATACGGCGTGATGACACTCCTGATTGCCTTAATCTGTTTCAATGGGTCCTTAATCAAGGCCCTTTTTGCCTTATTGGCCTTTTTGGTTCGGGTAACCCTGATCCATTCATCTTCTGACTCAGAGGCACTGCTTCCAGAGGTTCCCGTCTGTTCTTCCAGGTTTTCCCGGATTCTGCGAGCCTGGGAATGGCTGGCAGAATGTGGGGACCTGGTCTCCTGTGTCCTGTACCGCTCAGAGGAGTCTTCAGATCCCTCCTGGCTGCCAGGATTTGATGGGTACCGCCCCACTGACCTAACTGGGCAGAGGTTTTCAGGATGCCCTTAATGGGCCTACTCTCCTGGGGTTCCCCACTAAATTGCACTGTGCTTGGGTGCCCATACCCGGATGCCCGCCCCTCCATTCCTGGGTGGTACCGGCCTATGAGCCCCATGCTTCTGGCTGGATAGTAATCTGCCATCCCTGTGGCCCTGTGCTCATGTGCGCCAGGGGACATGGGGGTGGCAGAGTCCAGGGACTGAGAGAAATAAAGGCCTCTGGTACTAGGGCTCCTGGGGTTATGCTCAGGAGTTTCTCTTTCCCAGCGAACCTCATCTCTATCCGCCCCTGCTCCCTGTTGCAATGCAAGAGCCTGCGCCTTCAGTTCCTCAGTTAAGGCCTTACTAGACTCTATCAGTCTCTCCTGCATCGCTACCTGCTGTTGGAGCCTATCATTGTGCTGGCAGAGAGCCTCATTCTCTCTCTGCGTTTCCTGATTGGTCCTGGAGCACTGGGCCAGTCTTTGCTGCAGGAGGGTTACCTCCTGAGCTGTGTCCCTATTGGCCTGCTCCTTTCTTGCCAGAGCATCCTCCACCTTCCTGGTGTGCTCTAGCAAGTTCTGGTGTTCTTTTTGGAGGTCACCCAGTCCCTGGAGGGCCAGGTGATTTTCTTCCATTTTCCTTTTTAAGTGGCAGCCTTCCTGGCCTAAGGTATCCCTTTCCTGACTAAGAGCCTGCATCTGTGCCGCCAGGTCGTCCCTTTGCCTTTGGAAGGCACCAGCTTTCTGGCGCTCCTGATCAAACTCTGCCTGGGTATCCAGGTCTTTCAGGATCAGTTTATTGCTCTCTGCCTTTTCCCTATCTAGGTGGCTTTGCAGGGTGACTACCTGCTCAGCACATGCCCTATTGAAGTCTAACTGTTGCTCCAGCTTTTTCTGGCTCTGCAGTAGGGAGTCCAAACCTTCTTGGTACTCCTTCTGCAAGGCCAGAAATCTGGTATCCTGGTCAGCCTTTTCCTGTTGCAGGATGTCCATATCCCTCTTTATTTTAATGATGTGCTGTCTACTCTCATTTTCTGACTCCTGGCTCCCCTGCAGCCTCTGCTCAGAAGAGACCAGGTCAGATTGGACCTTCTCTAACGCCATCTGTCGCTTATTCGCCAGATCTTGGCTTTCAGTACATTTATCCTGCATGTCTCCCATATATAGGTACAGGTATGCCGCTATCCTAACCATCTTGTCTTGTTCATCCTTAGCCTTAGGAGCCATGTATAGTTCACTCAGGGCCACATGTAAGGGACCCTGATCTCTCCATGTATCTGACCCTGTTTCCGTGACCTGTTGCGTGATGGCCTGCAACCAGACAGTCTGGTCCTGGTGAGTCCACTCACCTCTCACAACTAACTTATGTAAGAAGTGCTCTCTGGCTATTTTCATGTCTACTAAGGTCATCATTCTAGAGATTGGTCTCTGTCCTGACTTACAGAAATTAGTATTTTATTTTTTGCAAAACAGACCTTTTTCTTAGAGCGTTCCTTTGAGGAGTGCTTTACAGCGTAACACAGCGTGTGCTCCGACCGGATATGTGTATCTGGTCAGCTGGCAGGCTGTATTAATCTGCACAAGTGATAGATCTAATCCAAACGTCCGGCACGAGCCCCCAATTTGTAAGAGGATTCAATTCAGCACTACAGCCAAGTCAACGCCTAGTCTAGAATACTGAATGAAAACCCTTATTGATATATCTTTATGTCCAGTTCATGCGTTCTGGATGACTACCCCTATATAACACCCCTCTCTTGGAATCCCCCTGACCCCACTGAGCCAAGAAGTAGGTTTGTTTTGCAAATTTAAAAGATTTATTTGAAAAAAATTAAAAAATGTATAGATATATCACACTTTGATAATAAATTAATAATTGGATATCACACTTAATCTGATATGATAAAGATTAACAACGGAGAATCTGGCACTAGCACACTTGTGAATAGGAACAGAAGAATAAGGTGGTAGAGAATGCTTTATCTAAGTTCAGATGGATGTAATGTTGAATGAAAATGCAATACAGAAAATACTCAATATGATTTCAACAAAACAATGTAATCACTTTTCTCTGGCAATCCCCTCCCCCCTTTATGCAATGCAAGGAAATGGAAGGAAAGCACACAGTTCTCAGAAATGCAATCAACTGTAATTCAGTTCACCCCAGCAAGCTTAGATTACAGATCGGAGTTTTAAACACAGGCCCAAAATGCTTTTATATGTGCTGGCCATGAAGTGAAAATATGCTAAAAGGCTTTTAATTCCCTCTTGAGGTTCAGGGTGAGTGGTATCAAGTTAATATTAGTCCAGGCTCACTTTAGCAAGGATCTAGGAGTAACTAGCAGGTTAAACGAATTTTTGGCAACTGAAAGCAAGAAAACTGCTGTTTTCACACGTTGAGAAATTTGCAAATCGCGGCAAAATTCGTGAGTGCGTTTTTCACGATTGCGGCAAAACTATAGGGGGTAGGAATGCAGTTCTAGGTTCGTAGAAAAGCCACGATTCTCAGCTTTCAGAGGAAAGTTACTGCAAGTGTCTAGGACAAACGGTCACGGAGATATGAGCGATTAAATAAAGGTCGTTTTTCAGATTTGAAATTTTAAAGTTCAAAAAGACAAGTGCAGCTTGCAAATAGAAAATGACAGGTGACAGCTTTACAAATGACAGGTGACAGTTAGGAGGCAGTTCTACTTAGATTAAAATAGATTGAATTATATTATTTTAACTAGAAGATTGGTTCTGCTGGGTACTCACAATATATTTTGGAAATAAATGGGCCTCGCCACAGATCTGGTCAGGTTTTAGACTGAACTCTGGTCTCTGCACTTCACAGTGATCTGGGTCAGCTCTCTCTCTCTCTCTGGATTCTGGAGATTGATGAATTTGAAGTCTGGATCTTTCTGCACAGCTTTCTCTAGAGATTGATGGAGGTAAAGTATGGATTTTCCGGCAGAGCTTCCAGCTACAAATGGATTTGAAGGTCCCTATCTGTCCTGTCTGTCTGCTTTTATCTGTTTTTAAAATGGGTGTGTGTGAGCAGCATCACTAGACCCTACCCCTCTCCACTTGCCATTGGCCACTTCATCCGCTTCCACTTGATTGGGGGAATGAAATGAAGTGTCATCATGATGAGGTCTGTTTATGGTACAGAGAACCCACCCCTGTCAACTTACACACAATCTATCTTTTGATCCAAAAGGCATATTTGCACAGGTACACATTTGTTTAAAATTACACGCACCCCTCACATATCACAGGAGGTATCCCCTGTTCAAACTCTGCTCTTCCTGGGGGCTTCCATTCAGAAATGGCACATATTTCACTTTTTAACTGATTTTGCAATATCGGACATTAACCCAAATTTACACACATGTGCGCAAGGAGTATGGACATTAATTGATGAAGTGTCAGATTTTTAACATGCATACATTTAGAGTAATATCCTCTTTTCCGCTAAAACCCCCCTGAACATACCACCGGGTCCTAACACGTCTTAAAATGTGGGCAGAAAAATCACAAGAATTATGGTGTCATTTAAATAATTTTCACAAGTCCGTACTATGAGTTATTCATCTTTTTAGAGTTATGTTCTGGCCCCAAAGGGGTGTGGTTTCCCCCCAGCACAAGGTTGAATTTCTGGTTTTTCCAGTTCTGCCAAGCCAGCTTGCTCTCACAGGCAGTGCTCCTCCCCTGTCCTTCCAGGAGGAAGCTCCATTTACGACTCCCGCCAATAAAACATTTGCCTGAGTCCTAGAAGGTCCTTTGTTCCAGAGGAAGCCATTTATGATCCTCCCAATAAACCCTCTGCCTGGGTGAAGGGAGTTGCATTGTTCAATCTTCTGCAGAGCACAGGTAATTCAATGATCAGAGAGATGGCAGATTCTTAGTGTGGCCAGCAAAAGGCAGATAGGCCTGGGAACACAGCTGTGACTCAAGTTTCACTCCTGATGGTGGTAGTTGCCAGGCAGAATTCAGTTCCTTAAGCCAGGTTTCAGATAAAATGTCACTTTTTGTTACCCAGTTTAAGTCAAGACAATGTTTACATATGCAGCTAGAATGCTGATTCTAAGTTTAAAACTATGACATTTAAACAATTGCAGCCTATGTGACACTCAAAAGTAGGTCACTCATTTCTTTTAAACATTTAGATTTTTAGTGCCTTTCAGTCCAAATTTACTTAAACTGCTGAAATCCATAGCTCAGCCAGTCTTGTTATAAACCTTCAAGTCACTTCAGAATATAACTTTACATTGGATCCACCTCTCAGTAAGTCTTTCTTTGGCTTGCTTTGGGTTCATTTATTCAGTTTTCTACAAAATCTGGTGGTTTTAAAACGCCGGCTTTCTGATAGTGGTGAGTACTGGTACTGCACCCCTTTTTGGGATTTAAGAAAATGAATTCCCAACAGTTATGGGTTTGCTTTTGGCAATCAGCATTGCCATTCCCAATCGTGTCAGACTACTGTGTGGGTAGTCCAATGGTGGTTTTAGGCAGTGTCCTTCTGTGCCCATAACATCAGCAAAAATGAGTGGCAGCCTATTCTTCATGCATTTCCCTGTGCATTTTCTGGGAAGCTCTGGCCATCATGATGTTTTCCATGTCAGTACTGCACAGTTTTGAGGTAGGGCTTGGATGCGTGGATAAAAACATCCCACACGACGATGTCCAGATAGCAAATTCTGCTCACTGCTCACATTGAACCCTGCTGGGGGTCTCTGTGATGTATTGACGGCCAAATAGCTATTTGTGTACTTTGTTTTGTAACTGTTCAGTTTTGTAATAAAGATTCTGGGAATCTTTACAAGCCCATGTCAGTGTATTTTACTTTTGCATGGTGTAAAAGCCTTAATATTGTATTTTCCTGATTCCACAGGACTATTGCAACAGCCTCTTTCTAAATCTTCCAGCGTCTACTCTTTTACCTTTACAACTTATCCAGAACAGGACTGCAGAACTTGTCCTTGGCCTCAAGCCCAGGGATCATATCTCGTGTGCTCTGAAATCTCGACACTGGCTCCCCATGGCTGCAAGGATCAAGTTCAAGACCCTCTGCATCATCCACAAGGCTTTCCGGGTCCTGGGACCGCTCTACCTCCAACTTTCTCTTCCAAAACAACTTCCTTCTAGAGCTCTTTGCTTATCCACCTTCAACTCTCTGAGGGTCAGACACTTCTCCAAGCAGAGTTGGGGGCAGATCTATATCCTCGGCTGGGGCCTCCCTCTGGAACAGCCTCCCTGCCGTTCTCAAACTTCAGCAGAAACACCTCTCATTCCAGAAGCAACTCAAGCCCTTCCTTTTTGCCTTCGCTTTCTCTATTCCTCTCCCCTACTGATGCACCTGACTGCTCCGTGCACTGGTCACTGGTCACCTGGTCACCTGGTGACTCTCTGAACTCCTGTATGTCCAGTTGCCCTCATGCTGTCTCCATCCTCCCCCCTGCAGTTCTCCATCTTCCACAATCATCTCAAAGCTCACCTTCTTTCCTCATTTTCTTCTTATACAATGTAGCTACTGGGATTGTTTACTCTTCATTGTTTATTTTCATCACCACATAAATTGTACTGTATATTACCATGTGCAGGGTTATGGCGAAAGCAGTATATCAATTAAAATAAAATACAAATGTTGCCTGAGACCCTAGAGAAATCAAGCCTACTTCTGCCCAAACATATTCTATGGGCATTCTAGTAGGAAGTCTGCATCCAATTGATATGATATGATAGGTTATTTATAACGTGCTTAATACCCAGAGGTTTCTAAGCGCGGACCCGGGGATCGAACCTGGGTCGTCTTGCTTCCAAGGCAAACACATTGCAGCTGAGCTATCCTCCCGGGACATATAAGACATTTCAGTTATTTCTGGCCACGAAAGGCCCATATATGAACTCCTTGTAAGACACATGGTACCACTATAGATTTATGTGATTCAATTGGATGTTAAATAAAGAGTCAGCAAGCCCTCGTAAGTTGCAGACTATTGTCAGTGACCATTCAGTTTGTCGTTGAGGTTAATATCAAGATATGTCATATCATTGGCCACCTCCATTGATCTACTGTTGATGTGCGGTATATCCGGTTTCTTTACCGTGCAAAATTCACACCATTTTATTTTTTTACTGCACATGTTTTTACAGAATTTTGGCCGCAGAATTCAGGAGGTGGGTTTGAGTGAGGCAACACGGGGTTGGGAGAGGGTGAAGGCTGGGTGGGTGGGTGTGTTGTGGGAGGTGTGGGGTGGGAGTGGGATTCCAGCTACATATTGCGGCAAACGATTGTTTAATACATTGTGGCAAGAAATCTGCAGTAAAAGCACAGAACCTTGATGTGCCACCTGTAAAGGCCACCAAACCATTATGTTAGTTTTGGCAAGATTAATCTCTAGATGGTCTGCTTGCTGTTATTGATGGATTTGAGTAATAGCACGGCGAAGAGCAGCAGGAGGTCTATCAACTAATATGTGGTCATCAACTTAAGCCAACCACTGAATGTATGCAGAACCTACATAAGGGCAAAAATATGAATAGTGGAAAAAAAACCTCAGAAAGGTCCACAATGTGAAGATGAAATAATATGGGGGCCAGGGCACAGCCCTTCTTTAGACCCAAAGAGGTCTGTACATGGTCTGTGGTATGGCACAGAGCATTAAATCTGACCTTTAATGAGGTGCTCTGGTATAAAGACATGAGCAGCCAGAGCCAGCCATTGGGAAGGCCCCAATAATGCAATTTCCCACAGAGTATTGTCCATTTAATCTCTCAAAATCCCAGGTAAAAGTGATACATATCACATATGATGGGACTGGGGCAATGCCTGCGGGCTTTGCACGCTATGTAAATGACAAATAAATAAATAAAATATATTTCCAGTGGTCAATAGAACAAGTTTAAAACAGGTAGACTTTGGATGACCTTCCTTTATTCAACTAAGATCTTTGTCCATGTGCTTAGTAATTCATGCAATCGATAGTTACATGGCTCCAAAAAGAATCTTTTTGTATTTCAGAATTAAAATACCCCATACTAAGATTCTGGGATTTGACTTATCCCACTTATGTCCTGAAATAACAACAGGGCATTGCCTAGCCAATCAGGACCAGGAGCTCTGTAGACCTTCAGATTGTCAATCGGAGTTCTTTCATCATCGACAGTAAATTTATGTTCCCATCCCAACAGCATATGAAGCAATTACCCATTCATAAACCCCATGGGAATTGTATAAACTAAAAATAGTTGGTTTCCATGCAATCGTTTATAGGGTTTATCGTGTTCCACTCTGTATTTCCCAAAAAGTGTTCACGTTTTTACAATACATGACTATTAGTATTTCCTGCCACCTCTCAGTGAAAGGTTTAGTGTTAGGAAACGTTCTCCAACTGCAGTCGTGTTGTTTTAGTTTCTTCATTTTCAAAGGCCAATCCCCCAAAGACCTAAGTGGGTTATGTCCTCACTGGGTCAAGTCAAAACTCTACATTAAAAACGTGATGTTATATCCCAAATGATGTATATTCTTTTTTTGAGCAAATAAATGAAACTTCCTTCAGTCCCGAAGGAGTCCCTAAAAAATGGCCGGACCCCCTTTTCACTGCAAAGTGACTGTGATGCAGACCCGAAGGCAAAAGGTCACCTTCATGAGAAATGGCAAGAAGGGGTTATCCCCAGATAGTTTTTAAACTGGGGACACAAGTGGGAGCACGGGTTAAACCCGGGGCCCTTGCTACTCAACAACCAATCAATACCTAACTGACAGTAGCCTCCCTCTTGGAGAATGTTGCTCAAGTGATATGAAGGCCTGCAAGCGTAAAACAGACACACCCGCGACAGCAGCTCTCTTCCTAGATTACTCACCATGACAAGCTGAAGGAGAGTTAGAAGGCAAGGATTTCCAGATTCCTCACCATGACAAGCTGAAGGAGAGTTAGACGCCAAGGATTTCCAGATTCCTCCCCATGACAAGCTGAAGGATAGTTAGAAGGCAAGGATTTCCAGATTCCTCCACATGACAAGCTTAAGGAGAGTTAGAAGCCAAGGATTTTCAGATTCCTCCACATGACAAGCTGAAGGATAGTTAGATGCCAGGGATTTCCAGATTCCTCCACATGACAAGCTTAAGGATAGTTAGAAGCCAGGGATGTCCAGATTCCACCACATGACAAGCTGAAGGATAGTTAGAAGCCAAGGATTTCCAGATTCCTCCACATGACAAGCTTAAGGAGAGTTAGAAGCCAAGGATTTTCAGATTCCTCCACATGACAAGCTGAAGGATAGTTAGAAGGCAAGGATTTCCAGATTCCTCACCATGACAAGCTGACGGATAGTTAGAAGCCAAGGATTTCCAGATTCCTCACCATGACAAGGTGAAGGAGAGTTAGAAGCCAAGGATTTCCAGATTCCTCGCCATGACAAGCTGAAGGAGAGTTAGAAGCCAAGTATTTTCAGATTGCTCACCATGACAAGTTGAAGGAGAGTTAGAAGCCAAGGATTTTCAGATTCCTCACCATGACAAGCTGAAGGAGAGTTAGAAGCCAAGGATTTCCAGATTCCTCACCATGACAAGCTGAAGGAGAGTTAGAAGCCAAGGATTTTCAGATTCCTCACCATGACAAGCTGAAGGAGAGTTAGAAGCCAAGGATTTTCAGATTCCTCACCATGACAAGCTGAAGGAGAGTTAGAAGCCAAGGATTTTCAGATTCCTCACCATGACAAGCTGAAGGAGAGTTAGACGCCAAGGATTTCCAGATTCCTCACCATGACAAGCTGAAGGAGAGTTAGACGCCAAGGATTTCCAGATTCCTCTCCATGACAAGCTGAAGGATAGTTAGACGCCAGGGATTTCCAGATTCCTCCACATGACAAGCTGAAGGATAGTTAGAAGCCAGGGATGTCCAGATTCCTCCACATGACAAGCTGAAGGATAGTTAGAAGGCAAGGATTTCCAGATTCCTCACCATGACAAGCTGAAGGAGAGTTAGACGCCAAGGATTTCCAGATTCCTCACCATGACAAGCTGAAGGAGAGTTAGACGCCAAGGATTTCCAGATTCCTCACCATGACAAGCTGAAGGAGAGTTAGACGCCAGGGATTTCCAGATTCCTCCCCATGACAAGCTGAAGGATAGTTAGACGCCAGGGATTTCCAGATTCCTCCACATGACAAGCTTAAGGATAGTTAGAAGCCAGGGATGTCCAGATTCCTCCACATGACAAGCTGAAGGATAGTTAGAAGGCAAGGATTTCCAGATTCCTCACCATGACAAGCTGACGGATAGTTAGAAGCCAAGGATTTCCAGATTCCTCACCATGACAAGCTGAAGGAGAGTTAGAAGCCAATGTTTTTTTTTTTATTTTAGCTTTTGGGAAGGTTCAGAATGGTTGGCATTGCTGATGTTCTAAAAGGATTTTACTACACACCTGGAATACTTCAAAGTACAAACGTCTTTTGGCCTCATTACAAGTTTGGTAGTGCAGTGAAATAGTGGCAGTAATCCCCTTGCTGCCTCTTCTTTTGTGGTAACAAAGTTATCACAGCTTTTACCTACATCACATTGTGCTACAGGTAAACCCTCCACTTTAGGGCCCACAATTGACAAATTTGCGGCACAGAATTACTGCTTGTGGTTAATGCACCAACATTTCCAATGGAGCCCTATGCACTCCATAAAAAGGGATTTACAGCGCCATACATCATTGGTAATCCCGGTGCCAGTGCCGTAACACAAAATGTGGGGGGGGGGGCACCAACGACCCATGCTGAGCCCAGTTCCCCCCTCCCCAATCTCCTCCTCCATGCATGAGCAATGCCTATCATGATCATGTAATGTGAAAGATGTAAGCATGTTTTTTAATCAAAGCTTAATTCTTTCACCTAGCATAGAAACAAGGGGGCGGTGCCTGGACCCTGGCCCACACGTGTGCAAGCTACCAGTGGCAGCAAGTGAATTTATTTAATTGGAAGGGTGTAAATATTTGCCACAAGTATGCAAGAGCGACCGGGCGTAGTGAAGGAGCCCACATTCATGAAAAAGAGTTAGGGGGTCTCACCCGAGAATAAACTTTGAATAAAGAGTGGAAATGGTGCATTATACAGCACACTGTCTGTGAAACATTGGGTAAAGCCAGACAATTCTGCTATTGGTTTTGTAGTGTAACTCAAGAAAATTTCTAATAGATGGAAGTCACCAACAGTGCACGGTAGCATTTCCCAATGCATTTACATGCCTTTTCCCACAGTATTTGCCAGTAGAAAAAAACAGTTTCATGCTGGCTGTGCCCATACATTCCATGCACAAATAAATGCCATTATTCCCATATAAGAACATACTCATGTTTTTTTTGCACATAATGCCAGTAATGATATTATAAGACACCATGTCCAATCTGGTTCTGCCAATGTATGACTTTACCTTCACATAAGAACATGCTGATAAGATGTCGAAACTGGCTCCAAAGTAGGCCAGTATAGAAACATAAGAACACTTACCATGCTTGCTTTATCATAAATGTGCAGTAAAAAATGTAATGCCACAGTAAGAAATGGCTAGACTGACTACACCAAAATGCCCACGCACACCTGGACATGGGGCTGTGGGGGGAGTTGCTGGGGCCCCTGCAATGTCAGTGCCCATTGTAATGCCACAGCACCAAACAGCGTTAATGGTAAACCATATTGGCAACAGATCAGCTGATTAACTGCCCATTTGCTGGCAAACTCAAAATTAGGCCCTTTGTCTTTTCAAGACCCGACGAATTGTAGAAATGGCCAGAAGACAATTGATCTGATGTTTGCTGTTGTTAACCTGACCTATATCATTGATTTTATTTTGAAAATAATCAGGGGACATTTGGGAAAGGTATCAAGGGGCTGCTAGGTTGAGTCCAGGAAAAGCCTTCGTACTCACATTCCCCCGGTTACAAGCATGAAAGGTCTTTAGCTTGTGGCCTTCGATAGGGGTTCATACTAACACACCAGAATATTTCCATAATGGCACCCATACAAGTGACACCAGCCAGTCAGGCCCACCTTCATTTCCAACCTCCTGCACCATTCTACTCACTGCCATGTTACTTTCTTCGGCAGGTGCCTTTAGCCCCTATCCCCCTAAACCCATGGCCTGCACTACACCATTACGACACTTACCTGCACACTGCTGGCTAGGTCTCCTGCTCCTCGTGCCATCCGTTCACCTGGCCGCTATGAAAATAGAAAAGGGACATTTCTGTTTTCCAAATGGTCTTTTTTGTTTGTAATGTTTTTATGGGAAAGGAGCGCAAATCCAGTTCGGATCAAAATACAATGAACACCACAGATGTCAGCCCCGGATACTAATTGTCTTCACTACCTCGGTCTGATGCAAACTTTGGTGGTTATAGCCCTGAGCACTCGCCTAGGCGCTAACTTTGTTTGGGCCCACGAAGCACAGGAGACTGGTGCGGCGTTACCACCAAACTGCGCACTAGACCTGGGAAGTTAATGTTACAGTAAGTACCATTTAGTAGGTGTTAGTCATGCTCGAATACAATGTTTTAATCCATGTAAACACACCTTATGCATGTGCCATTGAGACCACCAGAGCCCCTGCGAAGTGGCAGCCATTTTACTTATATGAGGCACTATAAAATACGAGGTCACCCGCGAGGTTCTGCAGCTGTGGTCGTGCAGGTGGCACAGGCCACTCATGCTGATTGAAGAACACATTGGAATTTCTGCATTAGAAGTGTGAGGTTGGATTAAAGCCAAACTCTGTTTTCATTCATGTTTTCTATTTTTCCTGTAACTTTGTACACAATTCCAAACTCAGAATGCAGTGTTTATTTATTTTTGTGTATACATGGAATGCCAACTGCCTACTTTAATGAAGAACGTTGCAGTACAGGGAATACTGTTTGCCATACATTTTAATGGAGTGCAGTCAAAAACCTCAGCATATAGGCTGAAACTATGTAATGCAGCAATTATTTTGCACCTGGAAGTCCCATGGTATGGTGTCATGTTTCCCTTTTAAGAGCTGTGTGTGATTGACACGTCTGCTCTCCCCACTATACAGAGGCCATGCTTACATACGGAATTTGTGTTAAGTGCCTAGTTTCTGTCCTCAGGAACCTGTGGTACTTCTTTTTTTTAAAATTAGTTTTATACAGTTAAAATGAATAACTTTGAATGCATGCCAATACATCACAGTTAAGCCCATCATTCGTCTAAACATACTTATTTTAAAATTGCTAAAATCTGAGCAACATTTATCCAGAATTTAGTAAACTGTATAATACAGCCTTCATTCGTCCCTGAAATAAAAAGTAGCCAAAGATCATCAACAGTACTACACGCGTCCACTCCCGCCGCTACAATGGCTCGCTGCCGTAACGGATTCAAGGCTGGACAAGCGCAGAGAAGGTGGGGAACTGACGCTATTTCGAGCTCACCACAAAGGCAGCAACAACTATTTCTTCCAGTGTCAGGCGGCAGCGTCCTGAAGAGGGGCCACGGATAGTTCTCTTCACTTTGGATAAGTATTTGAAGAGGCAGAGCAGACTGAGTAGTCACTGAGGGCCAGATTCACAAAACCCGTTGTGACGCAAGTGAGGAAATGCGCTTGCGCCACTTGGCTGTCATACATTAGTGTCGAGAGCGGCCTACCAACACTCATGTATGCAAAGGGTCTGCACAGAGGATCTTTGTGCAACTGTCTAGCCCCTCCTGAAATGTTCATGTCACCTTTGACGATGAGGTGACCAAATCATTCAGCAATGAGCACAAATGAATCGAGTGCATTCTTTGCACACCTTTCAATTGCACTCACTTTTGAGGATCTGGCCCTGAGAATCCACTCCCGTTTGCTGACATTTGCCATTTTGCCTACAAGAATTTGCTAAATTTGAAGCTTTCTACGACCTTGAACAAGAATTGTCATCTGTTGGCATCCCCCTTGCAGAGCTTTCTATTAGGAACTACTTCAAGAATAGTGAGCCTTGAAAGCATTTCTGTGCAGAGGCCTACCCTATGGAGCACCTTTCTTAGATTACCCTATCAAGCACCTTCGCTTAGATTACCCTATGGAGCACCTTTCTTAGATTACCCTATGGAGAACACTTCTTAGATTACCCTATCGAGCACCTTTCGTAGATTACACTGTGGAGCACACTTCTTAGATTACCCTATTGAGTCCCCTTCTTAGATTACCCTATTGAGCACCCTTCTTAGATTACCCTATGGAGCACCCTTCTTAGATTACCCTATAGATGGAGCACCCTTCTTAGATGACCCTATGGAGCACCCTTCTTAGATTACCCTATAGATGGAGCACCCTTCTTACATGACCCTATGGAGCACCCTTCTTAGATTATCATATCAAGCACCCTTCTTAGATTACCCTATCGAGCAACCTTCTTAGATTACCCTATGGAGCACACTTCTTAGATTACCCTATAGATGGAGCACCCTTCTTAGATGACCCTATGGAGCACCCTTCTTAGATTATCATATCAAGCAACCTTCTTAGATTACCCTATGGAGCACCTGTTTTAGATGACCCTATCAAGCACCCTTCTTAATTACCCTATCGAGCACCCTTCTTAGATTACCCTATCGAGCACCCTTCTTAGATTACCCTATGGAGCACCCTTCTTAGATTACCCTATTGAGCACCCTTCTTAGGTGTTGTTTTGGATCCTGGTGTCTCTTTGTACTGCACGAGGAGTCAGTTTCTCACCATGGCTGTTGCCTAAGGTGTGATCCACCCACATTGGATATTGTCCTTGTGGCTAAGGAAGCCCTGTTGTCTGAATGCGGAAAACCAGGAGACAATCTGAAGCTGCATAGTTTCAAGGTGCCAAATGTTCGCATCACTGCCCGGCCTGTGACTGAGGAGCTTCAACGCATTGAATTTGTTTTTGACAAGCCTTTTAAGTACACAGCCTGTCACCCTTGCACAGTCCTACTGCATGTGAACTTTGCTTTCGACCATTGACTGCATTGTTGCTAATTCAAGACAAAATCCACCAAAGATCCTGATATCGTATAAGGGAACGTCTGTTTTTTTTCATGTAATGAAACCTTTAGACTCTGGACTATGAGTACTCCATGTAGGCATGCGACTGAGTTTGCTCCCTTTGGAAGAGTCCATAGCTGAATATGGACTGCAGGAAAGAGCAGTAGTCTCTAGCTTTGTCAAGCGCGGACAGTCAAAGCCATTCACAACCTATGCTGGCTGTGCAGATTGCAGGAGTGGTGTACATTTTAGTTTGGGCTATAAGGGTAGATAGGGAGATATGGCATAGGAGGAGGGACACACAACTGGAGATGTTGTTTGGTTTTTGCCCACCCATTGACTGCCCATGGCCATGCTAATCCCTATGGCCATCCCAACCCAGTTCCTGTTCTTCACGCCCAAAACAACTCCTCATAGGAACTCTTTGAGCTCGCTATAATCAAGCCGTACCATCAAACTTTGCACTCAAAGTTCCTGCCAGTGTTTTTCAAAGCAGTCTTCTAAATGTGAATTACTTAATTGGAGCTGTAAACCTGCTACTAGTGCAATAAAAATGTTTTTACCAGGTCTGCCGTCAGCCACTCGATGTATAAGCACTATTCATGTCCTTCAGTAAAGTCCTGTTAAAAACAGAGCTTTGGTCCTCTCCAGGCAGGACTACTGTAACAGCATCTTCCTCAACTTGCTTATCTCCTCCCTTCGCCCCCTTCAACTAATCCAGAATAGGACTGTAAGACCTATCCTTGGCCACAAGCCCAGGGAATGCATCTCTCCAGCTCTAAAATCTCTCCACTGGCTCCAGCTCTAAAATCTTTTCACTGACTCCCGGTTTCTGCAAGGATTACGTTCAAAACCCTCTCCATCATCCACAAGCCTTTCTGAGGCCTGGGACCCCGCTACATCCAACTCTCTCTCCTCAAATACCTCCCAGCTCGAGCCCTTCGATCTTCTAGCTCCTACTCTTTGCATATCAGGTTGGATATTTTACCGGTTTCAGAGTACATAGGAGCCTGGAAGGGTGTACCGCGGGAAGAGCACCTTTACAAGTGGAAACTTTGTGCTGTATACTTACTGAATGTAATGTCCTCAGACTTAATTATGATAGAGGTAACTCTAAATTTAAGAAATAGCAGTCTGACCAGTTCTGGGGTAAGGAATATGGTGCAGAATCCTGGCTGATGACTATGTATGGCTGCAGGGAAAATAAATGTTAGACCCCTCCCCCCCCCCTCACACTTTGAATGTGTCCCTGACAACTCAATCTCTATTTTTTTAATGATTTTTAGTATTCAGTGAAATGTATTTTATATTTCTTTGTATGTGTAATATGATGATCATTTTCCTTTTTATATTGTATTTGTATGGATTGCATATGTATAGTGTAAAAGATTCGTATTATAACTTTATGCACTTAATTTATGTGAAATGAAACTGGGCCTCCAGGAATAACATGTTGTCCTGTGTAAAGCCCAAGTCGTTAATCCAATGAAAAAGTCAAGGTTAGGCGCCCAGAGCTGAAGGTTAGAAATAAGAGGAACAACCCATTGCCTCTTCTATCATCAGTGCAGTTTTCTGTCTTGGTTCAGAATTTAATCGCTCAAAGGACGTGTCTGAGTTTTCCAGCAAATGCCACTTGATTCCCATTTAATCCAAACATAACGTACACAGTGGGCCTCATTATGAGGATGGCAGTAAACAGTTGGTGCCGCCAACCCTGTAACATCAAATCCAGCGCCTGACTTCCCGGTAAATCTGGGCCATTACAAGTCCCGGCGGCATGGGAAGTCAGGCGCCAGATTTTGGAACTCCCCATTCACATAGAGTCCTCTGGGACTCTATGGGATTGGGGAGACATTGTTAATGGTGCCGGTGCTTCCATGAAATGTCTGCCTACAGGGGGCGCTGCGCCCTGCAGGTCAGACCTGTCAGGCGCAGTGGCCCCTTCAGGCAGACACAGAGTGTGGCAGTCTGGAAACAAGGATGCCAGTAAGCTTACCAGCATCCTTGTTTCCAGACTGCCACATTCATAATGAGGCCCATTATCTACATAGCTTTTACGTTCAAAAGAAATGATGCCCAGGTAGGCACCCTGATGAACCCCACACATGAAGGGGGTTGCCTTAAAAAAGAAGGGTGCATGGGCTGAACATGATCTCACAAAAAAGTCAGATTCACTGTCCCATGTCGGCTGAACCTAAACCTGGGCATGAACTGTCACACTCACGTACACAAATTACTGCTACAAATCAGACAGCAGACAATATGTCGATCTGGCCTCCCATTAAAGGGCACTGCCTGTGTGGAAACTTCACAGCTTGTCAATTCCATAAAAAATACTACGCTCTTTGAATATCATGATGATATGGTCGAATTACAATCATCCAGCCACTTCAATACCACCAATGTGACCTATGTCCTTCTATGCCAAAGCTCCAAGCTTTGCGTCGGCCTGGCCACCTGCAAAGTACATAGCAGAATTGAGGAACAAAGACCTGGCCTTGGTCCACTCAAGAAACATGCTCCTCCGGTTGGCCATTATAACATCCACAATCAAATAGTTTATGAAAATGTTGTGGGTAGTGCTAGAAATCGCCCAATAGTATTCCAGTAGTACAAACACTCAAAATACAATCCTTAAGAAAGAACAGGATTGAATACGAAGACTTACTTTCCATGTCACAGGTCTGAATGACCAAATTCATTGGCAGAGTCTTTTCTTTTAATGATTTGATGCTGTTGCCCCACCCCATATTCTTTACTAGCCGTGTCCATTTTGACACAGTATCCGCTTCTGATACGACTACTTAGGAGCTCATTTCGCTCCATGGCGTAGCGTGAATGAGAGGCGTAAAAGCCTTTGTGCGTGGCTTCTCCGCCTTTCATGCACGCCATGCCACATTTTCATTCATTTGTGTGGCAGAGCATAGGGAAATTACACAACTTGCATTTCCGCAGCTCCCTTCCTCTCCACCGTACAAATCTCCAGCATTTGCACCCGCATGCATTTTCATCTGGGTGCAAATGCTGGCCATCCCTTTCTAGTCCGTCAGTATTTTGCGCCAGCAAAAAGTAGGAGGACTGCATAGGGTTCCACAGTATTTCCTCTATCTGCAGAGCAAGTGCAAAGGGGGAAGGCAAAAGGTGATGTACACGCTTCTATATCACCTTTTGCCCTCCTCTTTTGCACTCCACCGTGCAAAAGACCACAATTCTCGGTGGCCAAAATACGCGGGACTCGAAAATGTACCCCAAAATCTTTTATGATAGCACAATTAATTCACCATTTAAAAAGAACAGTTTTAAAATCCCATTTCATGTTTTCATCGTCCACATTGAACATTGACCTTTCCAACTGAGATGCTGTACGTTTACCATTATCCTGAAATGCCCTTAGAAGCCTGCATAGCCCTTATATTGTAGCACTACTTCCCCAAGGATAATTTGTGATAATGCATGTCAATTGTAGTCCTAGAGCCACTTATTTTGACCTCAATATTTTATGAAGGATGGACACCTCCTCTTTGATCATTTTAATCACCCACCTTTTAATATAGCTAGCATGATGAATATAGAATCATTATTACTATAATAATTTACGGGAATGCTATTTTCAGAGGCATTTACATTCGGTTTCTTCCCATTCCTGACACTTTGAGGTTTTCCCACAACTATACCAGCAAAGTAGATCTATTCCAACATGGCCGCACGTTGTTGTGCCAAGCCACGACCAACACTCACATTCTAGTCTTTCACAACATGTGCCTAAGAGTGGCACAGGTCAACAAGTGACAGAGTGATGGTGGATGTTGTTGGCTTTGCAATTGTTTTAGGTCAGACTCTTTCGATATGGACAATCTCCACTTGGGCACGAGGAGAACCCGCTAATAGTCTTCACCATTTATTCCTGTCACTTTTTTGCAGTTACGTAAGTTACTTATCCCTGTTTTTTAATCCATAGGGCCACACTAAAAACAGGTGAGTTGTACTTACTACTGCCCGTTTAACCCTTTGTTCTTTCTAGTTGTGTCTCCTCCACGATTGAAGTTGAAAGCCATTTAATAGACATGGCTCCCCATTGGAGTCCTTGCAGAGCTCCGCATTAATAACCCTGTATATTAACAAACTACATCAGCCCGCAAGTATGCTTTATCGCAGTTGTTTTACTTTCTGCCAAATGTATAATTTGCAGGCATTTTTCCGGTCTTTCCCATCCCAATTTCTTTTCCATCTGATCTGAATAAGATCTCTCCCCCTCAGGGGTTTCCCTTTACATAAACTACTATTCATACATATCACCCAGAAAATTCCATAATAAAGCTCCCTCTTCTTTCGAGGCAATGAGCCTTACTGGATTAGTTCCCTCTACTTGCGGCTGCTAGTATGAATCAGACACCACTTATTAAACTTATTGTTATTATAATTATCATAATAATAATAATTATTATTATTGTATTTATTGAGCGTGGACCTAGCTTCAAGAAGCAACGGAGCGCTTTACAGAGGTATACAATAATACAGATACACAACAGTGCACTTTGCAGAGGTATACAACAGTACATATGCATAATAGAGCACTTTTCAGAAGTAACAGAACAGATATACAGCCGGGGTAGGATACAGAGGGGCATAGAGGAGGGGTACAGCTGTACACAATGTCGGGGAGAAGAGGGGCGGGCAGCATCTAGAGACTCAGGTGGTGCGGTGGATGACGTGATGGCCTAGGTGTTGATGAGGAGAGACTCCTTGAAGAGGTGGGTCTTGAGTTATTTTCTGACTTGTAGGAGCTTAGGGGTGAGTCTGATGCTGACAGGGAGGAAGTTCCATTATCTTGGGATGTAGGCAGAGAAGGCTTATTTTCTGGTCCTTTCTTTTTTGCAGCAGCATATTTCAAGTCTGCATGTGTCCTGGCTTTTGGTGGTGCGCCGTCTGCCAGAGATGCTGAGGTTCTCCACGAGGTAGCGGGGTCACGTGAGGGAAACTGTCTTATAGATGATGTAGCAAGACTTGAAGGTGATTCATGTATGCAGTGGGAGCCAGTGACGGTCGATGAGGGCTGGGGTGATGCAGTCATATCTGCGTAGAACCATGATGAGGCGTGCAGCTGCATGTCTGACACTTCTCAGGGGCACAAGGGAGGACAATGGGAGGGCTCTGAGGAGGGCATTGCCCCCGACCCAGTGGGATAGGACCAGTGCTTGAACAATGGATCTAGAGCTGTCCACAGGGAGGAAGGGCTTGCCTCAGCTGTCTGAGTGTTCCTAGCTATGTGTTTTTTGAAGGAGAGGTGTTTGTCAATATGGAACCTGAGACACTTGGTGCAGGAGGTGAGCTCAGGTTTGAAGCTTTCAGGGTTCATGGTTGATAGCCAGGTCTGTATGTCTGGGTGTTCAGTGTTGTTGGTGAGGGGCAAGAATTTGGTCTTGGATGGGTTGAGCTTCAGGAATGCACTGGACATCCAGGAATGGATCAGTGAGAGAAATCCACAGGTTTGAGCCTGTGGATTTCCTTGATGGAGACAATCTTGAGGAATAGCTGTGTGTTGTTGGTGTATTGGTGGATGTGGATGTTGTGTGTGGCTAGCAGGTCTCCCAGCAGCTATATATATATATATATTGAAGATCACTGGGGAGAGGAGGGAACCCTGCTTGACTCCACAGGTGATGGGTAGCACTAGCGATCTAGAGGAGTCCACCTGAACATTCTGCTTGTGGTTGGCGAGGTAGGACTTGAACCAGTGTTGGACAAGGTGGCTGAACCCATGCACTGATGTAGGTGTCCCAGAGTGCCTGGTGGTACACTGTTTTAAACGCGGTCAAGAGGTCAAGTAGAACCAGGCAGCAGGGGTGGCCATTGTCAAGGTTGTGGGGGCATTGTCGAGCACCTGTATGGTTGCCAGCTCTGGGTTGCATCTGGGTCTGAACCAGGATTGGTAGGTTTGGTGGAGATTGTTGGTGTCGATGTGTTGCTACATTTTGCGCTGCTACCACTTTCTCGATGATCTTATCTAGGAAGGGAAGATGGGTGATGAGGTGATGGTTACTTAGGTTTATCAAGATCCAGAGTGGGTTTCTTTAGTAGAGTGTTACGCTCACCTGGTATCCACGGGGACGCCACCCAGCTGCGGGGAATCTGGTGCCCTTCTCAGCCGCTCCCCGGTATAATCAGGGGAAGTTCTGTCTGGAAAACAGGTGGGCAATGTTCAAGAGTGGGCAACTGGGGAAAGAGTCTCCCAACACCCTGTATGCCCGCAGCCCCTCCCCGGACCTTTCCTCAACTTCTTATGGATTTTGGCGTGCTCTCCGTCCTGCCTTCTTGGCAGGGGCGCGTTGTCCTTTGTGGGCAAGTGCAATCTAGTTACTTCACTGATGCTGCCCTTTAGAGACTTTCAGGTAGGTCTTATTACTGTTATACTGTAAGCCTTTCTTGGATTCAATAATGTCTTTTCTCTCTCCTTAGGTGCGCAGAAGTTCGCCGTGGAACGTTGGCTGAATTTGGACTCATCGGCAGGTGATGGTGTTTCGAGAGCGCCTTGATGCGGTAAGTAGGCGCTACGCACAGCACTTGGATGCCTTGCCTTTGCTAACCTGTTGTCTTTTGTACCCGTAGGTTGAGGTGCTCACCTGGAGCAAGAAGTCCCAAGGCGGTGCTGGTCGATGGGCGACTTCAGAGGTAAGCTGCCGGCACAATTGTAAATGTCTAATGTCTTGTTTCTCTCGTTTTGAAGATCCGACGGTCCGGGAGGCTCGCTGTTCCTTGGATGCTGTTTGCAGGATCAGAGGGCAGCTAGCGGTGGAATCACAGGTATGCTGCTGCTAATATCGATGTCCCTTTTGTTTTTCAGGTGCAGTTCTTCCGAGATTCGCAGATGCTGCTGAACAAGATGAGCGTCACGTTGCAGGATTGCAAAGTAACGCGAAGCGTGTTCTGCAAGTCGGGTGTGGTTTAAATAGCATCAAGAAAGTAGTCCAGGTAAAATATTCCCTAGGCTACAACACCCAAAACACTATACCGCATGGCTTGGTTCCAAGGAGCCAAGCTATGTGGATGCCTCCATGTTGACTGGCATTGAAAGAAAGTAGTTCCCAAGCAGAAGTCTTCATTAAGTATGAGACTGGCGCCAAAGGGGCCAGGACTGGCCCCAAGACGGCCTAGGCAAAGGATGCCTAAGCTTGTTGGGGGCCCGAGCCGAGACCCCTCCTGGACCATGGGCCTGCCGGGGGGTTTCAGGAAGTGGGTCGTGACATAGAGAGACGATTTGTCCTGTCTTTAGGGTCGATGGGAAGGTGTCTTGAGTTAGACAGCTGTTGATGATCTCCAGTTATGGAAGGAGAGCTTTTGCAAGGAGGGTCTTTAGGATAGATGCTGGGAGGATGTCATCTATATAGAATGTGGCTTTGAGGGTGGCCAGGGTTTCTACCTGGTCCTCTGTAGAGAGTGTCTTGATAGTTGTCCATGGTGTAGCTATTTTGCAAGGAGGGACATGAGGTGGGTCTGTGGATGCAGAGCTGGTGTCTATATTCTGGTGAATTTTGCTGATTCTGTCGATGAAGAAGGTGTTGATGGCAGTAGACTTATCAACGGAGTGTAGTATGGCACGTTCGTGTAGTGGGTTGACAAAGTGCTTGACCACTGTAAAGAGGGCTCTGATTTGTTGTTGGCTTCTGCTATAGTGTTCTTATAGCAGGAGTCCTTGGCTGTGTTAATTAGTTGTCATCGGGTTGCTCTGAGTTCCTTGAGGAGCGCCAGGTAGGATGCAGTCCTGGAGTAGCGCCAGGTTTTCTCTTGTTTCCTAATGACTCTTTTGCTGAGGTTGAGTTCTTGCATGTACGGTGCTGATGGTTTTGGTTTGCAGATGTGTTGTTTCAGAGGTGCGTGTCAGTCAATGGAGGCTGAGAGGGTAGCGTTGAGTACTTCCAGTAGAGAGTCACAGTTCGGTTGAGGGTGTTCGGTCCATGTGAGGTGGAGGTTGGCAAGGTCTCCTTTGTGGGCTTCCACCGGGAAGTTCTTGAAGGACCTAAATGTTTCTTTGATGGGTTTCTGCTGAGAGTGCTTGACTGGGGTGGTGTGCAGGATGGTGGTCAGACCAATCAAGCAGGAGAGGAGAGCTGTAGTGGAGGCAAGGCAGTGTGTTGATGATTAGGTCGAGGATGTTACATTTCTCGTGTGTTGGATCTTTCGTGTGCTTTTTGAGGCTGAGAGTGTCAGAAAGCTGAGGAGAGCTTCCTTCATCGGTTTTGTGCTCTTGTTTTCCGGGAGGTTGACACCGCCTACGAAGATGTTTTTGGCATGCGTGAGGGACATGATGATGACCACATCAGTGAAGTCTCAGATGAAGGCAGTGTTGTGTTTGGGTGGTCTGTAGATAAGATGGAAGGTGACATGTCAGTCGTACAGAGTGGAAAGTGGCAGGAGAGGACTTTTTTGGGAGGCAGATGAATGTGTCTTTCATAGATTCTGTCCCTCCCCTTTACCAATACCAGAAAGGTGAGAGACGTTACTCAATGAGACAACCGTTCCACCTATGGAAGTGGAAGGCAAGCCAGCATGGGGACGGACATGTCGTGGAGACCCCAGGCAGAGCCACAGTTTTCTACCAGGGAATTAACAGACCCTGATGAGGTGTGAGTTGTGTATGCAGACTAGCCCCCCCCCTAGCAATAACAGGCATGCTACCCAAGAAAGTGAGAATATCAAGAAGGCAACAACATCCTTGTAGAAATCAGGCAACATATTTATTACAAACAGGGAAGTAGGCTCATTGCCAGCAGAGTAAGGTAAGAACAATAGACATGGATGATGGTCTGCACGGGCCTGCAGGCACAATGAGGGGCATTGATGAGAGGAATACTGGCTAGGCACACCGAGAAGGAAAGTGAGGGCGAGGGTGAGGGGCAGAGAGAGTGACGGTGAGTGAGGGACACAGAGAGTGACAGAGAGTGAGTGGCATAGACAGAGAAGAGAGAGAGAGAGGCAGAGGGGTAGAGAGGCAGAGGGGCAGAGAAGGGAGTAGACCAGATTAGGAATAGTGTACCTGCTTGGGTCTCTGTAGCTCCCCTGCTCCCACCCACACATCCAGCACTGCAGTCAAGAAAAAGAACATTATACATAATTTCATACATTATAATACGTACCTATACATATTATAAAGTGCATAACTGTTTAGAAATTAAAACATTCTAACACTTACGGACTCAAAAAGAGTCTAATTGTGCAACACTTTTATACCTACGTTGGGTATTTAATGGGGAACTCCTACTACTATAGGTTGCTCTCCTATTACTTGTATCTAAACTTATTGGGCGAATCCTTTTGATATTCACAAACAAAGGTTCTAATAATGTTAACAATTGATCAACATCCGTTGTTATTAAATACAGCCTTACATGCACCCAACATGTTTCGTTCTTTCTCCAATTATATAAAAAACTACAAGAACTTCTTCGGGGGGGACCATACGTATAGGTCCTAACACGAAAGCACTCTCTTCAGTTCCAAAACATTTGACAAATAGGCTATCCTTTTCAGTCCCTAAGGAAAACAATGTGGAAAACAGCTATCAATAATGCTGTTCAAATTTGCACAGAACCATATACAAAGGAGTCTCCTACTGCCGGCTCACTATATAAATGTTTATTTCTTAGACACTCATCGGGTTGGTAGGAAAGTCTTCATAGTAGACTGACATCTGTTGAAATAACACAACACATAAATCTATCGGTCTGCATTCAGCTTGCTCACATGTACTCTGTAGTCTTAATAGAAACCGGCATTTTTCATAAATGTGAACACCCAAAAAAGGTTGTGCAAACTACACCCTAATTACTGTTCTGGGTACCATAGCTAACAGAGCTATTTATTGTCAGGCTATCATATTTTTAATCTCACAAACTACCTCCCAAAGGAGATCCACTACAATCATAGTGTCCAAAACATTCTATAGAGTGAATCTCCTATCAGGGCATGGTAAGGGACAATTCTAAAATACTCGAGTGAATGAAACTTCTAATCCACCTAATGGCAACTTTCAGATCCTTTGCCGTACCTTCAATATTGTGTTTCTCCGGTCGCAAATAACATCTCTGTCCCGGGCGGCTCTTGCGAGGTTGCATTATGACCGTTGCCGTCTTGCCTTGAAACATCTGTTATTTTTCTTTTTTCTTTCTCTCACTACGGTCACAACGCAAAAATTGCTGCAAACCGAACATCAGAAATGAAAATGAGCACGGGTCTTGTTTGCGACTAATATATTTTTACAAATACAGTGCAACCCGAGAGTTCATTCAAAAATCTAAACAGTGTGTGCTTCTTAGGGAACTTACTTCACGTGCATGACATTTAAAGACAACCAGCTCATTAACCCTGAATTATGCACAGACCTCGCCCCACCCAGATTGATTAACTAGAAACAATTGCGTGGATACTAAGCAGAGCAGAAAACTGATCTACCCGTTGGGTAAATAAATGTACTTAAATCACACAATGCTATAAACATTAATTAACCCCTGCAGATCGTTTAACTTATGTTATCCATGTTATGGTTGTAATGTAGCTAGACAAAAACAATCAATATGTGGGCGATCATCACTAAATGTCCTAGCCAGATTCTTGGAGCACAAAGCCTGCACCCCCTGATGGAAAGTTGAACTCGCATGCCATCAATTAACTACGAAAGATTCTGCCACTCGATCTTCTCATTTAGACCTATGGCAGTCCAATTGCACAAAAAAATCAACCATTGCTCTTTTAAAAACAACCTTCTCATCAATAGTTCTCCATTGTTCACTGGAATATGCATCAGAACTGTCCATCTAAGGTCTTCACTTGTGTGTCCCAGTATCATAAAATGGTTCACTAAAGGAGCCGTAAGCACTTTGTTTCTAATACAACTCCTGTGTTCTGATATCCTGATCTTGATTTTCTGCTCTGTCATGCCAATATAGATCTTTTCACAAGGCCACCATATTGCATAAACTACATTACTTGTATTACAATTGGTGAAAGCCTGTTGTGTCCATGGTTTATCAAGCGCCAAGTCCACTGGTGTGGTTCTGCTGGTGAACCTACAGTTAACGCAGATTCCACACAGAGTGACCCAATAAACGCGGTAAGCCCCACATTTCGCCAATGTTCTTTTGTGTTTGAGTTGTTCTTACAACTTCATTTTTTGGGAGAAGATCTTTAAGATTAGCTCCTCTTTTAAAAGCACATAATGGTAGTTTGATAGGACATTCACCACCCATCAGAATGTGGCAGTTTTTCTTGACAATTTTAACAATTTGGTTCGCAAGAGGGTTAAATGTGTTGACAAAAACTATCCCATTGTTCTCTTTTGGCTTGTCGCAGTATTCCAGGAGTGCTTCATGATTATTATTTGAAGATCTTTTCAGGGCTCGTCTCATGATTTTTCTTGGGTAGTGTCTCACATTAAATCTGGCACTCAGTGTTTTGGCTTCAGATTGAAAAATATCATTCGTAGAACTATTTCTCTTCAGGTGTAAGAATTGCCCGAATGGTAAATTCTCCCTGGTATGACGTGGATGGCAGCTGTCAAAAGCCAGAAGAGAATTACGGTTGGTTAGAATGTGAGAATCTTTCGATCTGTATCCATCCATATCGCAACGTCTAGGAAATTAATCTCCATGTTACTCTGAGTGGAGGTGAATTTAAGAAACTGGTTTTGACAATTAATCCAGTTAATAAATTCCTCAAACTGGTCCTTGGTACCATCCCAAACGACCAAAATGTCATCAATATAGCCCCTCCAGAACCCCAACTTTGAAAAAAATGGGTTTGAGGTACTATATATTGTTTGAAGCTCAAAATGTCAAGTACCACATGGAATGTGTTAAAGACATGGCGGGAAAGATGTTTATGCCCTGGCCACAAGAAGGCACTCATTCAAAAATGGTACTGCAACGCATATGCACCTATTTAAATGCCGCATATTAGGCTAAACAGTTAGAAACTAGATTAGGTATACTGGAGTTATGGAAAATGTTTAGGGAAAAGGTGGCGGAGCCAGATACGAAAGAATAGATGCTTAAACAGCATGACAAGGGGTGTATGACACGCACGGCTCCTCCTCCTCCATTCCAGAGCAGTCACCCATCCTCGATACTGCAGGAGTTATACCCATTGAAAACCTTAAAAGCAGCACCAGGCTATATTAATTCTATGTTTGCGCCACCCGCCTATAGTGATGAAGATATCATAAGCAGAGAGAAAATAAGCAGACAGAGACCATTATCCACACATGTAGAATAGGAAGTGTGCCGCAGCTTGCAAGCAAAAATAACAGAGGCCGAGGAGGAGGTGTAGAGAGAATGTGTGAGGCAAGGCAACAATAAATATTGAGACAGCAATTGTGCCAAATGAATGGATAGAAGGACAAATAATACTCAAATTGGATGGAAAGGGCATTGACAATCCTAATGAGAAGGCAAGAGAAGTGGAAAGACAAAGAAAGGAAAAGTAAGTAGAGAAAGAGAGAGACATGGAAAGACAAAGAGAGGAGAAGGAACGGGAGCACAGACAGGAGGAGGATAATGAAGAAGAGGAGAAACGAGAACAGAGGTAGAGAGCAAGGAAAAGTGAGAAAGAAAAGGAAAATGAAAGGAGACCAAATTAGAAAAGGGAAAAGGAGAGAAGTTTAGAGAGATGTTGCCAGGAAGTTGATGAGATTATAAGGAAGTACACAGGACTAGCAAAAGGTGACGAAGACGTCAGAAGACAAATTAACAGTCTACCAAGGAATAGATGGGATGGCTTCGAGATAAGGGGAAATTGTGGAACTTATTAGCAAGATGGAAGAAGGGACGGCGTAGAACATATGGGGTAAATCCCTTTGGAAGACCAGATTTTGAGGATAGAGAGGATGACGAAGACAGCAAAGACACAATATGGGAAGAGGATGAGGAGAGCAGGGTAGAGGAGGCCACACAGGTACCATCAATGGGCACAGTGTAGGGAGAGATGTGGTTTTGGTCTTAATTGGAGGACCCAGCGATAATGCCAGACCCTTTTAAATATCTTAGGGACAAGTTTGAGGGGTATGGAAAAGAAAACTTTGTATCTAAATAGACTGTGAGATTTACTGGGTCGAATGAAAGTTAGGATCATATAAATGCCAAAAACGATGAATGCTGTGGCTGCACCTGTATGTAAAACCTTGATGACACAATTTCCTCTATTAGAGAAAGGCAGAGGGCTGGCACAGTATATAGTGTGGCCTCAGACCTATACAAATAATTTGATTTATAAGTTACTTTTGCTTACAACAGGAGCAGCAAAGTGGGTCAATGAGTTAGAAAGAGAGATGGCTGGCATGACATTAGCTGTGGGTGACATGAAAAGCCTGTTTGCTGCAATAGTGGGTGAACAATCAGACAACATTTGGAAATGAGCAAGACATCCTGGGATGACTTCACAAAATACGAGTCATAACAGGGCACCTTTTAATAATTGTCGAGCAGTGGTTTGGAGGGCACATCAGATATGAGTACCATAATGATACAAAAATGGGAGCAGGTGACGACCCCCACTGCATATATACAGGAGATTCAGGAGAAATAGTGTTTAGAGACAAGGGAGGCGTGGGATGAAAATGTAACTATGTTTTATCACAATTTATGTCAGGGCTTCCCAAATAAGTACAGAGGCAGTTAAAGAATATTATGGGAATTTAAGCAAACCCATGGCCAGATAATCTATTAACTATTGTCCATCACTGTAGATTAAAACAGGAAAAGGATAGAAAGAAGGATGAGGCCAAGAAGATGGAGGAAGCAAAGTTGGTCCTAAAGAAATTATTTAAATTGGTAGTAGAAGGAGCAGTGTTGACAAGTAGTGGAGAAAACCACAACATGTAGGAAATACAACAGATACAGCCAGGTTCCAACAAGAACTCGGGGAGGGGATTATAATTATTATCCCTGAGGGAGAGGAGGTGCAGCCAGAGGCAGAGGGTTTGGATTTCAAGCCCCAGAAGGATGGGGGTTAATGGAGGACAGCCGCGGTTTGGAGGGCCTCCACCACAATGTTGGACATGTGGGAGATCAGACACATTCTACTTGTATGCATAAGTGGGGGAGGAAAATGACAAAATTGGCAATCATTTGTCCTAAAAGGGGGGCCAACAACCCCCCACCATATAGTGCAGATCTATAGGAATATCATATCCAATATCACACGCAGTATCAGACGCAAGCACCACAAATATAACAGACTCAACAAGAGATACAGCCTCAGAGGAAACAAGCACCAATACAGGCACCAGTACAACAGGATGCAGTGATGCCATGCAATGCAAACATATTGCTGCAGACACCTACACCTAGAATAGGGCGTCTGACAGTAGTGGGAGAGAATCCATTCTCCGATTCAGGACTGAATTTCTACCCACAATAGGACAGCCCACAGAAGAACCTAATGCTTTCCATCCTATCATTTACACCAGATCCACAACCAAGGGCTGGGGGTGACCATAGGCGACAAAATAATTCCCTTCTTGGTAGATACAAGGGTAACACAATCCTGTGTTAGATATGGAAATTTCCTGATTTCAGGTATTTCCATGGACACACAAGTATTTTCTGGGGTGATGACAATGGTTCCAAACTTACCCATAATTATAGGAGAACACAACATGGTTATGCCGTTGTAATTTCCCGCGAGACCCCAGTTAACATATTGGGGAGAGATTTGATGACTAAACTAAACATGATAATCTCATTCTCTGAAAAGGGGAAATACCATGTTCTACCACAGGGATCAATTATGTGAATGCACAAGAATTCATAACAGCATTTTATGACCCAAAGGTACCAAGTAGGGTGCCACTAAACCCAGAAGTATTCCTTTATGGAGTACACATTTTGCTAGCATGGCTTCAGAGAATACTAGACAAATTATTGAGATTATGCACAGAGGATTTGTTGAGACCAGAAGTACCCACAGACATGGCGGACAGTCAGATAACTACAATTGAGCTAGAAGCTGCAATAGTTAGAGAGGACAGGGTAATATTACATGGAGTAGACGACAAAGGGGTAAATTGGCGCACAATAATAGAACTTAACTCGGTACATAGATGGACTGATTTGGCAGATGAAGAATTGTATACAGATGAGGACTCAGACGATGAAGTGATGCTTAACATCAGTTTCACATATCATGTGCAAATTGAGAACAGGGAGATTCCACAACGAATGTCATTAGTGAAGAAAGTACCATCCTTTCTTCGAGAACACTTGGCACATGTACCAAGCTCACTATGGACCAGTAGTCCATATGATGTTGGCCTATTAAAATGAGTAGGAGCAGTCAAAATTAATCTGAGGAAGTGAACCATTTTACCATGAGTAAAACAGTAACCCATGTCAAAGGAATCTGACAAGGGTATCTATGAAACGATCACCACCTTTGTACGGCAGAGGATATTAGTGCCTTCAGAATCGCCATGCAACATGGTGGTGTATCTGATTAACAAAGCAACAGGGGGGACGTAGAGATTTAGACAGGATTTACGCCCCCTGAATAATGTAGTTGAAGCAGATTTCCTATTAGAGCCAAATCCAGCCACGATATTATGTAACATCCTGTCTAGAGCAAAATATTTTACAGTGATTGATTTATTTGACTGCGTTCATGGAATCTGATTGCAGCATTCCTGATTACCCCAGGGGTACTGTGAATCAACCCTTGGTGTTCAACAGGGCGTTACAGATGGACTTAGGAAATGTACAAATTGACAGTGCGGCCATCCAATATGCATATTAAATCTTAGTCTGCATCACCACGGATGAAGAGTGCAGAAAAGACTCTGTGAAACTATTGACAGTATTAGCAGACAAACGATACAAATTGAACAAAGAGATTCTGCAATATTGTCAGGAGGAGATCCTATATATAGCCTAGCTAATATCAAAAGAATAGGGGAAGGTGACACCTGAAAGAGCAAAAGCAATCATCAAAACATGTAGACCTTTGTAATTATTGTAGGGAATGAGTCTTTGACTATACCACATGCCAGGTCATTCTTAAAAGGACTAAAAGAAGCACAGAAAGGAAAAAGTGAAATTGCATGGACAGGCAATATGATAGGTGCCTTTGATGAGTTAAATCTAGCAATTACCACAGCTCCAGTTTTAGGGATTCCTGAATACAATGAAGACTTTTTATTGTTTTCAAATTCAAATGGAGTAGTGACAACGGCTGTCCTTGCACAGAAAACGTCTATGAGATACAAAATATTATCATTCTATAGCAGGATCTTAGATCCAGTAATGAGATGCCATTACCCATGCTGCATCAGCTTTTGCAATTGAGAAATCGGCCAGCATAACTATGGGCTTTTCAGTTACATTATATGTTGAACGTGCTCTTTTCGCCATCCTTGAAAAGCCCAAAAGTACATTGACTACACAGAGAGCCTCAGGCTATGAAGTGATTATATCAAATTCAACAATCAAAATTGTCAGGTGTTGAACAGTGAACCCAGCCAGATTTACAGCAAAAGAAGTAAAAGAGGCTGACATGTACATCATTGTACTACCTACACTCATTAATTATAATAATTTGCCTCAAGTCAAGGTAAATGCCCCAGGAGAGGGATAATCCTCTTTATTGATGGGTCATTGACAATAGATCAGAGCTCTGGATAACGGCACAGTGGAACAGCAGTAGTGAAAGCAGGAGAGAATGACAGCTTTGAAATAGTAACCAGCGCAAGATTGGCAGGAGAGTTTTCAGCACAAGCAGAAGTGTTGGTAGCTTTGATATTGGCACTTGAATTGCATGAGGATGAGGTGATAATGGTGCATTCCGACTCCGCCTATGTGACGTCAACAGTACATGCAGGACTGTCACGTTGCAAAAGGAGGGTTTCCTGCGTGCAGGCGGCACAGCAGTACAGCATTTGCCATTACTGGAAAGGTTCTTAGATGCACTTGAACTTCCATCGGCTATTGCCACAGTGAAGTGCACAGTGCACGCAAGAGTTATAGATATGTTGTCCCATGGAAACAAGACCACTGAACTAGAAGCAAAAAAGGCAGCATATTCCCCAGAAGTATCTGACATTGCAACTCCCCCAAGCAAATAACATAACAAGTGAACTGATTTCAGTTGAGTGGTTTGTCCCCAATATAAATGAGCACATTTCACATTTTGTTATCAATTGTCTAGTATGTCAAAAGTTCTCTGCTGGCCATACTTTGAGAATTGTGTGAGGAGCAATACCATGTCCTACTGGGCCCTTTCCGCATTTGCATAACAACTACGTGGGTATGCTTAAAATTTCCAACGGTTACAAGTATATGGTAGTAGTTGTATGCCCTTTTTCCAGTTGGATTGAAGCCGGTCCATGCACACATCCAGTTGCCACATCCACTGTGAAGTTCCTTGTACGTGAGGTTTTTCCAAGGTGAAGAGTGTGCAAAGTGCTATTTTCTGACAACACACCATACTTTGTAAATGAGGTGTTTCAGCACATCACTATCTTTTGGGCAATATAGCATACATTCTCATCTACCTATGATCTACATGCAAACAGCATTTGTGAGCACCTAAACAGCCTCTGAAAATAACATATTACCACAATAAAGGAAGAGTTGGTTACACTGCCTTTCTTTAGCCATATTTGCCTTACGTAATCAGCAAGGCTCCAACCATCACCACATGAGCTGGTGACGGGAGGCAAAATCCATACTCCCATTGCTCTTCCCACACAGGCTCATATTGATGCTGAAAATGTTGCCACTATGATTGAACAGGAAATGCACGATTATTTGACAGCTATGACGGAATCTCTTAAATGTATGTCTCGACAGGTACAGATACAGCAGGGGGGCTCGAAGAAGCACACAACCAAACTGACCCGTATAATTTGTTGAAACCCCTTTTGTTTTATCCCAGGGAACTGTGCCACAACTTTATTAGAAAGTGGCACAAGCCCCATTTCCAAGAACCTTATGTTGCGGGAGCTGTCAGACAATGTGCAGTTAAAGTTGAAGGCAAAAGAATGTGACTCCATCTCAGTGACGTCAAACTATATCGAGGTGAGACCACCCTGTCTGCAAATACTGAGCCCAAAGGTGAAGAAGACTTTTGAAGACACCAGACAAGATTAGCAACATGAGCAATAAAGACACATCATTGCAATGTAGGTTCCTCTGCCACAGCTGCCATGCAAACAACTGGTTGCTAGCAACCGAAGAAATACCTTTTAGTGGAAAGACAGCCTCTCCTCCTGTTTCTGGTGACGCATCATCCTAAGACATACAGTCGATAATAGAGCAACCTATACACTTAGGCTCTTTTCCTAGAACCATTAACATGGTCTTTTTAGCCTCATGTACATATTTTTTGTCCTGCACAATTTACGGTTGTCTGTTGTGCAGTGTTTCATCTTTTGTGTTGAACCTTACAAAACCATCAGGTCTACACCACATGCACACACCCCTTCTGGTGGCGAATAAAGTTAAAATCTAGGATACCTGTATCCTATATAGATAAAGAAATAGCCCTCCAGGGAATGTACTTGGAGGCATAGTAGATTTGGTTCAATTATTTTATTGACTCATCCACATTGTAACTGAAAACATTGTAGAAGCAGGGTGTTGTAGAAGCAGGTTGTTGTTCTGTCTAGGGAAGTTTGCAGCAAACACATTGGATGAGAATACGTTAATCAGCTCCCAAAAAGCATCTGAGTATGCTCCTTGAAAGTGTTCATGTGTGTTATATCTATTATTGTACCTAACCCTTTAAGATATTTTGTCTCTTATAACCAGATTCCCTGATTGTTGTTACATAGTCCTGAGGAAGCCAGGGTATCTGAAATTATGCACCATGTGATACCAAAACTATAGATGACACTCTATACAGTTTTATTTTAAATAACTTGGTATCCAATCATATTTACATATTTGTTCTGTCGATCTTTGATAATAAATCTGTTTTGACATTTTTCAAATATGTGATAATCAATATGTTTAATGTTTTCTTTTTGATGTCTATTTATGATTGTTTTTCTTTCTTTCGAATCTTCTAGGAAAATATAAAATGAGATTAATGCTTTATGGTTGTTGCTTCACTGCCCTGAAAACATACTCGATTCCTTCATGTGAGTCATAAAGCATTATTCTGTCCTAGGGGCAAAAGCTAATTAAATTAGTGGCCCTACCCTAATTATAATATTACAATTAGGTCTTTATATGATTGATCTTTAAGGAATTACCCCTTATTATGTAAGCTAATGTGGTTCCCTGTTGGGTTTTGGTGGTTCCCACCTTATCTTTTCTGCAGCTGAGACCAAAATAGTCCATTGGTTGTCAAAGGCCTGGACACATTTTCATATGTTAATTTGCATATTTATGGTCAGCAGTTCCCCTCGGGTTATTGGCAACCGTTTGGCATTTGTATGTGTCTGCAAGCCAGGAGTAAAGAACGATGTAAAGAACATTTCGCTTCTACTGAACAATTTATGTTCATATGCTAAGTAGCCATATACCTTTGCTGCTTTTGCCGAGGAATAGCTATAATTCTCTATGCGTTTAAAGGGGAGGCACCTCTTATTTCTTAGACATGCGTTCATGCAGGGAAAATCACCAATATGCACCTCAGGCTTTAGTGTAGTCTTTCTTTAACCTTATTGAAGCCACTCTCTGAAAAACTATTATGTCTGTCCCTTATAGAAAAACTGCACTCATAAAAATGGTGAATACGTGGTAAGATCACAAGCATGTCCACGGTTTAAACCGCAGACTGTGCTTGCTCAGAATCTGTCTCTCTTCAATGCTCTGTGTTATACTTCCATTCCGGACTCACATCGCTATTGCTGTCTGTGTTCACTAACAGCCCAGTACCTGATTCTTAGAGTGTCTCAGGGATGCGGGTGGACCAAAAAATGTCCCTGGGATTGGGTCAGAGGCTGTGGGGGATCATCTCTGGGGTCAGCATCACGAGGAGGACAGCTTTCCCTGCCCCAGGGCCCTCACGCCCTAGTTCCCAGTCTCACCATTGTGACACTCTTACATTCAGAAACAACTGCATGCTTTAGGACCAACATGACTTTCCCAAATCAATGTGGAATCGATGGTTCATGGAGGATACATATATGTCCTGTAGGAGATTATAAGGACAGAGATAAAAAGGTTAACCTTTACCCTGTTACTGTCCAACAAGCTGAGAGTGGGCTAAACTGTGTCAGAGGTTTAGCATAACCAGGGAGATACTTAGGATCAAGGTCTGCAAGAAAAGAATAAACCTTTGGAGACATATATGTCCGCGCTAGCAGAAGATACATTGTCATCAAAGCCCATGGCATTAAAATTGTATTATTCTCATGAATCTTCAATCCTAATATTCATGATCTCTGGATTTATAATTTCCATATGTATTCCCAAGCAATATTAGAGACCTGTACCTTTGTGAACATTCTTTCAGAGAAATATTGAGATTTGCTCAAAAGGAGAGCTGACTTAGAGACTGATTCAAAAGTATGATCTACATTTTAGGTTTCAATAAAGTCTGCAGTAAACAACTTTTTGGCAAGTCTAGATACTAGTGTGGGACAAACTGTTTATTAGACCAGAGCACCTGGCACATAGGAAATATATTCACTGAAATGTTATGCTGGTTTAGATCAAAATGATGCCACATATAGTTTAGCATGACATTATGAACATTGTTCACCCATGAGTGGAAATGTTAGGTTTGCAATGACCACCCAGCAAACATCTATTGGCTAGTGTGGCTCTGTATTGAGTGAACAGTCCATTAGACCAGAAGGCCTGGTTTTCTGTCATTTACCTTGAAAACACATTGCCTCCACCTTACCATCTGCAAGCTTACCTTGTGATGAAGAGCAGAGCCTAATGCATTGAGAAGGTAATTCTCTACCATCAACTCCTGTCGGACTTGCTTACGTCCGGTAGAAGATACAAGCAGAGTAATCCATGACAGTGGCACAGATTAGCTAAGTGAGAGGAGGAAGTCATAAAATGCCAGAGTTCCTTTGTGCACATACTACCCATTCAGTTGTGCATGCCTTTTAGCATCTGGCCTTGAACTAACTGGAATTTTTAATGGCTCACCTTCCCATTTACATAATGGGCCTCATTCCGACTCAGGCGTTAAGGGGTTTATGGCGCCGTAAACGGCGCCGACCTTTAACGCCTGATTACAAGGTTCCCTTTGCGGGATGGCTGTTTAACGCCTGCTTTTTGCAGGCGTTAAAAGCCATGCCGCAAAGGGACCTTGGCGATAATTACGGCACCGTAATTTTCGCCTTTCCCCATTGCCATTATGCCCTATGGGGCAAAAATGGGAATGGGGAAGGGGCCATTGGTGAATGGGGAATTACCGCCCCACTCACCTTGGAATGGGGCGGTAATTCCGCCATCCACCATGGCGGAATTGCAACCTTAGCGGCATGGACCATGGTGCTAATAGCACCATGGTCCTCCGCCAAGGTTGTAATGAGGGCCAATGTGTTTGTATTTACATGACACCTCATATCTGCAGATTCAACCAGTTAAGCAAAAGGTGTAATCAAAATGCACAGTCATTAGTTGTTTTTAACCTCTAGTTCTTAAGCACGAGTATCATTTTGTAAGAGTCCTTAATTGGTTTGAAATTAGACTGAGATTACATTGAAGCTTCATTGACAGCATTTCACAATGCATCCTACTAAAGCAACCATTAATGATATCCTTGGATCATTGCCTTTGAAATAGAAAGTGTCATTGAAAAGCTCTGAAGTCCATCCATTGAAAATGTATAAGGTGAAGCCAGAGAGGAAGGAGAAGAGGAGGAGCGTGTGTAACTGCAAAGCATGCAAAATCTCTTCAAGAGTTGGGGAGCAACAATAATTGTGGAGGGAAGGGGCAATTTCTCAGGCGATATCCAAATGTTTTGTGATGTAAAATAGAGGACTCAACAATAGATGTAGAGGAAACCAATAATTTCAGGTTTGATGGTCATTTCTTCTTGCAAGTCCACATATCATAGCAATAACCATGTACCGAAGTACAATTCAGTGGGTTTTGTTGACCTTTGATAGTATAAGCTTTGGTGGTTTCTGGAATAGCTGGTATTTGTGTGGACAGCATTAATCTACTTGAAGAAAAGGTGTTCCTTTAGTAGTAAGAGGTATAAATGGTGATGAATTAACCTCTTTGCTATTGTCCCACCACATACCTTTATCTGGAAAATATATCGCCACCTAGATGGGCAAATTATGATTTATTATTATTATTTATGTGTGTTCCAGCAATTGAAATTACCTTTGCATGTCCTTGCTTAACAACGCAGAACCTATTTAATAATGCGAGGAAACATAGGAGGAAATTATAAGTTTGCCAATATCCCGCTGGTAAATCCGGCGGGATACCAAAAAAATGACCTACCTTTTTCGTCGCCTGATATTCCGTTATAACCGGGATATTACAGGCAGCAGAAATGGTGGTAAATCCCCATTCCATGGAGGGGAGTGCTGGTATTTCTGACACCAGTAATACCAGTGCTGGAAATACTGGCAGTTTTTTTAAAAGTGGGGGTCTGATTTACGGTAAATCAGTGAGCCCCCTCTCCCCACTGGCAAACTTGTAGTTTGCCACTCCAGGCAAAGTGCCAGCCAAAGAATTACTGGCACTTTACCCAGACCAGCAAGCTTATAATGACCCCCCATAGATTGTATTTGAATTTTTCTGAATGTGCATAGCAGTTATTTGAGGAAGGCATGTGTGTCCTGATAAGTATGCCTAGGAATTCTTAGCAGAGGGGTTTCGTGTGGAGGGAGCGCAAGTGTGAATTGTGAATACCTGCAAAGTATCAAGCATGCTCAGAGATGCTTACTCCTAAAGGAGTAGAACATGTATCCCCTCACTGGGAATATGATAGTTACACTGATTCCATTTCTGGAAAAACAATCCATCATAGAAAAGTGTATATGTTTGCTAGTAAAGTGCAAAGCGTTTTGGAACAATTCATTGAAGAGCATTTTCAGAAACAACTTGTTAATGCATTTGGTTCGAACATGGTGCACCTTTATTCCTTGTAAACAAAATGAAAGATTTGCAAGCATGCATGGACTATCAAGTTCTGAAACACCAAGGATCATTATCCATTACCTTTATGTAGTCAATTGATGAAATACCCGAAAGAAACCCCTGGTTTTCTTGATGCATTCATTTGGCTAGGATCTTTGAGAACAAGGATTTGAAGACCACTTTAAAAATATATTTTTTTATTTTGTGTATAAGGGTACGCTTTTATGTTAGTAAGTCACTGTACTGGTACTAGAAGGGGGTTTGCCAAGAGATAGTGTCATGAAAAAGGACTGACATCCATCCAGTGATATTTCAGGAAATGCAGAACAGAAAGGAAGAAGTCGATGAGCAACAGACTGCACATCCTAATTATTACTTGATATGGATTGCCATTGCAATAATGAACTGTATTATCACATAACTTACTCTTGATTATTAGATTACCATATTGGAAACCTGGGATACCACTTGGATGGGTGGGTAACAGGAAGTGTCCTACAGACCTTCAGACTGGGAAAATGGTTGATATTCTGTCTTGAAATGTTAGGAGATTTGATTCCCCAAATAAGCATGTGAAAATAAAGAGGCAACTGGAAGGAAGACAATACACCTGGAATAGTATGCCTTCAAGAAACATCCCTCAGGGCGATGCATGAGAAACTATCCCTCACCATTTCCTGTGGGGTGTGATGTCAAGACGATGGGGGCAGCTATCATGTCTAAATGCAACCTCATATGCATAGCAAATAACCTCTTACGGATAAGTGGGCAAATACGACTTGGCTAAAGTACAACCTCATTACTGCAAGTGCTGCATTGCATTAATATGCACACCAACCAAAGTCTCCAGATGTTCCTGAAACTGTTTCTGTGCACATTACAAACATTCTGGGAATGCGAGGAAGTCGTTGCTGGGAATCTGTACATAGTCATGGACCCTGGTAATGACAGAAGCCCTACAAGAACTCACATCACTGAGGGGTGGCTTCCATGTCACTGACATACTCCCTGGCTCTCTTGGGACTCTGGGGCACCTGACACACCCCAAACATTGGAGAGTTTGACTTTACATTGACCTCTGCAGTCCACAAGCCCTACTCCAGGACTGGCCACAGATTACCAGAGTTACTAAAGCTTGCTGCTGTTCTGGGAACAATCACTGTTTGCAAGAGCTGATGGTGAAGATTGGATTTGGTGGTACGAGGAGGACTGAGGGGACCTGGAGCCTCGAAGATCATTTACTAAAAGACATGGTCAATGAGGAGCTGATACGAGAAGCAAAATCACATTTTTATAAATATAACGCCCCAATCCACCTCCAAAAAGGTTGTATTATGGGAAGTAACAAACCTGCAAATAGGGGCAAAGTCACATCAATTTCAGCAGTCAACAGCAACTTAAGTCGTAAGACTGAATACAATCTCAGAAAAGAGTGAGCTTGTCTGAAATAGGCAGATAAGGACAAAATAACACCTCAAACATGTAGGAAGTTGGAAGCAGTAGGGGGTCAATTGAACTCCCTGATGACAAATAAGGCAGATAGCAAACTATTATGCAACACACAATGCTTTAATGAAGAGGGCAATGAAGTGGGGACCATTATAGTGACAGAGTTGTCAACAAAACAAAGTAGAGCATAGATAAACCCTAGTCAGACCAGTGGCTGTCAGGTTACTGGAGAAAAACAGAGTCATTGGCAGCTTTTTTATAAAGGTTCTGTGAAGCAGTACACCTTGAACTCACATGACCCAGATGCTCAGAAAAGTTACTTGACATCTGCAGCTGTACGTATGCTCACAATGGTGCTAAAAGAAGCCTTAGACCTCCCAGGTCAACATGGCTGCAATTAAGAAACTGTATCCCAGATGGTTTCACAGCCCCATATACAAACACTTAGCTCTTACTCAATTGGGGACCAGTGCCAGGGGACTCTGACTATGGAAGAATCTGATATTACTGTCATCTCTTAGGCAGGGAAAGACCTTATAGAATGCTCTTCGTACAGACCTGTTGTCGTGATGAATTTGAACACACAATTATATATTAGAATAGTAGCAGATTCCAATGATATTTCATATCACTTATAAGCCCAGATAAAACTGGGTTCAAGGGTTTGTCTTAAGTAGGAACACTTTTGACAATCATAAAAAGCATCATCCAAATGGTGGACAGGGGCTCTGGATTCTCGCAATAGCCAATTGTGCCGGCTTTGGATGCTGAGAAATGGACTGAATGTTCACTTGCAAGGTACTACACTACACTAGGATGGGATAAATGTGCATTAGGATGCTATTAGCCAACAGGCCAAATAATAAACCACATCACTGATTATGTAAGTTAATGGCTCCTCTACCAACCACTTACATTTGACCAGAGGCATCAAACAGAGCTGTCCCATGTCATTCCTATTAATTTCCCTGAGGGTGAAGCATTTTGCTTTGAGCAAAAGGTATAACTCTGGTATACAAGAGTCTAAATGGGGCCAACAGATGGTTAATATCTGTCTGTTTGCAGACAACGGGATAGTATCAATAGACCCCAGCAAACACCTACCTTATATTCTGGATGAGATAGAAAAATTCTGGGCAGTCTCTCCGTACCAAATTAACACGCCTTATGTGGTCAAACCACTCCATCAAATACTTGTCAGTAAAGATCACAGTAACATCTGGTGTAATCTACAAGGTCAATTACCTTTGTCTCTTTGAGGACATTATACATGGCTATTAACAATCTCAGTTATCAAAGTGCTACCTTTGCTTCCCAAATGGTGTGCCCAAAGTAGGCATTGCCGCAACGCAGTGTTGTGTGCTAGACTTTATATGAAAAGGTAAGAAGCCTGTAGTGGGTAGGTAAACACTATAAACAGTGCAGTGAAGTGGGTTTCCAGCATGCTAACATTTACATACATACTTTTAGACAGCCCAATTTACGACACTGATGCAATGGACGCAAATGTATAGCGAGTGACATTGGTTGGGTAAGGGACAGGTAGTAGCAGGCTCCCCCAAAAGGCTGACAGGTCCAAAACATTGGCTACTAATCCTACAACCAAACTAATGCTAAATGAGTGGGGCATGACTAATAGAACAAGGACACTTGCCACATTCCCCTCCAATCCCACTCATAATATATAATTCCACATTAACATCGGGATTGGAGGGAAATGGATTTGGACGATGGAGGAGGGGTGGATGTGCAAAACTGGATGACTTGTTAACCAAGGGAGACATAGGGCCTCATTATGAGTGTGCCGGACCAGTAACAACAGTGCTGGTAAGCCTACTGGCACCGTTGTTACCGGACCGGCACACTCCGAGCCTGCGAGCGGCTGCCGTCCTGCCTGCCAGGTCTGACCTGGCGGGTGGGACAGCACCCGCTCGCAGACTTTCACGGTAGCACAGGCACCATTATTAACATTGCCGGTGCTACCTCATCGCCATTCCCATTGAGTCCTATGGGACTCAAATGGGAATGCGGATTAACATTTTTCCGACACCTGACTTCCAGGAACAACGGGGGAAGTAATACCCCGGTGTTTCCGTGAAGCCAGGCACTGGAAAAAGTCACGTAATGAGACCCACTATGTTGTTCTAAGACCATATAGTGGATTATAATTTATAAGAGAATGATCACTTTTCCTTTTCAGGATGAACCTTTTTGTGCATGTATATCATTTATACAGTCATGGGCAGCACAGACTGCTACTGTATACAATCCATTTCCATCTGCACATGAGGGTGAAATGGATTTAAAGAAATAGAAACATAATGCATCCAGTTTACCATAGATACTGCATCCAATATCTTGCCAAATCCTCACCCATTCCCACCAACCTGGTGGATTGCTCATACTTAGCTGGATGTACAGAAACACTGCATGCGGTAGCTTTTAGACATTCCAGGTTTCTAATAATTTCTTACCAGGATGTCTCGCTAAAGGCATCTTTGCTGTGTCTGTTGGGTTTAGTGAGCAAATTCCCTAAAAAAGTTCTCAGCATCACAACTTGTGAAGTTCTGTGCCTGCTCTGGACTGAAATTAATACAGACCCCCGAGTTCTAGGGCAGGAGCACCGGCAACAAAATTCAGAGGTTGCCACCCAGGCAATTGTAGTACAGTCCTTCAATTTAAAATGTCATTTTGTGGTAGGGTTGAGAGGTCCCTAGATCTCAGGGTCAAGTGGCAGGTACTATGTTTGAAACATGGGAAGCAGAAAAGAAAAGTAAAATCTCTCTTCTACAGCCAAAATCACCATCCACAGCTCCCTCAAATAATGCGGAACCCTGACCCATACCACCATGCTGGTTGCCACTCACCCCCGACCTGTAAAGGCCCAGTTGAAAATCTGAGCGTGATTCCCCCTGATATGATGCTGGGGTGGAAGCCCTAGCATGACAACCTCTCACACCCGCAGGAAACACTTGGGGAGAGTGAAAATAAGAGGCAGGCACTGAAGACCTATTACTAACTGGGTAACGTTAACAATAACCAAAATATTGCAAATAAAAGGTCAGGAATAAGTAATTCTACCATAAAATCCATAGCAATGGTATGCCATTGTACTGAAGGTAACCAAGTAACCTTTCCAATAGAAATAATACTATAAATAACAAGGTACACTTGGAGCATCACACATTTCAGAAATGTCATTATGTCCATCAACCAGCAAGGAATGGGGAGGAAATAAATCAAGCTTGAAAGGACCCTCATACACATGTTTCACTTGAGACACATTAAAGACTTGCTGAACCCTGCAGTTGAAAGGCAACTGAAGCCGAAGAGTTACAGGATTGATATTCTGTTCAACTTCTAGTGGCCTACAAAAGCAGGGTGATGACTAGCAACAAATATCCAGGAAGAAACCCTCAGGATAACCAAGCATCATTAAGCATAGAACATCTTGCTGCTGAAGTTGTTAAATAACTGGCAGTGTTCTTCAGGTCTTGTTATCTGCAACCAAAGTACAATCCTGTTGTAACTCCTTTTCAAAAGAACCAGAATCATGAACAATTTGCTGCAAATGAACCACATATGGCAAAACGTGAAGATGCAGGCCATGCAAAGAGCAAATGGGACTTTGCAAGTTGACAAATGTACCATATTATCATAGATAAACACTACAGTGAAAAGAAGAAACTGCCCACTAGACTATCATAGCTCACTGTTAGCTTGATCTCAATAACTTGTTCTGGGTCGAATATATTCAGGGTTTGAACATCCTTACCATACAGCTTCTCTGACAAGATTAATAGTAAGAAACAAGTCAGTTATAGGTTGTTCTATCTCAACATCTTTCTAAACTTCCAGTAAATCTGCTCCAATGGCCCTGTGATAAGAGTAAGTAGCAACAAAAGATGGCCTACAATTACCTAGATGATGTAAAGATCAAGTTAAGCTAACGTTTTATAAACTAATGACACAAAAATGAAAAAATAAATAAATAAAGTCGACCAAGATCGTGATAATCACTATTGGTGGAAATTGAATGAGTCCGAAAATACTATGTGTGGCTATTTTGAGAATAATTCTGAAACATGCAAGCACATAGTAATTGACTGTGAGGCACTAGTAGCCTCCCATAGGGGCTACTTTGAATATTTGGTAAAGGACCTTAGGATTAACTCACGGGAACAGTTATGGAATCAACTTTGGGAAGTACCACCATCATCTTTGTAGTGCTCTATATCGATTTTTATATTTGATAACATTGCTAGATTGATACAGTTTTAAAAGGAAATAGTAGAAGTGTATAATTAGGGATCCGCAATTGAAATTGCTAATGGTGGAGACAAGCGAGTGTCCAGTGCCATGACTGAACATGAAAGAGGTCAATTTGCTTTTCTTCTTTCTTTTAGGGAAACTGTATAAATGACAATTTTGTATAAATGAGGATTATAATGTATTATTTTGAAATGATCTATTGTATTAGAATTAGATTTTGTGTAAGGTTTGAATAAAAACATTATGCACAATAAAAACAGAATTAAAAAAGAAAACAAAAAGGAAGATCAAGTGCTTCTCATTCATGGCCCTGATGCTCCTCTGAAGAGGTTGAATACATTTCCAATAACTATGATACTGGGTTGGAACCACTGAAGTCAGCAATCAGTGTCTATCCCAACAATTTCATCCCATGACCCTCTGACTCTTCAAAGCTTAGCTCGGAGCCCGAAAGCTAACCCCTGCCAGTAAATTGACATTACAAAATGAAATATTTATTACGCACCAGAGGTCCAGTTAATATTGCACCACATAATCTGTAAATCACAGTACCATTGAGGAATTAGCTCAAATCAAAATATAAGACACCTTTGTCATTACGAAGCCAGATGGACAGTGTCAATATTTGAGTATTAACAGGACTAGACTTCAACATTGTTCCATGTGTAGCATAAGTCATATCAAACAAGGGTTGTATATACTACATGTTCCCCAAACTGTGTAGCCCATTTCCAATCTATATATATGAATATCTGGATTGGCAGAGCCCAGCAAAGAAGAAGTATCATGCATCTGTCCACAAAATAAGAGTATCAGCTTCAATCAATGGCCTCAAGCCAGCAGAACAAGCAAGCCTGGTCTGATTTGCTATCAGTGGTAGATACACATCACTGCATACACCCTCTTTCCTCACAAGAGGCAGGTGACTTTGTGTTCTGAAGAAATAGGACAACAAGCAAAATCCTTACCAGATGTTCCTTAATGCCACAATAAAGATACAAACATGTGATTTCTGATATCATTTGTCCTCCTTCAAAGAGGGACTACCTGTGAATCCATCTGCACTGGCTCGTCTAAATGAAGGGACTGTGACAATCTCAAGTTCGAACTGCCTTTCTAACTACAATCTTTTGCAGAGACTAGTATTTTCTCTAGTTTGCATTGTTTCTATCTTCCCATCATGTAATGTGATGTAAATAGTGGGAAAAAAGCACTCTGACCCATAGATATCTAAGTGCACAATCACAAGTTTATGAGAAAGAGGAAATGTTTCAAAAAGAGAACCTATAAGCAAAACTAGCCAAAATAGAGAAATGTTCAATTTTATACAAAATGCAAGTACACTGTTGCTTTTTGGTAATATTTTAGGGAAGAGTATACCAGTGATTAACTGCAGTGACCACGCATGATCTGCCAACGATTGATGGGTGTCAGATCTTGGCCACTGAGAGGGAAAGTGCCATTTAAAGTGATGTTTATTATAAAAACGAGTTTGTGGCTAATGTAAGTAAACTGAATGTGACTGTACTCTTCACTATCAGCCGCTGCAGTTTTCTCAATGCTGAAGAGATATGGGCATACCCGGGACTATTAGTATTGATCCTAGCTGAAGTGTTCTGCAGCATCTGAAGCTCCTATATAACAAAGTCTGACACACCAGATAAAGCGAGTTTCAGTATTCTAATTTAGAGCCAATGACTGCCCCAGAAATAATTATACAATCTTTTTCAGAATGAAGGGACCACATTTGCATAAGTAACATCAAAAAAATGTCTTTTAATAGTCTTTTATAGCACCAGATTAGTCTGAGGGCATATACAGAGAGTACAATCCAAGATTATGCAAAGCGTTTTTACTTTAGTTTTCACTATAATAGCATGCCCTCCAAGCAAAAAGTCACGGTAGGTATTTAGGGCTTTAGTAACCAACTACAGGGAAGCCAGAAGCAAAAGCAAAATCTCACTGTTTCCTGATTAAGCGCCAACCAATTTTCTACCACCCAATGTTCTGCGTGGCTGAAAATATTTAAAATATTAGAGATATCAGTCTGATGTTCACAATCAAGACAAAAAATATATTGAGTATCACCCTTGTAGTTTTGAAACACTGCTCCCAAATCCATGAAGTTGTGTAGCATTTTCATATATATATATATATTCAGTGAAAAAAAACTTGTCAAAGGGAAGTTATGATTAAGTTGCAGTAAAAAGAACTATGAAATTCAGTGAAAACTCTTTGTTAAAGGGACGGTATGGTTACAGATAAAACCGAAAAACCCTTGAAATTCAACAGTTATGGTAAGCTAAGCAACCATAACTCATGCCACCACCATGCACTGCTAAGACTAACACCCATGACATCAAAGATGACATCACAAATGTCATTTATGACATCACTGGTGACATATCTAAGCCACTTGTTTTTGTTCAGTGACCTATCTAGGCCAGTTATTTTTGTTCACTGACAGTCAGAATATGAGCATTTAAAAGGTGCTATATATCTAGACGTTAACCTCATTGCATGTTCTTAAAGTACTTTCATTAGGGTTTGGTCTCAGCTCATGTTACACATACAAGGGGCAAAAAGCAAGCCTCAAACACACAATTTATTTGTATACATTAAGATGAACTTTAATGTTATTGTCATTTTCTGGGGCTGTTGTTTCTTTCTTTCTTACTTTAGTTTCCCTGTATGTGTCTCTGATTTGCATGCATTGTGGGTCTTCATATGTATTCTTTGTAGTAACAGAAGTGTGTAGTAAGTCTTGAATTGTTAGCTATTTATTCCATGTTTATTATTACTCAAAACTTTGATAAGGTAGCATTCATTACTTTAATATCCAACATTACCAGATTAAAAACATTGTACTTCTATAGTGCATACTACAGCCATTGCCTATGTTTATGTATGATTAGGTTCCTGTATTAACAACAATACTCCAATATAATGGTTTGTTTAGATGAGTACATTCTTTAATACATTAAATGGTTCATGATAGGTCTCCCAATCACCCCTGACATCTTGTTACATTATAAACACAACCCCTTGTAGGTACTGTTTATCAAAATTAATTTCAGTTATTGATTTCAGTTATGGTAAGGCGAATTTCAAGTATTTGTTAAATTTACTTGTAACCATAACATCCCTTTAACAAAGTTTTTTCACTGAATTTCACAGGTTTTTATTATTGCAACTTAACCATAATGCCCCTTTAACAAGGTTGTTTAACTGAATTTCATAGCTTTTTATCAGTGCACCCTTATTTTGCTACATGTTCCTTCTATTGCACTCACCACCAATGTAGCAGCTCTGTACCTTTTTGTACAAACCATCATTTGAAAATGTAGAAATTATTTTTTCATTTAGCACACAATATAATGGAATGCACCAAGCACAAACCATAACAGTACACCTCATATTACTAATTCAAGACAGCTCTTCCTACAGAATCATACATACATACAGAATCCCATACACCAGTTGCTCATTGTAAAACGACCTCTTACCAATTAGTAAGTACACTGTATTTATTTCTTTATTATTACCATTCATTATGTAAACATTTCCTATAAGCAAAACACTTGAGTGTTTGGAAGAAAACTTCACAAAAGACTAAATGAGTAATGATGACAAGTTTAATGTTAAACAAATTATTTCAATATAAACTAATAATGTAATTTATACAGAGCTCATTCAAATAGTTTCATTTATTTATTTATTTTATTTGTAAAGCGCCCAAACCCTGAGGCACCAGGGTGCTGATATAATAATATCTTCTTTTCTTAAAGTACATACTTTACATGAAGAAACAAAGCACAAATTTAATTATGGAGAAACCCAAGAATTGGAAAGACAATCTCTATCCCGAACTGCACATAATCATGATGTTGTCTGAAAAATTGGATGAACTAAGTAATGGCTTTAAGGAACTTTTGAATTATGTTAAAACTGTTATTAGAAATGTTCATTATAACTGTTCTTCTTGTACATGTCCCCTTTGCCCCCAACAATCACCCCCCATCAAAAGTGTAAATGAAAAGTGTTTTGATGAAACCTCACTCAGTCCATCCCCTGATGATCATTGTGTAGAAATTCCAAATCCTCCTATTTATGTTTCCCATTCCGATACCCCATCCGTTTCATAAATACATTTATTTTGTATGTTGTATATTGTTCTGTCATCATTTATTTTAAACACCATTGTTAGCGGACAATACAACTGTCCAGGGTGTTTGTTCCCAATATGGGGTGTCCGAGGACATTGTGCCGTGTCCGGACATGTCCGTTCTCGCATGACTGACTTATGCTTAGTCTGCAGAAAGCGCACTCGTTTGCGAACATCCATGCACATGCGCCTAGCAGTCGCCCACCCGATGGGGTCAGCGGACAGCCGTCAGCACTGTGGACGTCCCCGGATGTCATTATGTGACCGCACCTGTGCAGCATGACGGCCAGCCTGCGAACAGTGTCTATGCTGCATGAACAGTTTAAAACTGCATTTTCAGCCAATCTAGGGTGTTTCAAATTGAAAGTTTACCCTTCCAGAGCACCTAGACCCAACCTTGGTTGATCTGACAACTTTAGACAACTCTTCCATGCCTTTTTTCCATAGAGTAGTCCACGGACAGTCGAGCTGTCCACGGACAGTTCCTCTGAAGGGACTCACCCATTACTTCTACAGTACCACCTCCATGCATCGCCACACCAAATCCAATCAACCGAGTGCTCTGAGAAAGGCTGTTCCTTTCTCAGGCACAAGCAGGTTGACAGCCTCTACTCCATCTTCCTTGACCACTCCTGCAATCATAAAACATTCTCCTCTGGGGCAGAGGATCCGCCTTGCAGGACAGTCCGAACGTTGTTGACCTTCACCTTTGGAGGGTCACAGTACTATGTTTGTACTACTTAGCACCGATCTGCATGGGGAGCAATTTCAAAATGCTTCTGAGGCCCCGGCCAAGCAGCACGAGAAACACTGCCACCTACCTTAAATGTAAGGCCCACCCCAACATCTTCCCCTGTTCACCTACCCCTCAATCTCTGTGGTTGGTGCCCCTTTTCCCCCTTCCCTCCCCCACCTTATCTTGCCCTGCTGAAAATTAACCTAAAAAAGCCAAAAACAAATACAAAATCACAAAACATAAAAAAAACTGTTCCTTTATGAGCCACCTTTCAAAGTTAAGAAATAGAACAAAAGAAAAATCACAGGCCCCTTTGCAGCCTGCATAGTCCATAGACAGTACAGTAATCCAGTGGACACCTGGACAATTCCAAGTGTGGGGTGGGAGAAAAAAAATCATTTAAGGTATTTTTTGTTCCGAAATAGTGGCTCTTAAAAGAATCTTTTTTTCCAGTTCTGGCTTTTATATATTTTTGGGTATAATTTGGTTTTATGTACTGAACTAACAAATGTTCCACTGAACTTAATTATTTTGTCTACATTTCACAAAAAGTGTTTCTAATTTCTTTTTCAGTTTTTCCTTTCCTTCAACTACCAAAAAATATATATTTTATGTGTTCACACAAAATGCTTCAATGCATTTTGAACGTTTTCAAGAAAGATCTGACTGCCCACATCAGTCATATGCACTCCATCTCTTTGAAATATGTTGACATTATCAAATTTGATATTTTCATTATGAAAAGATGTCATGCCAATATCCCGCAAAAAGGCACATACAACTTTGATGACATTGTGCCTTGCTTTCTCAATTTGTGGACAAAATAACTTTGAATGCAACCACATTTGTCTAGCCGGGAAAAAAATATTTTAGTATGTGGAAACAGTTCCATCAGCTTTCCTAATGTATCCTTCATTGCAATCTGTAATGATATTCCGGCAACACAGCCCAAACTGTTGCCTCCACAGTGAACTACAATGATGTCCTGATGATTGAAGTGAACCATATTCTCACAAAATGGGAGGAATTCCACCCACTTCATTTATTGAACTCCATACCATGAAACTTGAAATGTACCTAATCCAAAAGTCGCAGACACTCCACAGTGCTCGGAATACACCTTGAGCTAATGGATCCAAGAGTCTCCCAGAATCCATACACTCTGCTTCCTCAAAGACATAGCCATAGTCATCTTCAATGCACTCACCAAACAAATCTCCTGCTACCCTCTCTTCCTGCACACCACACCCAGGAAACCTAATTGGCCTATCCCCCAATGCCCACGGACATCCACGACTGTTCGCAGTCTCTGCAGTCCCTTTTCCAGGCATCCTTAAAAGACCCGAATGGCACATCTGGTGTCCACGAACTACCGCAGTGTCCGTGAACACAGTTGCACAGGTCAGCCATTTTACCCTTTTTACTTTTATGTTTGTAACACTCCCTCATTGGCTGCTTTCAAACAGTCACACATCGATCCACCAATCACATCCAAAAACTCTACATGTAGCCTTGTCATCTCAGGTCAACACTTCAGATGTACTCTTGAACTCTCAGAGTATATGTCTCATGTTACTCACAGCCACTCGATCAAAAACGACTACAAAACTCTCCAATAATTCTATTTGCAGATTCAACTAAATCTGCATATAACAAGATATAGTACAGGTATGCTTAAATGATTTAAATTATTTTTCCAACTCTTTTACATATGTATACATACAGGGTTCCTGTCACTTACTTTGTAATAAGCTTTACAATAAGCATATTCTCTTTTTTAACCACTCTAGCAAATGCCATGTATTGCAGGATTCAGTACCTTCCCACATCAAGTGGCAGTTACTTACAATGCTCTGCATTTAAAAATGTTTCTTTTTAGGAGCATTTTCATGAAATTTTAAAAATACATATGTGCATTTATAGCAGCACTGTGTGTAACAGAAAACATTTTTTATAAAAGAAAGGAAAAGCCGATGGAAAAGATTTGTAGAACATTTTTAAGTGGCAATTGGTGTTTAATATGTTGGCAGTACATGCATACTTGCCAACATGACCCATTCCATCCTATAGCTGCTTATCAATTCTTGGTTTCTTTCTTTGCATTCTGTGACTTGTAATACCACTTCTCCCATTACACAAATTGAACTACCAGAATGCAACAAAAAAACAGGTTTAAAAATATTTCTTTTTAGGAGCATTTTCACTAAAGTTAAGAAATGCGTATTTGCAGCACCACTGTGTGTAACTTCTTTGTAAAAGAAAGAAAAACAGATGCAAAAGATTTGTACAACATTTTTAAGTGCCACTTAGTGTTACGAACTGTAATATCTTAACAGTACATGCATACCTGCTAACATGACCCATTCAAATCTGTAAGTGCTTTTCCAGTCCTAGTTTTTTTCTATGCATTCTGGGACTTATAGTCCAAGCTTACTAAAAGAAAAAGTGCAAATACAACTCCAAAATGCAAGAACAAAAACAAGACTTCATAAACACCTACATATTGGAATGGATCATGTTGGCAATCATACGTGTACTGTCAACATATTACCTTACACACACCAACTGTCACTTACAAATGTGCTACAAATCCTTTCCATCTGATTTTCTTTTCAGTAAGAAAAAAGTTACACACAGTGCGGCTATAAATGCGCACATGCTTTTTTCAACTTTCAAGAAAATGCTCCTAAAAATATATTTTTTTAAATGGTCAGCATTTTCCATTTTTTCATTCCATATAAATGTTACACTCCCCACCCTCAGTCATTACATCCCATACACTGCCACCATTCACCTCCTTCTCACACATATGTGTATACTGCCAAAGTATCTATATACAATACTTTGCCTTACATAAAAACTAAAAAATATATAAAGTGCTCTTCTTTCGCAACCTCGACTATAACACACCAAACACTGCTGCAACAACAATCCGCCATTGCATTACCACTAGGTCACAGTTTCCATATTATTTCAAAGAAACTGCAAAACATTACACCACAAACACGAAATCTTGTGCGTAGACTGTACTGTGCAAAAGGTCCTGCTGTACAACTGCAAAATGTAAATAACATTCTCCTCCATGGAACAGCCAAAGAACTCCTTCGAAAAATAAAGTACATCCAAAGTAAATATTTTGGAATTAAAGTTGACTTACAAAATTCAGTAACTTCAGAAAACATTAGTGAAAGCCTCAAAAACTCCAGCCTCCTGACAACCACATACAAAAAAGAAATAGCTAAGTTTCAAAATCTGCTAAAATACCAGACCAAGAATGTGTCTGTTGTCGCAGAACATTTTATAAAAAGAGCACAATAATATAGTAAATATGGCCTATAAAATAGTGGACAATGTCAAAGCCCAATGGTTCCAATTAGCATTATATCTAACAACATAAAATCAATACAAAATAATTGACCACTCAATAGTTTGCATGTACTGCAATACAAAGCTTGACAATAACCAAATGCCATCATGTGCTATTACAAATAACTTAGAAATATTACCACTTTCAAAGGCACTCCAACAACTTAACTTGTATGAGAGCATTATAATCCAAACAGTACACTCTGTTTCAAGCTCTAATACGCCTTCAACCGAAAAAAAACAGCCACGTTGCCTCCATCTAAGTTACTAAAAGGTATCCATTGCAAAGTGGTATATTTGCCATTGGATCTTAAAGAGCCCCTCTACACCTGAAGGAAAGAATAATTAGAAAAACTTCTGTACGACCTTATAGGACATCCAATTCCTACTGCCTCCAAATACCTAGATTCAGACTTAAAAAAACAGGAGGCAACAGCTTCCCAGTAAAAGCGGCCCAGCAATGGAATGCACTACCAGTTGAGCTCAGAAGTGATCAGTCTTATTACAGTTTCAGACGCAACACCCTCACCTGGTTATGCCTTAGCAACCATTAAGACTAATTATTGCAGTTGTATGTTTACGTGTATGCTTCCTACCTGTACCTTTCGACATTTGTAACTAAGCCTCCAAGTACGCTCTCTACCTGTCTATACCTGTAATTAAGCTTTAAGTATTCTTGTGATGCAGTTACCTAAGGGTTTGGTGCGCCCTACAAATCAATAAACGCAAAAACAAACAAACAAAATGTAGAAACTCTAAGAATACAATGGCCAATAGATACGTCTTTGATTATAGTAGTTAATGGTGTACCAAAAAAAGACAAAAACATTTGGCAACAACTATTCGACTTAAACAAAGTTACACATGCCTTACAATATCTGAAAGAAAACAATGAATAATACAAATACATAAACATAGAAGAAAATGTAGGAGAAACCAACCAGAAAATTCAAGATTTACCAGCAACCGGCCAATTTGAATGTGTAGCTCCTGCTACTGCAGCCACCATTTTAGACCAGTATACAATTCACCCACTACACTCCAAAGACACCATTGAAGATGCATTAGAAACACATCAAATGTGTCAAACCAAAGGATCCTCAATGAGCATAATGCAAAAAAGTGTAGCAGGAACCACTAGGGGGCGCAGAGATGCACAGACGCATCTCCTCTCGTCTCCTCCGAAGGGTGCCATTTTTGGTACTTGAGCCCCCCCATTAACCCAAAGTGAAGTGCTGACCCCACCGCAGCCTTCTAACACAGTGGGGCACCTGAATACCCCAACTCCGGTCTCCCGACGTGGCGCCTTCACTGCGCAGTGAGCCTGCGAAGATAGGAGGGAGGGAGTGCCCCGCCTCCCCCGGCGCCGCGGCTCTGCACGAAAACAACGTAGAGCCGCAGATAAGGTGAGGCCTGCAGCTTCTTCGGACAGCGTGGGGAGAGCAGCCCCCCCAAATTTGTCTGCAGCGGTCTCCCGTGCCCCACAGAGCCCAGGCAGGACAGCGCAACGCTTTGGGCTGCCTCCCGCCATTGGGACCGCACCCCGGAGCAGCACACCGGGCGCGGAGGCCTGCGCGGCGTCCCCAGACTTCGGCGCTCAGTGGATCCGGCCCAGGAGAGCCGGCTTCCCCCCTCGACCTCATCGGAGTACGGCGAGGGCAGAAGCCCCTGCCGGCGACTTGGAAGAGCGAGCACCCTCCCCAAGGGGTACCCAAAGCAACCCACCCATCCCCCCCCACTTTGGGCCCTCCCTGGATCTGACGGTGGATCGGGAGACATGCCGAGGGGGCACCGGAGCCCACCCGAGGTGAGAGGCCACCCTAAAGTGCTGCATTATATTGGAGGCAAAGAGAGCCGGCCATTGACCTAGAACCGGAGAATAGGCCTAAACAACCCCCCACCCCAACAGTGAGCTCAGGGCCTGGACGGCAAGCAGGCAGGACCTCTTCAGAGGAGTATTGTGGCCCGGCGGCAGTGCCTATTGGACTTGGGGCTCCTAAGAGTGGATCCTGTGAGGAGGTGAGGAGCCGGGGGAGGCCTATGAACTGGAAAGAATCTCTGCAGAAATTCCAACGCTTGGCCCCTGGCTCCCCGACTCGCCCTGAGATGGCGACCTCGACGCATCAGGAACTAACAGACACTAGCACGGTCACCAAGGGTATGGCCGCCCTCCTCGAGGAGATCAGAGGCTTCAGGGCGGATATAACGCTACGTCTGGACACTTTGGACAAAAAAGTGGACAATATAGATGACAGGGTTCCAGCATTGAAGAACAATATGGCCTCGAACGACATCTCTGAGACGCAATTTGATATGCGCCTGGCGGAGCTCGAGAGGAGGGAAGAGAAATGTTCCCTTAAGCTTGACGACCTGGAGAACAGGGAGCGTCGCTGTAACCTGTGTTTTTTAGGCTTCCCGGAGCGTGAGGACGAAACACAAGCAGACATTGTAAAAGATGTTAACGCAGTGGTGCGATCACTCTTTGAAGGGGCTAACACAAACAAACCGACTATTGATAGAGCCCACAGAGCAGGTACAGCCAACATAGGCCCCAGGTCCATTCTAGTATGATTCCACTACTTTGCAGAGAAAAGTAAAATTCTTGAACTGGCCCGAAAGAAAGGCCCAGTGGACTGGGAGGGAGCTCAGATCTCGGTGTATCAGGATCTGTCTGCTTTCACCCTGGTGAGACGTCGGCTCTGCTCCCTGCTGACTAAATGCTCCAGAACAAAGGGGTCCGATATAGGTGGGGATACCCTTTCTCACTTTCCTTTGAGCTAGACAGCTACAAGTACGCCCTGGTCATGGAGGACGATATTCGCAGGGTGTCGGGGGAGCTCCTGGATGATCCAAATATGGAAGTGGGCGAGCGAGAACGCGAGAGAGCCCCAGCTGGCCCCGGGCGGACGAGGGCTCCACAGGAAAGACGTAAGGTCTGAGGCCACAGGAAATTCAGAAGAGTGGCACCGGCATCCCCGGAGCTGCCCAACACATGAAGAGCCCCCGGGAGCTCGACGATCAAGCGTGTACCCGTTACTGTGAGTGGGGAGGCGACTCAACTGTTTATGGACTAATAAGGACATGGGTTTGGGGGGGCTCGAGTTGTTGTTTTTGAAGAGTTTGGGAGCCCGGATGGGGGAGACCAATGGTGGCCTGGACTGGCGACAAGATGAAGCCGCTAATCAACCAGGCGTTCAGGGGGGAGGGAAAAGTTGGGGTTTGTTTATTGGGGATTCAGTTGGGTCACACCAGGTCTTCAGGTCTACTTTGCACTTATAGAATTGTTTCTGGGCATCAGCAGGGTGCGGAAGTTCTGCGGGAGCATTGTCATTTTGCGCTCCACGGAGGGAGCCATGAGCCTTCATCATCGTTTTGATGGATGATTCGCTCCAATTTTTGAAAGTGGGGTCGTTAAACGTACGGGGGCTTAACTCACCTACAAAATGGTTGCTGGTGGTGAGAGAATTTTCAAGGCTCCGCCTTCATTTCTTGTTTGTACAAGAAACTCACTGGGTTCGGGGCAAGGAACCCAAGCTAAGGGCTAAAAATATTGATCAGGTGTATGTGGCGTCCTTCCGGGCTAAAAAACACGGAGTGGCCCTCCTGGTTTCTCCCGGGGCCCACTTTGTGGCCAAAGCTCAGAAGTTGGACCTGGAAGGGTGATATATTATGGTCAAGGGGAAGGTGAGGGGCCGGCTGTTTACCCTGGTTTGTATTTACGCTCCAAATGAGGCACAGGACATCTTTTGGGAAGGGATGAAAAAGAAAATCATAGCTTTCTCCGAGGGCACCCTATTGGTAGGTGGGGACTTTAACATGGTTCTGTGCCCCGAGAGGGATAGGAAGTCAGTAAATCCATGCCCAAACCTGCGTTTCCACAAAAAGCTGGCAGAAGTTTTCCAAGAAGTCAATGGAGAATTGGGCTTGAGTGATACGCACCCCGTTAAGCAAGGCCGAGACCCCGACTTCACCTTCTACTCAAAGCCTCATGCCACATTCTCCCGTATCAATAATATTCTGGTTGATGCCACGCTTCGGGGTGCGGTTACGGACTCGGCGGTGGAGATTGTCCCCTGGTCTGACCACGATTTGGTTAGAATACAATTGGGTATTCCCCCAGCCCCCGCATCCGGATCCCTGTGGAGGTGCAACGACCTCCTCCTGCATGATAAGGAAGTACGCCAAACCCTTTTAGAAGCCATAAAAGATTACTTCTCTGCCAATGACAATGGGGAGGTTGGCGTCATGGGTGTCTGGGAGGCATTCAAGGCAACCATTAAGGGCGTCCTTATCGAGGTTTGAGGAAAAAGAGGGAGAGGGGCCATGAGGAGAAGCTATTGAGGGAAAAGATAGATTCTATCCAACCGGGGGGAAACTTAAAACGCAGATGTTCCCCGGACAATGGGAGGAGCTACAAAGATTGCGTTCTGGGCTGGCGGACCTCCAGGTGGGACAAACGGAAAGGAAGTTGTCTTTCTTGAAAAAGAAATACATGGAAAAGGGGGAAAAAGCGGATAAGATACTAGCTTGGAGGCTCCGCGAGCTCAGAAATAGTAGGAGGGTGAACTCCATTCGCACCACGGATGGGGACTCGACTGTGAGAGACAGCAAGATAGCTGAGCAATTCAGACAATATTATGAACGGTTATATTGCTTGGAGTATGCAGGGGACGGGTCCGAAATAGATGGCTTCCTGTACTCCCTCCCAATCCCGGGCCTCTCCCCCGACAAGGCAGAAACACTAGAACTTCCCATAACCCCACAAGAAATAATAGACACCATATCCTCTTTGAAGAGTAGAACAGCCCCGGGGTATGATGGGTTCACTGTTAAGTTTTACAAGACCTACCAGTCTACGTTGGCCCCATTCATGGCCAGGATGTTTAACTTGGCACTGGAACTGGGCTCCCTTCCACCCACGATGATGTCCGCCCTGATAGTAGTGCTCCTCAAAGAAGGGAAGGACCCCTCTCAGTGCCAATCTTGCTGCCCTATATCCCTCCTCAACGCCGATGTAAAGATACTGGCCACACAGACCTTTTACCGCGTCGAATGGCCTTATATGGGTAAAGTCCTCCGAAAAATGGGTCTGGGGGACAACTTCTGTGGTTGGGTTTCGGCACTTTACAACGGTCCCTCGGCAAGAGTCTTGGTTAATGGTGGCACCTCAGACCCGCTGGCCCTATCTAGAGGCACCCGTCAGGGCTATCCCTTGTCACCCCTTTTGTACGCCTTGGCCACTGGCTATAGCGATCAGAGCTGACCAGGAAATCACAGGGATTAGATGTGACAATTGTGACTTTAAACTTTCCCTGTTTGCAGACGATATCCTGGGCTACTTGACCAACATTCAGGACTCTCTACCCCGATTTTTCAGACTTATAGACTACTATGGCACCTTTTCGGGGCTTAAGGTGAACACGTCCAAGTCTAGCATTATGCCCATGGGTCCTGGGGACCATGACATCGGGGGTAACACCGAAGTCCTGGGAATGAGAATAGAGCGGGTCTCCATCAGGTATTTGGGCACCACCATTCCCAGGGATCTGTCACAACTCTATCAATGTAACTTCCCGGGGATCTTGGCCAAGATTAGTAGTGATCTCAAACGATGGGCACCTCTCACACTCTCTTGATTTGGGTGTATGGTCACGGTTAAAAAGAATATCTTGCCCCGCTTACTCTACCTCTTTGCGGCCCTCCCTGTGGTGATCCCGGAGGCCTTCTTTGAGACATTACAGTCCCAAGTCCTTCAGTTCATCTGGGCCGGCAAAAGAACAAGAGTGAAATTTTCTACCCCAACTCTTCCCAAGTCTCATGGTGGTTTTGGCCTCCCGGACTTTAGACTTTACTACAAAGCAGCTCAACTCCGGGTGATGTTGGAGCACATGAGGGACGACCTGGGGACATATTGGACTTTCATTGAGGATGTCCACACCCACCCTAAAAAAGTCAGGGACCTACTATGGGCTCCCCCTAATGCCCTCCCCCACCTCAGAACGCACCCAACCTTAGCAGCCCTCTGGGCAGTCTGGAAGACGAACAAGGACAACAAGCTGCTGTCATCCTGGCCGTTCCCATTAACATCGCTGTGGGGTCCCCCCATCGACCTCGACACCAGGGGCTTTAGGGACACACAGACATGGTCAGACTTGGGCCTGGAGAGAGTTGCGCAACTCTCCCGGGAGGGGGGTTTCATAGAATATGATCAGCTGACTGAGACATTGAGCGACAACCCGCCCTCAGTCTTTGAATATTTGCATTATATTGGAGGCAAAAAAGGGATAATGACCCACCCTCGGTGGGCCGATAACCTCAAGCGCCCCCTCACTCCTTTTGAAACTGTCTTAGCTAAGAGCGCCTCCCGGAAAGGCTCCCTGTCTAAGTTCTATGGCACATTGATTACGGCTAATCTGGAGGGTAGGCAGCCCTTCAAACGAATATGGGAAGAAAGTTTGGGCATGACGCTGGACAAGCACACATGGACGGCAATCTTTAGATCTATATTCACGGGTTCATTGTACACCTATGCCATGGAACATAGCTTTAAGATACTCCATTCATGGCATCGCCCTCCAGCCACCCTGTCCAAAATGTTTAAAGAGGTGTCCCCTTTTTGCCCCAGGACATGTCAACAACGGGGCACTTGGTTTCACATGTGGGGGGGATGCCCGGTCATTCACGTGTACTGGTCAGAACTGCTCAGCTGGATCAAGGACATAGAAGGGTACTCCCCCACCTTACATCCACTGGAAATCCTCCTGGGTACTCCTATGCTGGAGACAGAACAGCCTGCATTCCCAAAGGTCATTGGGGCCATGTTGAGGGCGAGGAGCCTAGCGCTAGCTCAAAAATGGAAAAATGCCCTAGCTCCATCCAAGGAGGAATGGCTTTGTAAACCTAGGTCGATCTTCACCTATGAAAAACTCACTGCGATAACAAATGACACCATGTCGGATTTTGTACAGGAATGGACCGCTGTGCTTCTTAATGACGATTGCATCTCTATGCATCTGTAAAGTACGTCCCTTAACGCCCCCATTTCACACACCTCTCCACTAACCCCAGGGACCTAGCTTGGGCCCCCTACTGGCTGTGAACTGATCTGACCCCATTATGTCAAAATGTATGTCTAATAACATATTGATATCCGAATGTTCTCTCTGCAGGTTCTATAACACGCAAAACCTCTAGACCTGGTATGTTCAAAAAGTTGGGGGGGGTAGAGGGGAGTTGGCGGGTAAGGGAAAAAAAATGTAAACTGCCATCTACGTTTGCTCAATGTATTGCTGGCAGGGTCTGCCCTGGCACCCTACCTTATATGTATGGTGTCAATAAAAACAAAGTTAAAAAAAAAGTGTAGCAGCACGTTCCTTTCCTCTACTCTTTCCTTCAGGAAAAGGAGGAAGATATGATGAAACATCCACACAAATTACTGCATCAGAATATCGATCTTTATTAATGTATTCTGAAGTCCCCATATTCAGACAAAATGTAGAATACATCGTCCACCTCCTGTTTGAAAGTGAACTGGCAATTCTATGTTATGCACACTCATTAAAACAGGCTCTAATTTTTCAAACATGTCTGCTACCCAACTGTTTAAAAGATAAAAGACAATGATGAAGTTCTGCAGTCAAGTAACACAAATCTCTTGACAAACATGCATTGTACAAAAGAATACTGGTTCCGACGCCACGCTGATGTAGGCTGTTTGCTAAGGAACCTAGGCCTACCCACATGGTTTGTTACTTTAAGTTGTGCAGAACACCCATGGCTTGACTTGCATGAATTCCTATGCACTGCAAACCAAAATAAAGAGGGAATAGATAGAAAAACACCAGGGGAGAACACTGTTCTCTTGACCCTGTCAATGTTTTAAGGCACTTTCACCATCTCATCTTTGCCATGCTGCGCTTCATCTGCAATAAAACTACCCCATCACTCGGAGAAGTGGAGCACTTCTTTTGGTGAAAAGAATATCAATCTAGAGGAGCACCACACACCCACATGCTTTTATGGATAAAAAATGCTGCCAAATTTGGCCCTAACAGTGATGCCACTGTTTCACATTTTATTGAAAATATATATGACCTGCGTCAAAATCCCTTCAGAAACAACACACAGTGACCTACGTACACAAATCATACGCTTCCAAAAACATAAGTGTGGCAAATACTGCAGACATAGATATGAAAACAAAAGTACATACTACACAAAATGTTGATTTGGCTTCCCTAGACCAGTTTGCGCAAAAGGACATGCAAATAGCTTGAAGTCTTCTCTTAGAGATAGTGTAAAACACAGTGTAAAAGGCAAATCCCCTAAAACACATACAACATTAAAAGGGACAAAGCATCCAAGTACATCAATGATTACAATGCAATCATTGCCCTCTTGTGGAATGCAAATATAGACATGCAAATCATAGCAGATAATTCTGCTGCAGTTGCAAGATATGTCACAGCCTATCTAGCCAAAGCTGAGAAAACGGAGCTAAAAGACATATGGGATGACATATCATCTGACAAAACACTGTCACAAAAATGGTACAGCTTTGGTAAAAATGTTCTCATATAGAGAATGTGGGTGCTACAAAGCTGCAGAGCATTTAACAGGTACAGCGTCATATGGCAAATCTGAAAACATGGTCTGGCTAAACCTTGGTCCAGCTTCATCCTGAAAAAGAGTACTAAAATCCTACCAAGAGATAGAAACAAAAGCCACAAATTATCGTAGCAGCCAGGACATTTTAAAAAACAATGTAATTGCCACATACTACCCAAACAGAAGTACTGCTTTGGAAAACATGGGCCTGTATGACATACACCAAAACCACTCCTACAAAAGCAATGTGACACCAGATGAGACAAATATTCAGTCTCAACTTGTGAAGGAAGCCGAGTAAAACTTACCACGCCCAGCCTAATTAATCAAATAAAGCTATCATTTCAATCTCTGCAACACAGAGAACTTTATTGCATGGCCCCACTGCAACTTTTTAAACCTTGGAGAAAAGAAGAAGAATTGTTAGCTGACCATGACTCATTTAAAGCTGCATTCAAGGCAAATGAAAACAGTAAAACAAATGTCAATGTCAAACAATACAAAGAAATGTTGAACAATGAACACCAACAAGATGAAGAAATTGAAGCTCTACAAGATAAAGACATTCCTGAGGGCAGTCAACCGTCCATTACAGGAATTCAAGAACCACTTGGAGAACCACTCATTCTAAATGAAGCAGAAATAGCCATGGTCGAGGAAGAAAATACCATGTATCAATCTGAACAACTTGAAGAAGACTTGTCAGTGCTCAAAACAAAGCTAAATGATGAACAACTCACCATTTATCTTGAAGTCACTGAAGAAATGTAACATGTTTTCAACATGAAACTAAATCTTGTAGCTGTAAAAAATATAAACCTCTGCTCCTATATGTAAGTTGTGAATCTGGTTCTAGCAAAATGTTTTTAATTAAAATAATCAGCAAATCTCTACAAGACTTAATAAAGAGCAACCTTCCAGCTGTTGTAACAGCCACCACAGGTTTTGCTGTGTAAAACATGGGAGGTGTACCTTTACACTGACTACTGCACCTCCCAGTAAAAAACCATAACAAATTATATTACTACACATTATCAGTAGAATTGAAGCACACAGAATTCTGAAACAAATTAAGTCTGCAGATCTCACCTATGCTCACAAATTTAAAAGCATTAGAACTGGTCTGCTTATTACAGATGCAAAATACATCTTAAATAGTAGACTAATCGATGAGCTATATGGGCAAAACACAACTGCTCCTCATGTCATGGAACAATTAACGAAACTCAATGCATGCCCTTAATGTCAACCATTGCAAGATTGCCACCTCCCCACACTCGCCAGATGGCCTTCTCACCTCCGTTCCCCTCCAGCCTTCGCCCCGCAAGGCATGCTGTTTCTGTGATGCAGTTCACTTTGAGATGTCGTCTATTCGTTGAAATAGCCATGGTTACAGAAAAACTTTGTGTTGCAAACTCAGTGACTAGACCCCCTACAACTTCCAAATTTCACTTGGTGCCCTCTAGCCACCCTCACCTCTAGCCTAATGGCGTTTGCATGCTTTTTGACCTGCAAATGTTTTTTTTCCTACGTTTCATTTTCCGATACCTTCAGCCTTAACCTTGGCTATCTCTCGCATTGAGCAAAAACAAAGATGGCAGCTGTTTCATTTATAAAAAACCCTGGTTTTGGCAAATTTACCCGAGATATAACTATCAATTTTTGAGAAGGGGTACCCCAAATTCTTCCAGCCCAAGTTGTTTCGGACCTGGTCCAAATCCATCCAGCTGTTTGGGCTTTGCGATCCGGCAAAAATTGACATTGTCTATGGGAAAATGAATGTAAAGTACGCTGCAACTTTGCAGGAAAAAAACTTTGCATTCTTAATAACTGGGCAGGAGTGTTCTTTGTGGCTGGTCCTGCTGGTGGAGTGCTGCTGGAGTCTGTCGACCATTGCTGTTGCAAAGAGGAGGAGCAAATGTACAAAAACCTACACCCAGACGTGGAGCATGACAAGGTGTGGCAGGAGTGTTCTGTGTGTTCCATGTGTAACGTGAGGAGCGGGAGGAGCGTTCAAGCTTCTCGTGTGGAACTTTGATCTTACCCACAGACATGGACTCGAGGCAGACACGTTCACAGCTGAAGCACTGTGAGTCGGCTCCTGCAAGGTTACCAAAAACGTTGCCTGTGTGTGAGCTATCTCCTGGATGCTCCTTTTGACCCAAACAAGTTGAAACACGCAGAAAGGAAAGTCCGCCACCAGCCAGAGAAAGTCTGACAGCACAAGATACACAAGATACGCTGTGTGGCATGGTCCCTGATGGTAGTGAAACACAGCTAGGTGAACCGGAAGCGTTCACTTCCTTACCAGCATCCAGAATGTCTGAGAGTTCTGGCCCTGGCCAACCTAGCGCGGAAGAATACCCAGATGCCATTGTGGAAGGCGAGCAACCTTCGGAGACGGAAGGCTGGAGTGTGGGATGTCAGAACCCGGCTTCCTTCACACATTGAACTATAAGCAGTTCAATGAAGTATAAACAAAATGCACATATGAAAGAGAATGACGGGAAGCCTTGCACAGAGTTGGAAGACGATTCGGTGTTCAATGAAGATGAAAGTGAACCCGCTAAATTGATGCTATACGCCCAAGTTGACAACATCCATGATAAAAAGAAGGTCACATCTCATGATAAGCTGGTGGCCTTGAAGACAAGTGAATGCGAAAACACAAAAATATTAAGTGGTTACCTTTTGGGAGTACAATTATCCCGATGGATGTAACAGTGGAATTAGAGCAATCACTACACAACCAAAGGAGAGAATATGTTGCGTTAGCTGACCAATTCATTAAAGATCTAAAAGAATTAAATGCAAGAGCCAACCTCATCAATTAGCAGTTAAACAGACCTGCAATGAAGCCGACGTGCATGGATCCTGAATATGCCTCTGCTGCGGCGATCCAAAGGTCAAAAGATCTAATAGAAAGTGATAATGCAGATTTTACAAGAAACCACACAGCCAAAAGAAGAAGAATTGATTCTAGCCCGACCACCACTATATATTCTCGCACAAAAGACACATCTTGGGAGAAGTAAGAAGACCATTGAATGCCATGAACAAGGCACAAAAAATAGAACCTGAAGTAAAAAGGATTGACTTGGAATCTACGCTTGAGACCACCTCATCCGATGAAATATCATCAAGCACGACCATTGGGGCAAACAGTCAAAGAGCAACGACAGCACAATATGTAGCAAAACAGAGACCTGGAAACAAAGAGCTTACGCAAATTAAATTAACACAACAAGTAACCGAATCCATAGGCAATGAGCTGAGACCAAATTTAATGTCGGCAATGACAATTGCAATAGCCCCACTATTTAAAATCTGTGAGAAATTCAGTGAGAGCTATAGAGATTAAAACACACTCATTGCATTGGTGAATGCTTACATGCAGAAAGTGGAGATGGATATTAAGGAAATGAAGATAAAAATGCAAAACGACAAACATAGAGATGAGATGACAAGAAATATTTTGAAGAGCGCGTTGAGATGTAATGGAGACGACAAAAGATTGTTGGCGGAGGTTGCTAAGGAAGCTTTGTCAATCCTAAAAAAAAACATAATAGCAATGAATTCATGCCAACAAAACACAAAGAAGTGACAACACAATTGAACAAATGTGTGTCACATAAAGAGTGCAATGAAATAAACGGTGACCAGACACTGGGCAAAGAATCCACCTCTGTTGGCTGACAGTACAGTAGAGGAAATGAAAAAACCTGGGTAAATACCAGAACCCAAGGTGACTATGGAAGATTTGCTTAACATGTCTACGTACGACCTAACAGAATGTGAAGATGACAGAGCTTCAGATACAGACAAGGCTAATGAGAGTGTCATAGCACTTTCAGAGACAGAAGAAGATGAGGAACCTCCTTGCAGGAATATGGGCATAAATGGGCCTCCAAAAATCTGGAAAAGAGTAATTTTGAATCTTTCTTCAGAAAAAGAAATGATGCTGAATAAAGGCTCAGAGAAGGGGAAGAGGCAAAGATGTGTAAAATTTGTTACCATCGAAGAAAGAAGAAATTTGGGTCTAAAAAAATGAGTTTGCCTGAACTAAGGGAGGAGTATGACAGGCCAAGTGATAAGCCTATAAGACAGAACATGATAGAGAAGGCACGGTCGGAATTGAGGACACAGAACCAAATGCTAACAAGTAAGAAACCCATGTACCAGATGGAAGAGGAATTGTGGCATATCGATAAACGCGTGAGGGATTCAAGGGAAGAAAAAGTGATGAAGAAAGATGGCAAAAAAGATACTGCAATGCGACTGATACTGGAAAGGAACATACCTGATGAGGAGAATTTGGTTCTCAATCGATACAATGGGCCTCATTACACGGTAGGTGGTAACCATGGCGCTATTAGCATCATGGTTGCCGCTGGTATTTTACCATGTCCGCCTTGGTGGATACCTACTCCAAGGTGAGCGGGGGCGGTAATTCCCCTTTCACCAAGGCTCTTCCCCATTCCCATTTTTGCTCCCATAGGGCATAATGGGAATGGGGAAGGTGCTAATTACGGTACCGCAAATTGCGGTACCGTAATTAGCTCTGAGGTCCCTCTGCGGCACCCTACTTTAACGGCTGGTAAAACCAGCCATTAAAGACGGGTCCCGCAAAGGGAACTCGTAGTAAGGCGGTAGGGGTTTACCGGTACCGGTGCCTATAAGACCCAGCAAGATAAAAACTGGAAGCCCATTACAACGAGACATGCCTACTATCCTAAAATAGTCTGTAAGAAAAGAACACTAAGAAAGGCATTGAGAAATTTAAACAAACACTTTTTGAACACGGAAGATCATGTTAAGCGTAAAAGAATATTGAAAACTCACTATAAGAATTGGCTAAAGTGGCATAAATGTTCTATAGAACAAAATGATGCTGAACATATGTTATGTTCTCTCGCTCAAAAAAACACAAGAGACTTTTGGGCCACAATAAATGAAATGGAAAATCCCCAGAATGCGAGTTTATGTCACTTAATCACAGAAGATAAGCGGACAAAACACTATAGCGGATTATTTAAGAAACAAATATGCTTCAGAAACCACAAAGGTTATAAAAGAAAGGAATGGGACATTACCATTATGAGAGAAGAGATTTACAATAACATCAAAAAATCTACTTCATCATGACCACCAGGGCCTGATGATCTGACTAACTTTATGCTAAAAAAGAACCCAGATGAATGGGCAGATTTCTGCTACAAACTCTTCAAAATGATCATAACACAAGGGAGAATACTGAGAACGTGGAAATGAGCAGTAATCGTACCCATTTTAAAGAAAAGATCTAGAATGGATCCAATGGACTACAGACCCATAGCACTTGACAGAGTGGGGAAAATCTTCGCCACACAGCTTTTAGCTCAATTGACAACTTGGATAAAAGAAGGTGGAGTAGCAGATCTAAGAAAACAGGATTCATCAAGGGGGTTGGCTGTAGTTTAAATGTGTTTATCTGAAACATTCTGAAAATGAATGCAATAAAGAAAAAGACTCCAATTTACATCGCATTCATCGATTTGGCACGTGCTTTCGATGGGGTAGATTGCAAGTTGTTATGGGCAAAAAAGGCTAGAAAAGGCTGTCCAAGAAGTCTTATTACAGAAATAAAAGAACTGTACTCAGAAACATCAATATAAATTTGTTTGGACCAGAGTGGTAACATAACATCTCCCATGAAAAGAACTTGTGGAGTAAAGCAGGGCTGTCCCCTGGGGGCGACGTTGTTCAATTTCTTTATTTATGATATCCATTAAGTTCTAGAAGAAGTCCCGTTGTTTCTTCCTAAGATGAATCAAAATCATATCACTATGATTCTGTATGCTGATGACATTGCAATCCTAGACATGACGCCTATATGGTTGCAGAGGAAGATCACAGTGCTGAAAAAATATATAGAGGAAAATAGCCTTGAGATTAATGTTGAGAAAACAGAGATTTTAATACTTAAGAACATAAAAAGTGTTAACAAGAAAAAAAAGGCCAAAACTTTGTATGGAGGCTCAGCAATAAAACTTTGAAAATCGTCATCGAAGTGAAATACTTAGGAGTCACCATGAATTCAAGCATCAATGACCAGCCCACGGTAAGCAAGATTATGACCAAATGTAAACAACTGGCGGCCCAAGCAGACAGGGTGCATAAAACATATGGGAAATATTCCCTGGTGCCAGTAGTACACTTCTACAGGATCAAGATTATCCCGACTCTTACTTACGGTGCAGAGACTTTATTTGGCTGTGAGCACAAAACATGGCCTCGCTGTGAACACATAATATAGAAGAGGATTCTCCAACTCCCCAAAGGATATCCCACAGCCTGCATGAGGTATTAGATGAGCTTGACCTCCATTAATGCAATTGTGCTATGGAACACACTAACCCTATATAGGAAGCTTGTTGGAGCAGATAATATTCTATAATTTAGGATCGTTAACAAGCCCGAAGTTCAAGATACAGCTGATTTAATAGGCAAGTGGAGGTCCGTCTGCAAAGTCATCTTAAATCAACTGAATACATATGAGATAACTTTGAGAAACAATCCGAATGCAGTAAAAAAAAAGTTATTTGAGCAAGACTGGATCGACACTTATGATAAAAGAATGCAACACAAAAGAATGAAGAACACACCAGTTGAGGCTAAAGAGCTTAATGAACTTCCAAAATATATGTTATAATTCCCTTGTAACAAAAGAAGAACAACCTTTCTAAAATGTAGACTAAATATTTGGGAAACAAAAGAAAACAGTCACAACATATATGATACAGAAGAACAAGATTATGCAAAGCTCCCGAAGAATCCCTCAAACATCTGGTGTTGACGTGCCCCACGATGAGAGATGAAAGAACACGTTGTATGAGACAAGAGATTGCTAAATATTCAACGCAATCACTAGAAGAACTGTGGTAAAATATGCATGAGGGTTAAGACAATAAACTGATATTCTCAATTTCATTCTTTTTGGATAGTTTACAAGAAAGATTATGGAACAAGAATGACACATTATCAGTGTAACAGCAGTGATTTGTTTAATGTAATTACCAACTAAAGAAGATTAATGAGAAAAAGTTTTAGGGGAGATTTTGCCTAAGAAGTAAGAGAATGGGATGAATTTTACTGAATAGCTGAGCTTGTCAACTCAGTACAATATATGTTTCATATTACCAAATGCGTATAATATTTTCGCTCTTGTCGACTATACGAAATGTATTTTCTTTTAAAAGTTTGTAATAAACTAATAAACTAAAAAAAAACGTTTTTATTTTTTAACAAATCTTTATGACACTTTTTAGTCTGAGGTGGAGGGCCCACACATCTCTAACCAACTTCAAGATTACAGCCAAATCAGTTACTCAAATGTTTCAAGGTTCCTCTGGGAGTCCAACTCACCTTAACTATAGGGTGGTTATTGCTGCCCTATTATATATATATATATATATATATATATATATATATATATATATATATATATATATATATATATATTGTTTGTTAAAGTGTTAAAGGGACATTATGGTTAAGTTGCACTAATAAAAACCCATGAAATTCAATGAAAAAGTGTTGTTAAAGGGACGTCTTGGTTAAGTTGCACTTATAAAAAGCTATGAAATTCAGTGATAAAACATTGTTAAAGGATGTCCAAGTACAAGTAAAACCAAAAAACCTTAGAAATTCACCAGTTATGGTAAGCTAAGCAGTCATAGCTTGCGCCACCACTGTGCACTGCTAAAACAAACACCAAGTGCATGACTACACAGCTGCTACAGCAGGCCGTGTAATTACAGGGCCTGTGTTAGCAGCCGTGTAGTTATGGTTAAGTTGCTCAAGTCATAGAAATAGCCCTTTTTGGGTGGCTTATAACTTTGCCCCGCAGGATAAATCCTCACCAAACTTTGCAAAAACTGTATATGGCCGCTCAGTACGATTCTGAAGTTCACATAGACGCCATGGAAAAAACATTTTGCTCACGCCTACAGCCGAAATGGCTGGATGGATTTTCACCAGATTTGTGGAGGAGCTGTGGCTTGGTCCCGAAAGCGTGCTTTTGTATTTTTGGTGTAAATCTAAAAAAAGTAGCTAAAATCAAATGTATGATATCTGGTTCTGCTCTGTGGACTCACTTCCGGATTTGGGGTCCACGGACATATCTGTTCCAACTAGGGGGCCTCGTGTGTGCCTGCTGATTGGATGCTCAAAAGCATGAGGTACGTCATATTTTTTAAACGGTAGCCATGTTGGATACGCAGACAGCCACCAATGAGGGTGTACAGTGCATGTAGTTTATTGTATTCTAGGATGCAAAAATGTCACCATTGACTTGGTTTGCATCAAATTATCTAGGAATAGACCATTGAGGGTATGCAGACGTGAAAGTGAGCATAGCTCAAACCTTCTTTAAAGCCTGTGCTGCCAATGTCAATCAATGCCTGATCAAGGGTTAGCCATGCAATTTGTGAATAGCAAACCAGGTTTTGTTGGTTTAAAATCTGCGATGGACACCATGTTCCAATTCTTTAAGATTACTTTTTGAAGTGCATTGCTAATGGGACATTATGCATTTACACATGTGATGCATTCTTGTTGTTCTCGATTTTTTTTGTTGAGACACATCTCTCTTCTTATGTTCTTGGCTCTTTTTTTGTCAGTTTACAGCTTTTTGGGGAAATCCGTGATGTTGAAGTCTTTTTTCCAGAATATCCGAATGTTTCTTAAATTCTTCCATCTGCGTGCAGTTCCTCCAAATATGCAGAAACTGCCCGATTGGGAGGTTGGTTTTAAGACTGAGTGGATGTTAGCTGTCAAAGTGTAAAAGGATACTTGTGGCTGTTGGTTTCCGATACAAGGGTATTTAAATTGGACCTTGGTCAGTTTTCATAAGGACCAAATCTAAGAATGGTATTGAGATCATATTGTGTGTCATGGTGAATTTCAAAAACAGATCACACTCATTGAGCCAATCCCAAAAGTTGTTCAGATTGGTTAGCATGCTGCTCCACATCATGATGACATCATCCATGTAACAATGCCACGTTTTAATGTTCTCCAGAAAAAGGATTGGTGGTATTATATATGAATTTATTCTCAACATTATCCATATATAGATTTGCTATGTCAGGGGCAAATGTAGCTCCCATACTTGTTCTATGGGTTTGCTTAAAGAGTTTTTTTACGAACAGGAAATCTTTTTCTGTTAGTGCTAGTCTGATTGGTGGTTGAACGTTGATCTAAATACATTCCCATCAGCTCTATACTTGTGTTCTGTGGTATGCTTGTGTAGAGGGCTTCCACATCAAATGTCACCAAGATATCATGATGGTCTGTTTGGATTTTAGAGACAATATGGATCACTTCTATGGAGTCACGTATGTAGGGTTTCATTTTTGTCACGAAAAGGTGCAGGCAGAAGTCTGCATATTGCAATAGTGGTTCTAAGATAGACCCAATACCTAACAGGATTGGTCTACCCAGTGTTAGAGCCATGTTTTTGTGGACTTTGGCAAGGATATAGAATATAGAATGCCAGCGTGATTGGATGGAGTATTTTCAGGAATTGTTTCTCATTGTCATCTATCCAGCCCGCATTATGTGCATGATTCATAAGGCTAGCTATTTCCTTTTGTAAGCGTGTTGTTGGGTCGGATTCTAGTTCAGGATAGTGGCCTCGGTTTTGCAGAAGTCTTAGTGCCTCCTTTCTATATTAATTGCATTTCCATACGACAATGCTTCCTCCTTTGTCTGCAGATTTGATCAAAAGCCCTGTATTTTTGTCAAGTTGGCTAATAGCCTCTCTTTCCTTTTTAGTGAGGTTGTCTCACAATTGGTTCTTCTTTACTAATAGAGCTTTGCTCTCATGTAGCACTCTGTTTTCAAAGGTGTTGATATTTGGTACAACAACAGAGTTGGGTGGATGAAAATTGGACGGGGGCCTCTGCCCAGTGACGCTGGGTTATTTTCTTGGTGAATTGTCGAATTCTGCATCCATAAACAAATACCTTTTTTCAGTACTCTAAAGAGATGCCTCAATTCTGCCTCTGTTTTAAAATCATTTGCTGTGGCTGTCGGTACAAAGCCTAAGTCTTTGTTTAATATGTTTCTTTCCGCTATTGAGAGATTGTGCTCAGTCAGATTAAAGATGGGTACTACCACTCCTGTTCCATCCAACTATTCCACTGGTGTGTCCTCATTCCGTATCTGCCTTGAGGGATCTGTTTTTATGATTCTGTCATCACCAAAAAAACTGTTACTGTTGCTCCTGATTGATTCCGACTATGTAGATGGTCCATCAGTTCTTGTATCGGATTCACTTCCGCTTGTTGTGTTGGATGTCTCATAGAAAGTAACAAATCTCTTTTTGTTAGTCCTGCTTTGGTTTCTATTTACATATGTTTTGTTTTGATCATTAAATTATGGATAGGTTTTTTCTTCTCTATAGACTGAATCCTTCTTTAGTTTCCATATCTGTTTATCAATTTACAAAGTTTTGCCTTAAACCTCTGCCATTTCCCACCTTCTAGCATAATTTTTAACACATCTATACACTTTTTGCAACTTTTTCCACTTTTTTGTGCCCATCAACGTTCGCAGCATCTTACGCCATCACGGACCTTCCGGACAGTGTCGCGTGCCAATGCATTTGTGCGCGGCATGATGACGTGTTTGCGAACGCATCCACACTTTGCGATCAGGTCCGTGCTTCATGGTCAGTTTCTACTGATCTTGGAACTTTGAAGCCCATAATGTTCCACTTGCACTGCTCCTACACATATTGTTACTCATTATCCATTAACAATCTAGTACAGAAAACATACTTGGTAGAATATCAGCAAAACTGCTATTTATCTTAAAAATGGCATCAGCTATTGCCATCCCACCTCCCCAAGAGCCACCACCACCATCTGAAAGACCTACACAACAACAAAAAAGAGCAGTACTTCCAAATACAGTGCAGAAGACCAAGAAGATGAGGTAGAGGAAGTGCCTACCTCTAGCACCAAAAGAGAATCATGGGTGTGGCAGTTCTTAACCACTGTTAGGAATGTACCATAGGCTAAAGCTATCAAAGTGAAATGTACTGAGAGCAACATTGTACTCAGTCACAGACTACCTGAACAGTACTCCTAGGGGACCAGTTCCAGGCAAAGCCACACCCAATCCAACTACTGCAATGCTCTCAGAAAGGCTGTTTTCTGGGACACAAAAACCGATCAGCTACCTTGTAAGCAATAAAATAGGCTGTTGATCCATATCTTTCGAAGACAACAGTCCTCTGTACCACTCTGCAGGGGGGAGCAATTTCAAAGTGCTTTTGAAGCTGGAATCAAGGAGCATGAGAAACACTGCCCCGTACATTAGATGTGACACATGCGCAACATCTTCCCTTGTCCACCTGCCCCTTCATATTAATGCTTGGTGCCTCTTCCCCCATTTCCCTCTCCACCTTAAGTTCTAACCTCTCCTGCAAAAAAAATGGGTTCCTTTAGGAACCACCTTTCACAGTTAAAAAAATAGAACTAAAACATAAATCTTATAGACTCCATCTACTTTACATTTATCAGTACCTAGACTCAATATGATTATCCAACATTTCCATTAGCATTTTGTGTTATGCAAAGGGGAATAAGGTGGCGTTCATCCACCGGTCCAGGAAATGGATTGATGAAACATCTGACACTAAATATACAAAATATTACCAACAATATGCCAAAACACTGCAATATGTCTCTTTAGACCAATCAACTTCATCAGGAGCACTTTCAAATGAGCAATTAACACCAAGAGATGACCAACTACAAGGCCAGGGTTTTTTGCACTAACTTGTAACAATCCATTTTGGACAAAACTCCACAAGAGCCCTGTGAGGAAGGTGGGATGGAGCACAAGGGGCCGGAGGCTTCGGCCTCCCCAAAGGTAACTGGAGCCAGGGAGCATAGTCCGCAGCAAGCTGGGAAAGCAAGGGTTAACCATGGGGAGGGTGTGAAAGACGGGTGTGCACTGAGAAAAAGAGAGAGACTACCAGCTATGGAATCAGGTGCGGCGCAAGGCGGGGGATTTAATGAGCGTGTTGGTCTCTCTACGGGTTGGGTTGCAGGAGAAGGACGTCATGGAGTGAGGAGCAGGGGAGTCTGAAGCTGACACCGCAGAAGAGGTGTTTGTGTTGGCCTACTAATCAGAGAAGGGAGAATACTTCAGGCGACCGACCTGGAGAGAGAAAGAGAGAGAGAGAGAGAGAGAGAGAGAGAGAGAGCGCGAGCTGCAGAACGCGGAACACTGCCTATGAGGGAGCTGGTGAGCCTAAAGAAGAGTGCAAGGACTGTGCTAGGGAGAGAGCTACTGACTGCAGAATGCTACCACTGCGGGATAGGAACTGGAGAGAAGGTTGTCTTGGTGGGACCTTTGTTAATGCGGAACGCCGCCACTGTGGGTTAAGAACCGGGATAGGGTTGTCTTTTAGGGACACATTTTGGTGCAACCTGGACAGGAGGGACACGGGTCAGTTGGGAAGGGGGTCGACCTTGACCCCATGGAACACCACAAACACTGGAGCTGACAGAGTTGGAGACAGGACGGGCCAGAGAGGACTCAGCCCGGCAAAGAGGCAGGGGTGAAGGAACCACTGTGAGGACTAACGAGCCCAGGCTTTTTGAAATATTCCCTGTAATGAATAAAACCTACATTCAAACCAGCATTCATGCGTATGTAAGGTTTGTCCACAACACCAAGTGGTGACAAGCCCCCACCTGGAGGTTTACAACTCATCCTCAGAACAATGAATGTTAACTGCCAATTTACCTAGACAGGATTTGTCAAATTCATAAAAATCTTTACTACATAAAGTACTGTAATTTATATCTTTGTACAAAAATATGTATTTTCAAACCAGACACACCACTTTTTAAAACCTTGAAACACCAGTTATATTTCTCGATTCAACCTGATCATTTAACATTTGAAAGTACATATGACAATTTTGTATCTCATTTGTGATTTTATTCCTGTAACCATCAATTCCACATTAAATACCTGTACAATATTGTTTTACAAGAAATCCAAAAACTTTGCAAAATACAACTTTTAAATGAAACGTAAACAGATCTGAAATCGAAGATTTGAAGTACGTGAAAGAAGATAATTTAACTCCAGTGAGAGAGAGCTGATAAAGGTGGTGGCATTGTGTTATAGGACTCTGAATATTACAAACTAGAAAGTCTTAATCAACTTAATGATGATGATTATTTAAGTTTAGAATGTGTCCGTACTATTGAAATAGGTCTTTAATTCAAGCTGCCCTAGCAACAACAGTAAGCTGTGGAAACATTTCAGAAAAAGTGCCCCATTTCTAACAAAATCACCTCGCCAAATGCCTGTTATGTATACTTTGCCTAAAATGTATACAATTCTACCAAAGCAACCTGTATGCCCGATTGTCTTTCAATACGACGGTTTGTGAGAATCAATTTCTATATAGATTGATGAATATCTTAAATTACTAATAGTTAAAAAGAAACATTATGAAAACGATAAATCTAGTTTTGTTATATATCTGTTCTAGTCTGACAACATGAACATTGCTTCAGTTGACATAGCCTGCTTTCATACTGATATCCCTCATAATGAGGGAATGAAAGCTGAAATATCTGTCGTGCACCCAGAATTTTTCATTACTTCTTTGAGTTTCACCTTGAAAAACAAGTTTTAAGTTTTGAAAAACATTTTACTACGGGCACACGTTATGCCAGAATGCACAAATACATTCATGCACTAGGTAGAACAAATATCGACATTACATGCTTTGGATTGACAAAAAGGATGCTAATCCTGGCTGTGATGCATCACTAGTGTTTTCAAAGTCTAGAACTCCACTCTTGAACTCAATCTATTCTTCTTCTATTAAATTTAGTTTTAATAGTGGACCTGGGAAATTAAGCTGTTTCGATATCAGCTTTAATCAGATATGTTTTTCACTTTACAAAAAAACAGCGGACAGCATTTCTTTTACATACATGTGTTTTCCTACATATATACCAACTGAAATGCTCACATATTAATTGCATTTTAACATATGGAACTCATACTAAATCAACTAGACAAGAGATTGATTATCATTGCAATTGACTTTTCAAGCCTACTCTAAATGTAAGGTACTTTGTGAGAAATGGCGTAGATTTGTAAAATAAAAGGTGAATCATTTATCCAACCACCGTATACGAGCAAACATGTATTCCTTTTGAAAAAAAACATCCTGTGTTGTCTACACAGAAAAAGGGTACTTTCTCGTGTTAGTGCTGCTCGTGCTTTATGTGTGTGTTTGTATGTGTTTTTTTTATTTTATTTCATAAATGTTGCTAGGCATCCATTTATGTAAGCCCTCTGGTGGCAGATGATGATGGACCATCTTGGGGAATGCGAGCATTTGGTTCTGCAGTTGAAGTCTGAAGCCCATAAAGTGCTGTGAGTGTTATTTTCAGACTATCTGAACTTATTACTGCAAATACATGTACATACCTGAAACTTGATTGGTTTATACTGACAATAATTTATTGAAATATGGTTAAGATTGGATGTTGAAGATAATTTGCGCTGCTCCTTAAAGGAATGGTTCGGTCAGAAATTGTTATTGTCCCTTCGGGTCGGCCATGTGTTTTTAAGCCTAAGTCGCTCGATATTAGAAAAATTTCCTATGGACCTTATCCGAGTTTTCATCCATTAAACGCACGCGAAAACAAGCAGCAGGGCGCATCCATTTTGTAATAATCCTATCACTTGCCCCATCGCCCTGTGTGACCTGCTTTTGCGGCACTAAATCATATCACCTGAGCCTGACATTATCAAAATATTCATATTCCCTGCCTCTCTCCGTGACGTTACTGTGCTGCGTAGGCAAACGCGCCCAGTCGTCTTCTACGCGACTTCACACAGAACCCGGAAACCAACACAGATCAACTCACAACACAGCGTGCCACAATTCCGAATATGAAACTGTACTTTAAAATCAAACAGCAATACAGTACATTTGGTAAAGTACATTTATTTGACATTAAATGTTTAGAGAATATTCAGCAATTGGCATATTAAATCGGAATGTAATATTTTTTCTTTGCTCTCGATCCGTAAATCCTCTAAAGTTTATCGTGAGTCACGCGCTGTTCCTTTATGGTACACAGGGTGTTGGTTTTTGTTAAAAGAAGCACTTTGGTCTCACGGTGAATCGCAAGGCCATTCCATCAACTAGGCACTAGGCCACCATAAAGGTTGATATGTTGTTTCTAGCCGCTCGTACTGCGTAAGGGCATATGGGCCCTTGGCGCTCGTCCCATGAAATAGACAATGTAGTGCAGTTGTTTACAAGAAGCTGCAGCTGGCGAATGAAGAAGCCGTCGGCCAGGGTCTGGAATAGGTGGCAGTCGCAGTACGGTAGGATGTACCTGTTTTGAAAACATAAAAATTGAAATTAGTCTCGAAAGCCAATCTTTATTACTATTATTCATTTCATTCATTAGGGCCGAGGTGAAACTATTTGCTTGCAAGGATAGTGCAATGGAGTATGTTCGGTTCTAAAAGCAATGCGAAAACTGACGAAAGAAATTGACGTTAACACACAATGTAATGATTTATTAGCGTTGAACCACTGAGAAACGACTGTTTGTCTACATGCGTGTCGAATGGGCACATGCATACCCATGTGCCCGGTAGAAAGACGATCCCACAAATGTTTTACTTGCTCTTCATTGTAATATGCCACACAGAACGAACAAGTACAACTTAACCTGCCTTTAACGGTACGCTAATGGTATTATATTCCGGTATAAAATCGTCTAAAGAGTTACTTACATTATATTTGCCATTTCCATTGTGTCAGCGTAATGCTGTCCGTAAAGCCCACTCTGTTTGTGCCAACGATTTTTCATATACTGAACTAACATGAAACTCGGTGTAGTTTCAGAATTTTCAGCCTTATCGTCTCTTACGTTATTGCATCCCTCCTTCAAATTAAGTCCTTTCGGCATGGTCCCTGTCTCTCAAGGTCAAAAACAATAGAACCTTATACTGCCAGTGCGAGTCGTGGGCCTCTTCAGCCGCGAGCAAAAAATCAAAGCCGCTGACCTTCACTCTGCATGAGCATACATTCTTACTTTGCAACATCCCGTGTAAAGCCATCTGTGAGAACTTGAATTTTCGACTCCATCTTTCTACTAGGCCTCAATGTGCTAATGTGAACTGGCTTCTCTCCCATCTGCAACGCCTCGCTTGGCGCATTCTAAGGCCCCCAATTTTGTCCTTGTTGTCCGCGAGCTTTGCAGCCCTAGAGAACCATAACTATGGAGACATTGACTTTTTGGGGGAAGGCAAGGAAAAGTATAAAGTACCCAAGGAGTTGAGTTAAAAGTGAGATTTATTGTTTGTTTGTTTTATTATTTGCAATGCGCAAGCCTCCCCTCAGTTAACAGGCGCAGCATTTACATGAGATTGCAAAGCTTAGTTACAGCAACAAAAATATATACATACACATATTGACAAGGTCAGCGATATGAGGTGAATAGAGAGAGAAGTCAAAGATGACACCCAGGTTGTTCGCCACCGAGGATGGTGAAGGGAGGGCTTAGGGTGAGCATACTTTGTATTTACACTGTACAATAAAAATAATTTCAAAAAGACAATCAGATTACAATGATTTAAACCATGATTTGTACTTGTCAACGAGCTCTGCTTTGGGTGGACATGGCACAGTGGCAATGTTTGGTGGCAATGCATCAGTGCTCTGCACAGAATCACTCAAAATTCCATGTCTGTGCTTCTCTAGTACATTAACAATAAGGCCTTTAACAAAGTCGAACTTCATTTCCTCATATACCGGTTTCACCACCCATTTCTTACTTCTTTTTGCAAAGGCTGTAGTGTAGCGAAGCATCCCTACATTTCCCATAGTCCTAGATTGTTCATGGCAAATATTCTCGTTATGGGCCAAGACCACTAGAAGAGTCCTATGTTTCATGCCCTGTATGCTGAAATGCAATCGCTTTGGCCTGTACTTTAGGCACATATTGTGGAACACCTCTAAACCTCCTGTGTGACAGAATTCTGTCAGTCCCCTCAAATCTCTTGATAGAGTTTTATCAAAAACAATCTTCTCAATGGCTTTGTGTGTAGGTGAAGATGGAATCAACCACTTCTTCTTCCGTGCCTCCTCTGGGGACAAAGGGCCATGTTCACATTGGTGGAAATGTAGGTTTTCTGTCCAGCGGTGAATGCTGGTACAGTAGTGCATCAGTGACCGCCATTTTTCAAGTAGGATTTCCACTGACCCTTCACAAGTTTTGGAGCTCCACCAAAGATGGTTGCTGATAGACTTGGACCACTGTGAAATACTTTCCAAACCTTTTTTTTCCCCTGCAGCCGAGATTTTCTTATTGATTGATTTAGCAAGATGCCATACGTCAAATTGATGTTTAATATGTGGGAACTGCTCTCTCATTGTCTTGGCTATTGAAACGTGTCTGTCCGTGGCTATGAGGTCGATGTGCATTCCCCTCGATTGTAGATATTCCAATTATTTTATAAATCCTAGTTTCTCCATGGCCAATGAGGATTTACATTGGGACACCTGCACGACCACCGAACTCACAATTTTCTTACTATCCATGTCCTGAAAGTGGTAGGTGCAGTACTTGGCAGAAAATCCAGGGCTGTCGCACTGTCCATCGCCGGCTAGCCTGAATCGTTTGCCTTTGAATGTACTTTCTAGAGACAATTGTTCAATTTTCCAAGCATCACTAATGGCCGGAAATAGATAATCATATTGGAATTTGTAGTACTGTGTTTTAGAAATGAAATGGAGTCCCACAAACTGAAAGAAAGACTCTAACTTTCTAAAACTGGACCCACTAAAAAGTGAGGCAGCTGCACACAGTGGCAGTTTCCCCAGCATCGGTTGTGCAGACCATGAGGACGTATGATGTAATGTAAAGGCGGCATGTATTTTGACATTACTGCCTTGTGTTTGGCGAGTCACATGAATCAATGGCTTCCCACATACTTTCCCTCTAACAGAATGCCCACATTTCAGCATACTTATAATATCCATCAAACAACTGTCGAATACTATGTATTTTCCCTCTTTCATTAGACTGTCATCCTGCATCTCAGTTGTTTCGGACTGCATCGTTGCGCACATATCACCACAATTGAAACTAATATCACTGATATCAGGTTCTGATGCGTCGGTGAATAGTGCTGCTGGTTCATTCTCTGTCATTTCAACCTCTGTTACTTGAACATTGATGGGAGAACACAACAATGTCGACAGCTTTTTGGGTGGCATATCTTTTGCTGGTGTAGATTGTGTGACTTGATCTGCGACTACTTCAGAGCTATCGTGAATACATCCAGTATCATCTTCTTGAGGTGGTGCACTGTAGCAATGGTCCAATAAAACTTTACTGGATTCTCCGGACACATTCAATTCATGTTCTGGCCATTGGACATGAGCATCTCGAGTCTGAACACGCCGCGTCTGAATTAATAGTTCCTCCATAGTATAAATGGTCTGGCAAGCAACATCTCTTATTTGCTTCACTGTCTGTGTATGTATAGTTCGTACACCCACCAGTAACTAGAGGACAGATTGGAAAAGGGATGTTCAGTTTATACACAAGATAAAGTATAGTGCAATTGACAGAAAAAAAACATAATATAGTCCCCAGCACAAAACGATTTAAAAAAACATGTCCTGTTTGTAACTAACCTTATTTTTGTTTCTTTTATTTGCAACTTTCTTGACTCGAACTTCAACATCTGCACGCTGTTGCTCCGATTCGTTTCTGCATGTCGTCCCTTCCTCTTGCGCTGCAACGACTATATTTTCTGGATCCGCATAGACAGCACAGAATGACGCTCCATCGACTCACTGAAACATAGTACTTTCATTACTATGTATTACAATATTGAAAACATAAAACACATGTGAGGACGACCACACAGGTACATCTCAATAGCGAAACACGAATTAAACATTGTGTAGAACAATCAAACGACAAGTATTCGAGCTCTGATGATCTAGTTCGATGGAACTGTCAGTATCCATACCTCTGGCTCCGCATAGACTGCCATGAATGATATTATTGGAGAGGGTGCCTCAGCAACTCCCTGAAACACAGTACTTGCATTAGTATGGTTTTCAATATTGTAAACATATCACACACTTGGGGTCTCATTACACGGTATGCGGTAACCATGGCGCTATTAGCGCCATGGTTGCCGCCGGTATTTTACCGTGTCCGCCTTGGTGGATGGCGGAATTACCGTCCTACTCCAAGGTGAGCGGGGGCGGTAATTCCCCATTCACCAAGGCACTTCCCCATTCCCATTTTTGCCCCCATAGGGCTCAATGGGAATGGGGAAGGAGCTAATTACGGTACCGCAAATTACGGTACCGTAATTAGCACCAAGGTCCCTTTGCGGGCCTGTTCCTTAATGGCTGGTAAAACCAGCTGTTGAAGTCGGGTCCCACAAAGGGACCTCGTAGTAAGGCAGTAAGGGTTTACCGGTGCCCTTACCGGTACCAGTAAACCCTTACCGCATTCCGTGTAATGAGGCCCTTGGTGTCGACAGGCACAGGTACATATAAAGAGATAACCACAAATGATGCATTGTCTAAAAGAATCAATGGATATCTAAATATGATCCGATTTAATCGACCTATATTTCCGATTTATTTAAATCTGCATCATCTAAATGGGATGTTGTGATTGTAGAGGAAGCTCCGTCGTCACCCTGAAACACAGTACTTGCATTAATAAGGAAGAAAGTATAGCAAATGGAATCACGTTATATGATCACGCTCAATGGAGCTGTCAGTATCCATACCTCGTGCTGCTGAAGAATATCTATGGATGTTGTAAATGTAGTGCGCACTTCCGAAAGCTGTTGCGCCGATTCATATACGCATGGTCCCGCTTCCACTTCCCCTGGAATTACTTGAATGTCAGGATCCGCATCAAGTGCAGGGGTTGACGCTCCATCTACTGCCTGAAACATAGTACTTGCATTAGTAAGGATTACAATATTGAAAACATAACACACACTTGGGGTCGACCGCACAGGTATATATCAAAGGCTAACCACGAATGAAACATTGTGTAGAACAATCAAACGACAAGAATTCTGATGATCTAGTTCGATGGAGTTGTCAGTATCCATACCTCGTGCTGCTGAAGAATATCTATGGATGTTGTCAATGTGGTGGACGCTTCAACATCTCCCTGAAAGGCAGTACTTGCATTAGTATGGATAACACTAATTATAACTGAAAACAAACACCAGGGGACGACAATTAAGGTGTATATCAATTGGAAAGCACTAACCAAACATTCGGTAAAATAATTACACGATACATAAAAACTATTACTTGACATGCATAAAACAAGTCTGTAGCGGAATAGCTAAGTAAGATTACCTGATACGCACTAGAAGTGGTTGATAACTGCTGGCACGTCACGGATGTAGAATGTTCTTGCTTCAGATTCAGTGGATAGTCAAGCAGTTGTAAAGGTAAATTATTGTTTGATAATGAAATGCCAATATTAAAAATGGCCATGTAAGCTGACAGAATACTTGAGAGTAATGCTATTGAAAATGCACAATATAGCACAGTTCCCTGTGCCCATAAATTGATTTCCTTTGGGGGTGATAAAATCGAAAAATAATGTATTGATAAATGTCATTATTCAAAAAGCTATACACTCATATCAATATCTAAAGTATTACAAGGGACACAACACCTAAAATATCAATTAATCCATTCGGCTACCTACACACTACCGCAAGGCTTAAAGCTAAATCCGGACACTTGACTCACCAGTGGCGGAATGTGGACGAATAGAGTTGGAATAGCGTTTGCGAGCAATTTTCGTGTCATTCGCCGTTTATTCTTCTTTGTTACCCAAGATGTGGCGTACATGTTCGAGGAAAAGTGCCGGCTGCAGATGCGTTATCGATCACCCCTCTTATCCTCAAAGATTTGTTGGACTCTACTTTCAAGCTCATCCAGTGGATATCCGCAATGTCTGACCCAATTTTCTTATTCGATCAACAGTTTTAGGGAATACATGCATTGTAGTGCCTTCAGATTTAGCATGGGTCTTCGAAGGGCAACCGCTAATCGAACAGAGAGGCATTGTTGAAAATTCTGAAAAGTAAATATCAAGATTATTATGAAACCTTGATGAATAAAAAGGTCATAAAAAATTAAATGAACCATACCATGTTCAATGCAAGGTTTGTTTTGGTCGCCGGAACTATACCAGTTCAAGTGCGGCGTAGTATTTGCATTACTTTCACAAATTAAAAAATGATGGAACTAAACTCTGAACATGTGACTCGTCCCTTAGATGTACTGTCTTGCATGAGAAGGAAACATGCTTACATTATAGACACGACCCGCGAAGGATGCAATTCGATGACAATTTACACAGATGAAAATAAATAGATCTATTGATAGCATAACAATTGAAACTCAAGTCAATAGCAATGAGACCAATGAACATAGCACTATTGAGTGCTCTACTCTCAAATAGATAGAAATTTAAAAATGACCGAAATATGACTGTGATACATGGCCTTATCTTGACCAACAAACAGTTAGATTCAGCAAGCCCAATAGTTTGTGGCAGAACAGGTAGATGTCCACTGACTCTCGAAGCGCTCGCACAGATAGCACGAGGACGAGCAGATTAGCATCGATCACAGTGGTTCTCAGGTAGCACGTTCAGGAGTTGACTTGCAAAGCACAAAGATGTTCTCATGAGACATATCAAGTGGTTTATAAAGTATTAGAGGCAGGGGTGTGTTTGTGAATGAATGACGTGTATATGTTGTGGTATTATGTGTTTTGCCGGGGGGTGGCCAGCGTGAGGGGGGATCCTGGCCGGAGACACGGGGTCTGAGGAGGCCATGTGAGCGATGGCCCCTGGACGTGGGATACCTTTTGAAGTGTACATGCTGTTTGGCACCTTAGCCGTTTGCCTCCCTGACAGCCCCCCATGGCAGCGTGCATCCACTGGCGCGAACCGCCTTTGGTAGAGGGGTGTGGGATGGATGGGCCTGGGGCATGTAGATAAGGCACATGAATGGAGACACACTTACGTGGATTGCAGGGGGGCGGCCAGCGTGAGGCGGGGAATCCTTGCCGGAGACACGGGGTCTGAGGAGGCCATGTGAGCGATGGCCCCTGGGCGTGTGATACCTTTTGAAGTGTACATGGTGTTTGGCACCTTGGTCGTTATCGCCCCTGACAGCACACCATGTCAGCGCTCATCGCCGGGTGCGAACTGCCTTTGATAGGGGGGGGGGTGGATGGGCCGGTGGGCATGCAGGCAAGGCACAGGAAGACTCTTGAATGGAGACACACTTGATTCATTTAAAAAAAATTATATTGTTAAAATATATGTGGTGTTTTATTTTGTTTCTTATTTTGATGGCACAAAAATACAAAACTTTACACATTGTACAGGTCAGGTTGCAGCACAGCGAGGGAAAATCCCCTGTACTGACCGCTGTCACTGGGGAAAGTTTGTCTTATGGCAGCAACGGCATAGGCGGGTATTACTCTTCGAATGCAGTGTCCAAGCCCCCCGTGAAGCCACCATGTAAAGGAACGATAGGCCACCAGCCTGTACCACCTGTGAAAAAGAATGATACAAACTGTTTTTAAATGACCAAGATAAGTTTATTAAACCTTTGTTGGCAATGCCAATTCTTGTAACTAATGTCATTCTGCTCGGACAAATGCTACCTAGACACTGCACACTATTGAATGACTTTGATGCGTTACAATGAAATGTATATGTAATTTTGAATATAGGAGACGACCATGAAATAGTAGCTGCATCACAACCATAGTATACTTACTCGTTACTTGGCTTCACCGTTCATTATCATAGTCCATCTAGTTTCAGCATCCAATTGGTCTGAAGAGATTCCAAAAAGGGGACCAAAGAGAGCTCTCTTTTGAGCAAAAGTTGGGCATATCATTATTAGATGATGTAACATTTCTGGTGCTTCGAGAACTTGACAGATGTGGCAGTATTGTTCGGTGAAAGGGTATTTGTCTGGAATTGGCCAGTTTAGCTTGTGTCGGCATAGTTTTCAAATGAATGTTCATGTACCTGTCTCAGATTTTTTGATCTGGGATCATGGACAGGTATTTAGGGAGTTTGTTGATGGCCCGTGTGTCACCAGAGCATTAAAGTCTCAAGCAGTACGCTCCTTTGTCCTTGTTTGTCTTCATCCAATCGTTCTGCATGAGCTTTCTTTTTGCGTGTTGTGGTTGTAGGGTTAGCATTTCAATAGAGATGTCCTCATTGGCCAGTTGTCGCTTTAAGTTGTGTTTCCAAGCTTGTAGAACAGTATTGTTCATGATTTCAGGATGGGATCGCAGTATTTGCAAGGCTGGTGTTTTCTTGTCAGACATTATTTTGCGGAGTACATCTAATTGCTTCCATAAGACAATGGAAGCTAGTGATTGGGTCGCTATTTCATGTCTTATTCTAATCATCGGGTAGTTCGGAGGGAGTCTCAGTATTTTTCGACAAAAAGATGCTTTGAGTTTTAGCCAATTGATGGATTGTACAATGATCATAGAATCACTCCCGTATGTTATTGTGGGAATCACTTTTTGTCTGTAATAGTAGTTTATTGGTTTAAATGAAAATTTGCTGTATTTTCAATGTAGGAAACAGCCTTGCCTTGCTAAGGATTGCATTTTCTCTTCAAGTTTAATGGCCCATTCTTTTTCCGCCTTTGATTGGTTGATGGTTATTCCTAAATATTTGAAAGTGATGACTTCATTGAGCTCATTACCATCTAATATGAGCTTAAGAGAGTTTTTCTTTTTTGGTCGTTGTTTCGATAGGTGCATGACTTTTGTTTTTTTTGCATTGATGCACAGTTCGTTATGTTCCATGAATTCACCCAGGAGTTGCAAGCTGTTTTGTAGACTGGATGGGGTCTTGTCAAGTAATACAATGTCGTATGCGTAAATCATTGCTGGGACTGGAACAGAGTTGATTTTTGGGGGGTTTAGAGAGTTGTTTTGGAAGTGATCTTTAAGGTCTGCGGTGAAGAGGTTATAGAGTGTTGCCGCAAGTGGACAGCCCTGTTTCAGGCCGTTCAATGTTTGGATGGATGCAGTATTTGCACCTTCTTTAGACAGTCGGATGGTTATTGATGTGTTGGAATATAGTAATTTGATTGGCTCTATGATGTCAGTCAGGCAGTTCCAAGCTGTTCGTTTATTTCATAGTTTTTGTCGTTAGATGGCATCAAAAGCCATGTGAAGGTCGATGAATGCTGTTTAGACTATGGTGTTGCTCTTTATCACTTCTTTTTTAATCAGATTTAGCAATAACAGATTCACATTAGCACCAATGTTCGCTGTAAAGCCTGTTTGTCTTGTGGCAAATCGGTTGTTTTCTGAAGCCCACGTGCTGTGTTTTTTTTAGCAAAAGTGAAGCAAACAGCTTTCCTATGGGGTCGAGGAGGGCTATAGGTTTAAAAAATTGGCCCGGTCGTCACAAGGTCCTTGTTTGAAGATGGGTACTATTGTAGCGGTTTGCCAAGATCGGAGAATATGATTTAATTTGTTGATAGGGAAAAGAGTTTTTCCGTCAGGTTTGCCCAGATCTGAGGGTCTTTCTTGATAAACACGTTAGAGAGACCATCCAGACCCGGGCACGAGAAGTGGTTATATTGTGGATCATTTCTGCGATTTCTAACTTTTCCCACAATATATGGCACTTCTCTATGTGGCGATCAGAAAGGGAGTGGAGTCCGTCGCACAGGCTTTGTATGTGGTGGAAAAATGTTGTATCCATTTTTGTTCAGTGACATTTGCAGTTACCATATGCTGATTCTGGGAGTTGTTATTCAACAGATTCCAAAGCTCTCTCAGATTGTGGGTTTTATGTGATGTCAGGATGGCTTCTGCATCTTTTTGCAGTAGAGTCATTTGATGTGATTTCCTCCAGTTCGAATACAAGTGTTTAGCTGTTTTTTTTTGGATATTGTCTGGGTTGATATTTTTCCTCAATAGGCGTATTGTCTTCCGCAGAACTTTCTTTTTGTCTGCTAGTTCTGTATTATATGTCTGTTTATGGTTCTTTTTTCTTTGGACGGAAAGTTGGGTGTGAAAAGGAATCAGAAGCCATTTGTAGTTCAGCTTATCGGCATCTTCCATGAGCACTTGTTAAAAGAGAATAGGTAGATTTGGGGCTTGAGTTTGGCTTATTCTTAATCTTGTGGATGAGCCGATAATTTCCAATTGGCTGGCCGGTTGCTTCTGTCTGGGTTGAATCAAGCCCGTGCCTTGTATTATCAGTTGGTAGTGGTCACTTTTCGTGGTCAGAATGGTGTTTGTTTTCACTACAGAGGCGTTTAATTCTGCAGAAAGATAGATGAAATCAATTATTGCGGAGGAGTTTCCTCGTACCCAGGTGGGTATGATGTTATTTTGGTCATCCGTAGCATGTCCTGTTAAGATGAGATTGTGAACATATGTTTCTTTAGACCACCTTCATGATTGTATTGATAAGTCCTTCTGGTCTAGCAATTGGCCGTTGAGAGCGTGTAGATGTATATTTAAGTCACTGCAGATTATGAACTCAATAAATCGGTGTTTGACGGTAAGATCATCTATCGTCGTGAATACCCCGTCGAGGAAGGTGTCATCGTTGATGGCTGCCCGATTCCAATATAGGTTCATGATTGATATGAGTCTCTCGTGTGTTTTCAGGGAGCGGGGGGCTGTTGATTGGCATCTCCGATTTGTATTTTTATGATGGTGTTTTGTGCCCATGGATTTATGTTATCAGAGCTCACTAAACTCCAATATGGATCGAATTTTATCAGTTTAAGCAGGCCGGAGGAGGGTCTACCTTGCTTTCTTTGTAAAGCCGGGTTAAGAGAGGTTAAGAAGGCATCGCAGCACGGTATCTCAGTCAGCCATGTTTCTTGGAGGCAAATAATATGATAGGATTCAAATTCCGGAGTCGGTTGGTTAAACAGATGAGCATTCCCTCTGGTGTTCCATGAACATAGCAACCAATTGGTGTCAGCTTTTTTTGATGGTTATGAGCTACTATTCATGTAGTGAGAAGTATTTGTTTGGACGCTGTCATATTCTTGCCTGCAGGGCAAGATTTAAGTTTCACAAACATTGCTTTAAATGTTCCTTATTTTGATTTGATGGAGTTAGTAGCAATTGTTTACCTTACAGAAGGGACCTTGAAAATTGTGCAAACAAATTTGATTTAAACCATCCTCTAAGGACCCAAAAACATGTATTCTCACAGGCTCACAAGCTAACAGCAGGCAACAACGCCATGCTACACTCTACTCTTTATATAGGTGGATATAGTTATTTTAGAAAATGAGTGTACAGGATATAAATGTTTATATGAAGGGCTACAAACCATGTTGCCCAAACCAAGAACAGAACAGGATTAAAAGGTAAGAGCCACTATTACTGACTCAACAGAGAGGATACTGTGGGATCTTAAGAATTAATTACCAATAATTCGAACACATATTCATTTGGTTAAATTATTCATTTTTTAACTAGATTCATGAAGAAGCTCACTCAGATCACTAATTGCATGAGATTTTTTAGAGTGAAACAGGTGTTAGCACAGAAATAGTGTTATATTTCACGCACAAATAAATTGTGATGACATGGGAGTAAAACCTGTTGTTCATATTCCTTTTACTTTCTCTTTATATGTAAAAATACTCAGGCAACGTGTAACCAAGAATTTTTTACAATTATCTTTAGAAGAAGGGTACCTAAGGAAGAATTAGCTTTCTTGGGTTAGAGAAATTACATGTATAATGAATTGGGTGTGATATTATTGAATGAGATTTTGTTGTACAGTGACATTATCAACTAATTTTCTGTTCTTTTTCACAAAACATGTACATGTTTTTGGGTCCTATAAATTATTAAAGGGGGCACTTCAAATCAAATGTGTTTGTGCAACTTTTAAGGTCTCTTCTGTATGTTAAGCAGTTACTTTGGGGAGTCATGTATTATTAGAAGTACACTTGAGTGACCTAGTTGGAGCTACAAAGTAGACATTACTTAACACTTACAAATGTTCATACATTGATTTAACTCAGACAGGAATCTAGCACTATATATTCTACTCCACACGTTTTAGTAGCAATTGTGACAAAAGAAGTCAAAATTAAAATAATTATTGAAAAGTAAACAATGTATCAAATATCTTAGGTTCACTTATAAAGAATAAGTACAAATGAGGGAGAAAGAGAAACCAGAAGAATGAGAAAGAACCAATCCCTCCCCTAAAAATACATCAGTAATTAGACCATGAATTGTCTATGTCAAATTGACAACAGTTTTTAAGAAATGTAGTATGATATACTAGAGGGGATGGTACAGGTATGGCTGCCGGCCTCTCATGTTTTACATTATTCAATTTATTTCTGTTGTTTTACCTCACGTTATTTGCATAACGTTTATTTCCTTTTATACGCCGGGGTATACCCGGGCCGTGGTAGCTGATTGGACGACTCATTCATCCATGCATTTTTTTTTAAATTCTGCATTTATTCTTTTATTTGTTTACTTATTTTTCTTGCATACCAGGGACTTGTAATCAGGTAATGCTGCTACTTTTTATTTCTAACTCGCACGCACTGTCTGCTGTCAGTCTGTCTTCACTACCTACTGGGAGGTATCACAGGATTGGCTGTAGCAATATCAAGTTCTTGTACTTGGAAGTAGTAATTAGGAAGGGCAGCAGACAGGCGCAGTGGACGGGTGCAGTAGGAACAAGCTTGGCGCGCCGAAGTTGCCCCTAAATTAAGCCCGTCTTTGCTGCCCATGCAAAGGACAGGCCGGATGACCCTATTCCAGCTTCCCTGTCTGCTCACAAATTGACTTGTTAGGCTATGCAGAGTTTGGAGCCATCTGATACAGTTCTACTTTCTCCCTCGGTTAGCACTCCTAAAAAGCATTCTCCAACTGTCTGTATAGAGGCTATCCGGTTAATGCTCATCTCTGGTTGCGCGTTCAGCTTCGTGTTGCGAGCTGCCTTCTGAATTTGATACTGATGTTGTCTGTGTAACAGCGACCTGGTTCAGGGACTCCCCCGGTCCTGCAATTATGATGTTCTTCATTTGGACCACATTTCAGCCATCCAAGTGTTGGGGTTTTGGTCATTTCTTTATCCAATTTCTGAATATCATTAATACCTTTGCCCCATGACATCAAAATGGGGGTCTTTTAGTACTAGTCAGCTTCTCTTTCTACACACATATTAGTTGTATATCGCCCTCCTGGCATTTATTCTCGATTCTTTGAGTTATTTTTAGATTTGGAGCAACTTTGCACATTATATTTTCCAAATGTCCTAATTGTGGGTGATTTTACTGTCAAGTTTAATGTACCTATTTCTCCCAGTTCTTTGAGGCTATGTCCGACTTGGGACTTAAATAGCATGTTTTAGAGCCTCCTCATCTTTTGGTAATGTGTTAGATCTTATTTATTCAGGAGATTCCTTTATTTCTGTTTCCCCTGTTTTTCAAATCCCATGGTCTGATCATTTGGTGTTTCCAGTTTTAATTCAGTTTCAGGTGGAACTGGCTAGCCCTCAGACACTGAACATGCTTAAGCGCTGGTGGCAATCAGTAAAGACAGACGCCATTACTTCCTTACTTAGAGACAAATGTATTACAGCCCATTTATCTGACCTGTCATTTTTATTTCAGGTGTTTGGCTTGGCAGCTGACCTCTTTTCCCCTTCAAAATCGGACGGCCCTAGAGCCAAGGTTAACAATGACCTGAGGGCTCTTTGTCTCAGACTGAGGCAAGCAGAACGTAAGTGGCACTCCTCCTGCAGGCTAAATGACAAGTTGTTATTAGGTCAAATTACTAAACAACTCCATCAAGCTATCCTTGAAGCTAAATGTATCTTTTACACAAGATAGTTGAGACAGCTTTGAACCAATCCAAAGAATTATTATTATAGGTTCGGTCCCTTTCATCTAACACTTCCTCTTCGGCAGGTGTGATTTCCTCCCAAATGCTTTGTAACTCCCTGTCTGACGTTTTTGTTACCAAAATTGAGGACATCCGTAAAACATTCAGCTATCTAGCTTGATTGGGGACAATATGGCTTCAGCTACACAGGATGCTACTCAGTCCCATTCTTAGTCACCTTTCCACATGTTCACTCTGAAGGCAATATTACCCGACACAAGGGATCTTAAATCAGCATTTCCTCTTGACTCTATTCCCCTATGTGTGGTTAAGGGCATTATGCCAGAGATTGCCATTTGGTTGACTCAGGCAGTGAACCTCTCGTGCCTGTCCAGCTTCATCCCAGTGGAACTGAAACAGGCTCTCATTATCCCTCTTCTTCAGAAACCTGCACTTGACCGCACTGTTTCTGCAAATTTTTTAACAATCCCACTGGCCATTTTCAGCTTTCTTAATAAATTTTTCCTCTTCTTAGTTCTTTCTTAGAAACTTCTAATTTTCTGGATCTCTTTCAGTCTGGATTTCACCCTGGACATGGCACTGAAAGTGTCCTGGTCGCAGTGGTGGAGGACATGGCACAGCTGGCTGACCAGGAGGGTGTGGGAGCACTGATTTTATTAGATCTATCTGCTGCTTTTGACATGTTTGACCACTCCCTCCTGTTGACCCACCTGGTCTTGGCAAGACTTTCTGGTCCTGTATTTTCCTAGTTTGCTTACTTTGTGACTGACAGGGGCCAAAATCTCTCTCTTCCTCCTTTTCACTCTCCTTCTTGATCTTTGTCTTGTGGGGTACCTCCGGGGTCTGCCTAGTCCCCCATGCTATTTAATATGCAGCCTCTTGTCCGTCTCATCCTCTTCCATGGCCTCCATTGCTACTCCTATGCTGATGACACCCAGATTATTGTACGCATTAATCTCAATCAATCTGAGGTGTTGTTGCACTTTAGGGAGGGTGTGGTGGCTCTGGGTTGTTGGATAAGTAGCAACTGGCTTAAATTGAATGGAGACAAGAAGGATGTCCTGGTGGTGGGTCCGCCTTCTACTTTTTCGTTGTGGACTCCCTATTTTTGGCCATCTACTTAGGGCTCCTTTCCTACACCACTGAGGGTTGTTAAAGATTTGGGCTTTAAGATCTCTGCTTTGCTCTCTGCTGTGGCCTAGGTCAGCTCTATATGTCAAGCTGGCCATTTTCATCTGAAGGTTCTCCACAGAGTGCTGCCATTTCTGCCATCTCATCTTTCTGCTATGGTCATTGCCTCTCTTATTTTAAGTTGCATTAACTATTTTAATTCACTTTTTTGGCTCAACCCCTCTATCTCATGTGCCGGCTGCAGCTTCTTCAAAACTTGGCAGCTCGGGTAGCAACAGGCACTCCTTACGTCGTACGTATTTGCCTGGTGCTCCGCTCCCATCACTGGCTTCCCGCCATAAAAAGCATGCTTAGTTCATCGATCATTTTATGGCCAGGGGGCTGGGTTTTTGCAGATCAAGTTTGTTCCCTACATTCCTGGTTGTTTTCTTCGCTCTTCGGATGCCTTCTTGACCATTGTTCCCCAATTTTGGTTATCTAGGACTGGAGGGCGTGCTTTATCAGTTGCAGCTGCTAAATTGTGGAATGCCCTGCCGCTTTCTCTAAGGGCTACTGAGAATCACTATGAGTTTAGACGCTCATTGAAAATTGTGTTATTTTAGAGGTCAGGGTGTTGTCCTTTAGTGATATCTGTTGTGCTCCTAGCACCAAGATGTCCTGGGGTGGATCTGTGCTACACAAATTTATATAACAAAACACAAATCTTGCTAGTTGTGGGTAACCATGTCAATGATTTCAATTATTTAAGAGTGTCATGTCTAATGTATCTTGGTAGCATCACACTTCTATTGAATTATTTACTATCCTAATTGTTCGATACCTAAATATACTGCTTTTGTATGTATCAGTAGTATCTTAAAGTGATAGTAGCAGTTTTAATAACAAATTTCAGTAGGGAGTTGTCTCACCTTTGATATCATTATGTACGGGTAGTGGACGTCTAACTTTATTGCATACACAAATCTGTTTAGCTACGGATGAATGTAAAATGTTACTAACACTGTTCTTGAAAATGATTACCTTGATTTCTTATTAAGATATCAAAATTAATTGGCATAGCCACTGTGAACACTAAACAATCTACTCTTGTACAAAAGTAGTTATTTAGAATTATTCAATTGTTGACAGTTATAACTCAGATTTAGTTCCAGGAATAGGTATAGCGAAAAAAGAAAAAATAATTAGAATTGTGTGAGAGTTTCTAGATACTTGAAAAATGTCTTCTGATTCACTATTTATAATACCAAAATTATACAAACACTCATATGTAAAATTAGAAGACTGTTCCAAGCAAGTAATACATACCCAATAATTTTCCATTTTCATTATTATGTGTTTACATAAATGCACATCACAGGTTTAGCATATTTTTCTTTTAATACCATTATCTAATGTGCTTTCCCAAATCTTAGCACAGCATACCAAATATACCAAAGTATATAAAGGACATCATTCATCGTCGTAAAGTTACAGAAAAATTGAAGAGGTTCAATCATAGAATATAGCGTACCTCAAAAAGTCAGTTTCTCATTCTACAATGCGGTAACCCATTTCGCTTCATGTCAGATGGAGTTATGTGCACCATTTTGCTCATACATTACTTATGCATACATGTTCTCTTTGAGGATAGAAAAAGCTGATGCACTAAGCTGTTTGGATGTCCTATGCAGTTGGCTATACTTTGTAAGAAAACCAGCAGTCATCTTGGTATGACTTTTTTTATGTTCTAACCTATATACTTGCACATTTCGGTAATAAATGTATTAAGACCTCTACTCATTCATGAAGTATAAATAAAATACATCTTTATTGAACATTTAATGGCATTTGGATATTGCTTCTGAGCAAAATTGTGAAGTGTACTTCACCCCAATTTCCATTCCTTGTTATATCTAATGGGATTTATTTTTGTTGTATACAGTTTAGAAACAAAACCTTTACAAATTCCATAATTACAAAACAATTTCACAAAAGTACTTAAAATCAATAAATTACAAACATTGTTAGCATATCTTCATTATCAAAACACACAACCACTTCCTATGTCTTCCAGCAAATTAAGTACCTTTCAAAAATAAAATTCAAATGGGATTGCTCTCATTCTAGGCCATGATGAACCAAGGTGGTCCCACACCCTGTCTGTGCCTATTGCAGATGAATAGTGCATTAACCTATAAGTTTACATGAGACAATGATGATTCTTTCCCAATCAATTCCAGTCAAATTATAAAGTTACATTTCCCCAAAACCTGCACGACACAAACTTCTTAGTAGAGTGTTTTGTTAGTTGATCATAACAGCCTGGATTTGAAAGATGTTCAATGGCTGCCTTAATGTATCTGTCTCTGCCCAAGTTACCCGTACATTAGCCCCTTTGTTGGCTTGTTTAACAACTATTCCCTTTTCTGAAGCTAATCCTTTTAATGCTTTTCTTTATGCAAATTCAAAAAGTTCTCTGATTTCATTGGAACATTATTTAGTTTCCATTATTTGACTTTTTTGTGACTGCCTCAATAAGTACATCAATGGTGTTATCTTCTTTTAAGTGCGGAACAAACTATGATTTGGGTCTAAAATATGTGGGTTTGGGTATAACAAACATATATTCCAATTAATAAAGTAATGTTTCATTGTTTATTTTCAATCCTCTTTCTAATCAAAGGATTAATTTGGTGTTTGACAAATGTTCATGCATATATGAAGTTATTTCATATTCTACTTCCGTCTCTGGTGGTTTGAAATTATGGAAGTGTTTTCTTTCAAATTAAGGTTCCTGACAAATGTGCAAGTATCAATAAAAAATCCTGCTAACATCATCATTTTTTTATCGGAGCTTTACTAAGTCCTTTGTTGAGTACTTGAATCTCATACTTGTCCTGAGTTCTTTTAGATAAGTTTAGCACTATATTGCTCCATCTGCTCCATATCGATTTAGCAATGATCCGTTTTTCTACCTTTTTTTGAGATTGCATTCTCCTTTTTTCTATCTTGTCCTTTTAGACCATGACAAACTTGTGCCTCTATGGTGGAGGTTGTTGTTTCTGTAGATGGTTTTGGTGGAACTGAAAAAGTTGCATTTCTTCGAGCTTGTTGTCGATTGGCTCTCCTGCATCTCCACATTTCTGCTAAATAAATCTTATTTTAATTGGTTGGACTTCACTGGTTTTATCAACTGCTGTACTGGCATTAGCCACCCTGTCATCACTCAAACTCTGCATTCGAACTAACTGGCTATACTCCTACTGTGTTAGTTGGAGAGGAAACTCCATTTTAAGGGTATTGTATAAAAGTTGGAAGTTGTAAACTCCCCTTATCTGCAGTCATTTTAATCCCAAAAGCATTTCTTGTCTTTCTTCAGCTTGACTTCATCTTGTTATTTGGCCAAAATTTATTTCAAGGGGTTGGTATTCTTTTTATTCGTTTCTAGTTTATCTGTAGTCTCAATATCATCAATACATATGTCTATTTCTTCATCCAAGCTTGTATGTACTCTGGTTGGCATGTTTAATAACTTCATAATTGTAATTGATGAGTTGTTGAGACTTTCTTCCCACTCTGTGGACATTTCTGCATCATCGTCCTCATCAAAGATCGGGAGAACACATAATATGAGGCCCATTTTCAATAGATTTCTCTAATTTACCATTTCCCAAAATGTATCAATGGGCCTCATTACGAGGTGGGTGGTAAGGGGTTAATGGCGCCAGTAAAGGTGCTGGAGCCGTTAATCCCTTACCACCCTATTATGAGGTCCGCTCGCGGGACCCGCTCTGGATGCCTGGTTTTACCAGACATCCTTAGCGTGTCCCGCGAGCGGCCCCGCATGCTAACAACGGGCCCGTCATTAACGGGCCTGTTGTTAGCATGCACCCCATTCCCATTGAGTCCTATGGGTGCTCAATTGGAAATGAGGATGGTCAGGGTTCCCTGAATGGGGAAATACCGAGCCCTCCACGGTCGGAATGGCCCGGTATTTCCCAATTCAGGGAACCCGGACCCAAATTTGGAGGCAGCCATGCTCTTATTAAGTTCATGGCTATCTCCAAACTCATAATGAGGCCCAATGTCTTTCTTGAATATAATCTCTAACCTCCCTTCATATTTCTTGTGTGTTTCCTACTTATTGTGCAAATGCATTTTCTCTACACCTTCTGTGTGCAAGTAGTGCAGCCAGATCGTCCATTCAGTCATCGCTATAGGTAGTCATTACCATCCACCCCTATTATTAAAACTATGGTCATTTGCTTCTAAGTGTTCCCTCAGTGTAAGGAGAAATAAGGGTAATATTGGAATGTGGGGGTTATTATGCTGCCGGACCTTAAAAAGAAGGTGTTGATGAGGGTTTTGCTGCATTGCTTCAGATAGAGATTCAGCATCCAAATGTACCTCTAATATGTCAAATCCTAATCTTAACATCTCAGAAGCTTTCTGTGCAGACTTCAAATAAATCATTTGAACCCAATATCCACAAAAATGATTTATATATCAATTACAATTACTGTTCATGAAGATCCTTCCTAAAATAAGCTATATACTCATCCTAATATATATTCAGTAAAAAAAACTTTGTTAAAGGGACGTTATGGTTAAGTTGCCCTACTAAAAACCTGTTAAATTCACTAAAAAAAACGTTGTTAAGGGGATGTTATGGTTAAGTTTCCCCACTAAAAACCCCTAAAATTCACAAAAGAAACTTTGTTAAGGGGACGTTATGCTTAAATTGCGCTACTAAAAACCTGTGAAATTCACTAAAAATACTTTACAAACGTGAAATGATGGTTCAAAGTAAAACCGAAAAACCCCTGAAATTCGCCAGTTATGGTAGGCTAAGCAACCATACCTGCCTGCACCACTGTGCACTGGTAACACTTACACCCAGGACATGAAAGATGGCATCACAAATGTCATTGATGATATCACATGTGTAGCCCCTTTGTTTTTGGTCACTGCCATACATATATATATATTTTCTCAGTAAAAAAACTTTGTTAAAGACGTTATGGTTCAAAGTAAAACCGAAAAACCCTTGAAATTCGCTACTTATGGTAAGTGACAAAATCTATCCCACACAGGTAGGTATATTTAACTTTCTTTATTGGCGAGACCCCACAGCCACAAGCTCCGGCTCCCCTCGCTCAACGGCCACTGTGGAATGTTGATTGCTGAACGTGCATCAACATTCCACCAGTGTGCCTATGCGCGAGCCCATACATATGCATATTACAACATATCCTCTTCCCTTGGATAAAAATGTTGTCACCCAACACCATTTCTTTTTTTTTTCGAACATGGAAAAAAAAAAAACAACAACACATGACATGTCATATTCCTACTTACTTTAAAATTGTATCCATACAAGTAGCATTGGTAATTTTAAATGTGCTTCACTCTTAACAAACATAATCCCTAAATCTTATGGGTCGTCCACAGCTCCTACCCACACGACCCCTTTGTTGAACTTCATTAGGTTGCAGATCCATAGCAGACTGAAATTCCATATTGACCTGTGGATCAACAGGACCTGGACGTGGTACGCCCTCTTGCTGTTCACCCCCGAAGGGTTGCGAAACCACAGGATTATAATCCAGTGCATTTTCTTGTGATTCCTCCTCATATTCCACACCATCCCTGACCACACGTCTGCATCCATCCACCACCACTCGCCTCTTACTCCACACAGATCCATCCTCCAAGTGCACATACCCTTTTCCAACTTTAACAACCTTCCTTAAGGGCATAAAAGTGCTGTATCCTTTATGAACTAACCTAGGATTCTTTATGTACACCTGATCCCCAGGCTTTACGTTCAACTCCTTCCTACTCATTTGTGAGGACCCCATAGTCTGCTGGCGCTCTAAAATGCTGCGATGGATTTCTCGCAAATCCATATCGCATGGACCACCGCCCCCCATAGCCAAAGTTCTCAACATTGTGCCTGCCTTCCTGCCCCTCATTAATTCAAATGGAGATCTACCCGTAAGCATGGTAGGTGTTCTCCGATACGCAGCCAGGTATTGTGACACAACCTCTTGCCAATTCAAACTATTTGCCAAAGCCAATTGTATGGCTGACTTAATAGTGCCATTGGCCCTTTCAACCAGACCATTTGCCGAAGGATTATACAGAGCTGTCCTATAGTGAGAAATGGCATGCTTTTCCAAGAATTCTCTCATGGCTCTAGAAGTGAACTGCACACCATTATCCGTAACTAAACTTGCCGGTAAACCCTCACGGTCAAATACTTTTCTCAGAACATCAATTACGGTATTGGTCGTAACATCTGAACACGCCGCCACCTCAATCCACCTGGATGTGTAATCCACCAACACTAACATATACTTGGACTCAGGCTCTAAACAGTCAAACGGACCCATAATATCCAAAGCCAATTTCGACCATACCTGCTCTGGAACCTCAACAGGATGCACTGGTTGTGGATGCAGTACCTTACTCTTATCACTAATAGAACACGCTTGACACTCTTTTACCACTCGTTCCACACCCTTGTCCATTGACGGCCACCAATACTCCTCTCTCAATCTCCTTTTGGTCAAGGATCGGCCCAAATGACCTTCATGTGCCAATTCCACCATTTTTCCCCTCAAACTTATCGGGGGTATCAATCTGCTGCCCCTCGACACACCCCAGGGACCTTCTGCTAATTCCTGGAGAACCTGGGCATATCCTTTCCCCTCCAGCCTTTCCTTCACGGTGTGCCAACCCTTCACCAGACCTTCCCTGATCCACTTTAACTCAATATCACCCTCAGACTCCTGATCCCACACCGACTTCTCCACTGCAGACGTAACCGATGCAACCTGACACTCCTGCAAATCATCCTCCTTCACTACTCCCCCCTCACTGTCCTCTTCTACCCCTGGCAACCGGGACAAACAATCCGCAACAACATTAAACTTCCCCGGAAAGTACTGCAAGGAAAAATTATAATCTTGCAACTGTACTGACCACCTCGCAATCCTCGGGGATACTGCCATGACTCCCTTGGAAGAAAACACCTGTACCAACGGTTTATGGTCTGTTCTCACTACATAGGGTATGCCCCACACAAATGTCCTAAAATGTTTCGAAGCCCACAGCACTGCCAAAGTCTCTTTCTCAATTACAGAGTACCTGGTTTCCACATCTCTCAATGTCCTTGAAGCAAAAGCCACCGGGACCCATTCACCATTAATGTATTGCTCTAGGGCTGCCCCTAGGCCCACCTCACTTGCATCCACCGTCAACGCAGTTCTATTTTTTGGGTCAAATGATTTCAGACAGGTAGCCTTCTCCACATCCCTCTTAACCAACTCGAATTCTGCCGCACACTCCGCAGACCATACAAATCTTGCACACTTTCTCATGAGAGCTCTCATGGCCACTGTCTTTTCAGCGTAATTTGACACAAATTTAACATAATACTCTGCAAGACCCAGAAAAGCCCTCAGCTGATCCTTATTAACCGGAGCTGGCGTATCCCTCAACACTTGTACCAACTCCCTTTTTGGACTTACGCCTTGTGAACTCAACGTGTGTCCCAAATATGTGACCTCCTCCACCCCCACTTGACACTTTGTTAATTTTACAGTCAGACCTTTTTCTTTAAGAATCTGCATGACCTTCCTCACCCTCGCATCATGTTGCTCCCTGCTGCTGCCCCAAACCAAAATGTCATCTTGAAAGTAGCTGACACCCACCTCCCCTTCAAACAACTGATGCATCAGCCTCTGAAATACTGCCGAAGCTGAAGCCAAACCAAAAGGCATTCGACAAAATCTGAACGCACCAAACGGAGTCACAAATGACGTAAGAGGTCTAGATTCAAAATGCAGGTCAATTTGGTGATACGCCGTTGACAAATCAAATGTTGAAAAATATTTAGCTTCACCCAACGTCAATAGCAACTCATTAATATTAGGCAAAGGATGCCGATCCACCCATATGCTGGCATTTAATTCCCGAAGATCCACACACATTCTAATGCTGCCATCACTCTTCTTCACTAAAACCACAGGAAATAACCATTCCGAAGCCTCAATGGGTTCTATTATTCCTGCCGACTGCAACTTAGCCAAGTCCGCCTTAAATGCCTCCCTCACTGAAACTGGCACCCCCCTCACCTTGTGAACTTTAGGCACTGCACCCCTTTTCAACACAATGCGATGCGTAAAGCCCCTAAGCTTACCCAGAATGTCAGAAAATACTTCCGGAAACTCACTCATAAGCACTGTAGGGGTAACTCTTACATCCTTCTCTTCCATTCCCTCCCTGACACTGAGAACCGGTTCTTTTTCACCTGGATGAATTTGTATCTTTAGTGCAGCCTGCTCATCCCAACCCAACACACTTGTCCCTTTTTTAGCCACATACAATTTACCTAAGGTCTGCCTTCCATTGAATGAAAAATTCGACCAATTATATCCAAGTAGATCAATGGAACTTTGCCCGTATGCATACAGTCTGATATCTGGTGCCAACAGCGTAGATATCGGCTTACCCAAAACCTCTTGATACACTTCCGGAGACACCAGGGTATAAGGTGACCCAGAGTCTACCAGCATATCCACAGGGTGCTGGTCCACCAACACCGACACCCATGGACCCTTCCGCCCATCACCCTCCACATGTAATATGACACTCTGTTTGGGACCCCCACCTGATGCTCCCTCCAGCCCCGTGGTAAACTCTTCTGCAGTTACATTTGCGACCACTTGCCCTTTACACATTCGTGCAAAATGGCCCACCCGTTTACATTTTCTGCACTCTACATTGCTAGCAGGACATGATTTCGCATCCACTGTGTGACTTGACCACCCACAATTTTTGCACACCTCTTTACCTTTAGGTGCTCTGTTCCCTAGTACAACCCCTTTGTCCAAACCCTTCTTGCTCCTTGCCACCACCGCATGCACAGTTTCCCTATTTCCCTCTCTTTCAGTAACAATTTGTACACTCGCCTTGGAGGCTTCAATTGCTCTAGCAATCTCTAAAACCTTATCAAGAGAAGGATCGTTCTCAATCCACAATCTCTCTCTAATTTTTTGATTTGACGTTTTCATCATAATCTGATCCCTTATATGTTCCTCTCCATTACCCGGGAACCCACATGTAGCCATAAGCGCACGTAAGGCAGTAACGTATGAGTCTATACTTTCCGCAGCACCTTGTGCCCTAGAGAAAAACTTATAACGCTCTAAAACCACATTAACTCTTTTTCCAAACCTTACTTGCAGTTTCTTCAAAGCCGTCTCATAGGCACTTACAACCATTTCCCCTTCGCCTCCCCCTTGAACCATTACATTCTCTCCAGGCAGGTGACGAAAAACTCTCAAGCCTTCAGTACCAATACAATTAAGCAAAGCAGCCTCCTTTTCATCATCGTTGAACTTTGCCCCACCCGCAGCGCGCAAATATACCTTAAAGGCATCTACCCACTGCTCCCAAGGCGCACCCGGCTCTCCTGGGTTAGGCAAAAATGCTGGTGGAGGCCTAGCAGCTGTATGCAACATGGCCAAAATTTACTGCCCAAGACCTTGTGCCCACCAAAGTACTCGACACAAAACTGTTCTTTTGCGTGCCCCCCTCTAATCCAAGGATTTTCCTCTCTTTCACTTCAAGTCAGTGGTCACCACACCAACCAAGGTGACCGCACATGCATATATTCCCTTGTAGCCTTGTTGAGCGTGCACCCCCACGCATGTGCAGTACAGCCAGGACCTGGCACCGGGTGAGTCACAACCAATGATGTACCCACGATGTGTACACTCGATCCCAACCCCAAACAAGCTGTAGCCTTTACTTGTCAGGGCCCAATGGAACGGGGTGTTCCAACCTTACACCCCTTCATAACCACCTTCATCTGAACTGTGGCTCTGCAGCTGTGGAGACACTCTGCGCACTGCCCCCGCAGCCCCTCCTGCTTCCTTGGAGCGACTGCAGGCAGCGCAGAGCAGCACGGGCGTCCCCCCGGCCCCTCCTCGTTGGACTCAGCCCACGCTAAGCCGGATAGCGTAAACACGCTGTCGGGGGCGGAGCCAACTGCCGCATACAGGCCGATCCCCCTGGAGCGAGGGCACCCACAGCCTCCACCGCTACCTGGGAAACCGAAAGCTACGGCCACTGCTCCTCCACCGAACGGCCGCCCGCCCGGCTCCTCAACAACTCCAGGCACCTGCGGCGAGCTGGCAGCAGCCAACCGCTCTTCGCCCTCCGCTCCTCCCCTGGGGCACACGCAGACTCCGCAGCAAGCAGACAGCAGCCACGGCCTCCGCTCCTCCCCCGAACGGCCGCCCGTCCGGCTCCTAACCAATCCAGGCACCTGCGGCGAGCCGGCAGCAGCCAACAGCTCCTCGCCCTCCGCACCTCAGTGGGGCACACGCAGACTCCGCAGCGGGCCGGCAGCTCCTCGCCACTCCTCCGTGACCGAGAGCCACGGCCTCCGCGCCTCCACCGAACGGCCGCCCGCCCGGCTCCTCAACAACTCCAGGCACCTGCGGCGAGCCGGCAGCAGCCAACAGCTCCTCGCCCTCCGCTCCTCAGTGGGGCACACGCAGACTCCACAGCGGGCCGGCAGCAGCCCACAGCTCCTCGCCCTCCGCTCCTGCACCAGGCAGCTTCCTGCCCGGCCCTGCGCCGGTTCAAGCCCGCAGAAGCCGCTGCAACCGATCCAGCGCCGGTCGGCACCGTCCACGCCGACTGCGCGCAAGCCGATGGGGAGCCGCACAGCTGATCCACACACGCGTGGGACAGGGTCTCGTCACGATCCCAATCCTCGTCGCCAATGACAAAATCTATCCCACACAGGTAGGTATATTTAACTTTCTTTATTGGCGAGACCCCACAGCCACAAGCTCCGGCTCCCCTCGCTCAACGGCCACTGTGGAATGTTGATTGCTGAACGTGCATCAACATTCCACCAGTGTGCCTATGCGCGAGCCCATACATATGCATATTACAACAGTAAGCTAAGCAACCATAACTCGCGCCATCTACGTGCATTGCTAAGACTAACATCCAGGACATCAAAGATGACATCACAAATGTCATTGATGACATCACTGATGCATCACATGCCTGGCTCCCTCTTTTTTCCCTTAGTGATATATTTTAGCCAGTGATACTTAGGAACATAACAATAGAAAAGTACTACATTTGTAGACGTACACTTCAAATATGTTCTTACAGTAATTCATGTGGGGTTCACTCTTAGCATATGAAACATATACACAGGGAGAATACGCACTTGAAAGATACCAATGCTTTCTGTGTGTGAAGAAAATCAGTAAGGTTATCAACAATTTCTTATTGGTCTGCTGTTTTTTTTTATTACTGTACTTTCTGTGGATATGTTCATATTTGTATTCGCATTACTCTCTTCAGGGTGCAGTCACATCATGTGATAATTATTCATAGGGCAGTAGTAGGTTTGAAGCAGAACAATCATTTCTGTGCATAAAAATAATCAAGTAGGTTATGAACAATTTCTGTTTTTACTGCTGCTTTTTTGCATACTTCACTTTCACTGTATATACTCATATTTGTATTTGTTGTTATGTCTTTGTGTTTTGTATGTAATAATGAAATTATATAGGAAGTGGGTTTCATTACCTACTTATAACATATTGCACAGTACACAAAACTCTAATAAGAAAGCATTTACCATTTCACTATTTCACAAGTGAAGATTATGAATCTTGCACCTCCATCATGTATGCTGCACATACTGCTTATGTCTATACATGAGTACATTATTACACTGTAATGAACTTCATAATAGAATGCTATTCATGTCAATGCATTGCTTAATGCACCACATACCTCATGTCATCTATTCCAAAGACCCTTGACAGTTTTGTTATCAACATTATAATAAGACTCCCCTGTGCAGACATTTCATGAAAAGTACATGCACGTGATGTCATCAGTAATTACCTCACAGAAACTGTGCAGCCAGGAGCGGCAGTAGACGAACACAGTACAAGAGAGAAAATTACTACAAAATAGTAAGTGACCTTCATTTGTGTGTGTACTTTTTTTGTATGAGGGGCAGAAGAAATAATGTATTTCTGTTGTTTTGACACATAAATGTGCAGTACTTTGGAGTGGCTGGAGGAGAATTTTCCGCATGGGGAAATGTCGGAAGATAGCGATAATAATGGTACACAGTACTCTGCATACAGAAATTAATGGTCAGTATTTTATGGGCATTTAACATATATATATTTATTTTTAACAGACCAGGTACAAAAAGAAGAAACGCCAACAAAGTACACAGAGGAAGACAGGCTGAAAAGGAGAGAATTAAAAATGGACATACTGAATGACAATTTTAACAGTTTAAGGCAATTTGTGGAGGAATATGTGAGAGGAAAAATACAATATCACTGTCCCTGTACCAGCCCCCTTCTCCATTACCTAGTGAACCATCCCCAAACCTTCAAGAAGAAAACAAACGTTTTGATGAAACATCCATCCCTTCATCCCCTCACAAATCATCCCCTCACAACCAGCCCGTGTTAAACCCTAATTCCCCTATATTCGTTTCAGTATCTGCTTCCCCCTGTATTTCTCTTGATTGATGTGTGTGTGTGTGTTGTGACAATTTTTTTATGTTAGTTGTAGTGGAAGGGTGTGCGGCAAAACGTTTTTTTTTTTTAAATTAAAATGTCTGCGGACAGCGCGCCTGTTCGAGCTGGACGTAAGCAATACAATATAGAGGTTCTAACGGCAATACACTTACCCGTACCAATCGCAACCAAGATGGAAATGATCTTAGAACGGACCATATGTTCAAGTTGTGCGTAAATTAACACAATGGGGCGTCCTAAGGGCATTATACCTCTCCGTACCGGTCACAAACAAGATAAAACATGTTCGTAGAACACACCAGGTGTCCGGGATGTCTGTAAATGAACAAAATGGGAGTGTCCTAAGGACACTATACCTGTCCGTAGCGTCCGCTGCCAAGATGGAACTGTCCGTAGAACAGGCGCGGTGGCCGGCATGTCCATAGTCAAACAAAATGGAGGTGTCCTAAGGACACTGTACCTGTCTCTACAGTCAGCAGATCTTGTACGCACATGCACACAACACCCATAAGTACTGCGAACATCGCGCCTGTCCGTAACTGTCTGTGTCACTTGTGTCGCACTTTTAATTAGTTTCAGGAGCCGAACACTGTCCGTAGAACACCAACATGCATGCGCACATCCGTTACTCTGTATTTGCTGTCCAGCAGGCACCCATTTCCCTCGCAGATGTGTTCATGACGTCATCATGTGACAGCACCCACGTGTGGACTAATTTGCGCAGTTTGTCTGCTTCCGCAACATTTCAAAAGAACTTATACAAACATGGGAAATTATTTTACATTATAAAATCACCATTTCACATGTCCCATACAATTGGCCTACCTTTGAACGTATTGTTTAGAATTTTTGCAACGCTTTTCAGTGATCAATGTGGTCACGAGCTGCACCCCCCTACCTGTATAAATGGCCACACCCCCAAGCTCATCTTCATTGTCTTTCTGGCTATAGCAGATTGAGTTGTGCTGCCTTTACTGCTGTAGCGAACATTAGCCGACTACTCCTTATGGCATCCATGGCTACTGTTGCTTCATTAGCCTCAGCACCACCCCCAAACCCTCCACCACCACCACCTCCCCAAGGGCCTGCAGAGGGAAATACAGGTGAGGATGTAGAGAAAGAAGAGAATGAGGTGGAGGAACTCAGCACTACAAGCACTCGCCGGGAGTCGTGGGTGTGGCGGTTGTTTACCGTTCTTGGGAGCATACCAAAAGCACGTGCGAACCTGGTCAGGTGTAACCAGTGCCAGTTGCTGCTGAGTCGCGGGAGACCTGGTGCATACAGCTTTGGTACAACAACCATGAAGCGACACCTAACTTTGTTCCACAGTGCGGACATTCGCAAGGTGGTGCCATGTGAAGAATGTAGTAAATTGAGTTCCTCCACAGCATCCTCCGTGTCCGATCCTCTCACCACAAGAGACACTCCTGTGGGATGCGCATCCCTCCAGCTGCCTCACAAGCCATTTGCGATGCTGTTGACCCTTACTTTTCGAGGGTCACAATATTGTGTATGTACTTCGATGCAGTACTCTGCAGGGGGGAGAGTCTTCGAAGTGCTTTTGAAGCTACAGTCACGGAGCACCAGACGAACTGCCCCCTACCTAAGTAAAGGCCACCCTACATCTTTCTCTCTCCACCTGCCCTTTCATATCCCCGTGGCTGGTGTCCCTTCCTTACCCTCCTTTGCCCTCCTCTCCTAGTGTGTCGTGTGCTGAAAAGCAATAAACTTGAAAACAACAAAAATTACAAAAAAGTCTCTTTTCAGAGCCGCCTTTCTCAGTTTAACAATAGAACTATCAAGTGACCATTGTAGGCCCCCGCGCATTTGTCAAAAAGTCAGCGGACAGTCGTAGGATGCACAAAAATGGAGGGTGTAAGCGAGGCAAAACAATGCACTTTTTGCTGGCAGTAAGTGGTGGCTCTGAAAAGAGCCTTTGGGTGGTGTTGTGTGTGTTTCAAAAAGTGTGGATTTGAAAAAACGGATTGCCAAATAGGTGACTATGTATCCAAAAAAGGTTGCAATGCATTTTGTACATTGTGAAGAAAATCTGATTGCCAGCATATGTGAGATGGACACCATCTCTGCGAAAAATGAAAGTGCTGAGAAACAAAATGTTTTCATTGTGGAATGAGGACATGCCAACATCTCTTAGAAAGGCACAAACAGCCTTATTGACATTGCGCCTCGCTTTCTCCATTTGTGGACCAAATGCAGAAGAACGCAGCCATATCTGTATTTGTGCAATACGGGAAAACACTATTTGGCAATTTGGAAACATGTTCATGACATTCGCAAGACATTCCTTCATTGTAAATTGCAAAGAAATTCCAGAGACATGGCCTAAACTGTTTCCTCCGCAATGAATGATAAGTATATCAGGATGACGCTCTGTCTGTAAAGTAGCACACAGAAGTACCAAGTCCAGCCACCTCATTCCACGCACGCCATGCCAGTGCACTTCCACCTGAGGAAATCCAATATCTGCAGATAGACCACAACTTTCTGCTTGCACCTTCAACAAATGTATCCATGAGTCTCCCAAAATCCAGATAATCTGTTTTCGAGCACACAGAGCCATGGCTGTCTGGTCTCCTGTCAGGGAAAAGACCTTCTCACTAAATTTCTCAGTTCAGAACACACCCACTGAACTTTACTGACCAATCCCTTCCTTCGCACATTCTCATTTGCATGCGTCTCCACTCCAGAATCCCCGTTGGTAATACACACTGCCTGCAAAGTACCGCCATGTCCACAGACACATAGAGGATCAGAGCGTGACGACTGTACATTTAAATATTATGCTCCTTTTCCCCTTTAAGGTGGGCTCTGAAAAGAGCTGTTTTTTTTTTGTTTTCTGGGCAGATGCCTTACAGACACCTGTTATTTTGTTTTATTTTTTATATTCTTTCTTCTTACTTTACTCCAACAACCATTACAGAACCTTCTCCAAAGCAAGCCTTACATTCCAAAAGAACAAGGCATTTCCCAAAGAAGATAACGCAACACCATCTGCTGAAAAATAAGCTGCATTACTGGGAACAATGTTCTCGTGGCTGCAGAAAAACATACCAGTTCGTAACATGAAAGCACGCATGCCGCAATTGATGTTACACCTCCCAGTACTTTGATCAGGACAGAAAACAGAACTGTTGTCCCATTTTCCTCTAGAGAGTAACCCAGAAAAAATTACTTTCGCAGTTGGAAAGTTGTTAATGACTGCTTGCACCAACCGTTCTAAATCTTCCAGCAAAGTATGTGAACTCACGTAGCCCAAATGGCAAGCACCGTAGTGCAAAAGTACCACATGGGGACTGGTCATCCTACGCATGTCTCTGCAAACTTGGAGAATTTCTGCAACATTGCGATCAGTCTCAGCGCTCCACACCACCTCCACTCCTCTCACATCGAAATTGTGTGCCACATGCCTACTTTCGGAATAGTGCTGTAAACCATGGACAAAAAGATCTCCAAGCACCAAAACCTTGACTCTCCCCACCTCTGCCATCTTCAGTATACGCACTGAGCAATGTGAACATCTAATTGGCTGATGCCCACAGTCCCCTTTCCATGCTGGATCTGCTGTAGAACCTCGTATGTGACATGGCCTACCAGCGGACAAGCGCTGTCTACGTGCGGCACGTAACTCTTAGCCAGTCCTTTTATCCTTTCCACATCACTCACAAACCCATTCCCTCATTGGACACAGCTAAGCAGTCACACAACCATCCACCAATCACATTCAACATCTCTACATCTAACTCCGTCATCAAAATTTTGCACTTCAAATGTACTATTGATCACTCTGAATGCAAGTCGCATATCATTGCAAAGCACCTACTTCAAAAACTACTGTGCAAGTGTCGCGGATTCCTACGTACAGCTCCATGCATGCGCACATGCATGAGTATAAAGTACAGGTATGCATATTTTATTCAGAGGACATGTGCAACATTTATGATTTCATTTAAACAAATGAATGCCACTAAATCTGCATAGCCAATACATACCAACGTTCCCCCTTTAAGTACAAGACCGATTTTTCATTGACAAACCGCACTACTTCTTACTGTCTCCCGCATAACCTATACATACGTAACAACCCTCCCTATTTAGCGCGAAACTGGGTTTTCCCTTAGAAAATGTCACCATTTTTTACTGTGTACCACCTACATTACTACTACTTCCAATGCGATGCGTGCCAATGCAAACGCTCCCGATTGCTGTGGTGACATCTCCCTGTGAGGTCTCCCGATTTTTCGGATTCGTACTTATAATATGAAAGTAGTGAAATTTTTCCCATCTACTTTAATGACCTATCACTTACAAACCTCTCTGCTGTGGATAACACAGCTTAAAAAAAACAAGACATTTTCATAAACTATAAATTGTACTCATTTCCGAATCACGTTCAACTAACATACTGTAAATAACATACAAAGGCAGCACATAGTGAAGTGAAATGCACAAATGCACTGTGTTGAGATATCAAAGGAGAATACTCCGACAAAAGATGCAAAATTAACGTGTACAGTAACATCACTGCTTTAAACACACAAAATTACTAACTTCTTCTTTTTACAATCGCAGTGAAGACTACTCTCTTGAAAATCAACAGCATCTACACTGCAAACGACATATCTGGTCATTCTGCAAAAAAAGTAAGCACAGTACTACCTTTATATTCTTACTGGTCCTCAAAGAGACTGTGTGGGTTATTTATTTAATTTGCGCACCAAAACAAACATTGATTTCTGAACCATTCTACCCACAAGTCCCCATTTATTAAACAAAGAATAACAGGCAGAATGGCTCACAAATCCCTGTGTTTTTGGAACTCAAATAACATACAGAAGCCATAGAATGTTAGCGTTCACTATTAATGCTTCTCCTCAAAACTAGCTCACTTTGTACTCTCATCTGAAGCACAGTGTAGTAGTATACAAACAGTAAAATAGCCTTCCCATCTCATTGTAACAGCCCAATGCACTTTCACACACCACCACAAATAGCTTCCCCTTCAAACTCATGCACGCATGCACACAGCACACATACATTGTACAGGGAAGTGTGTCCGAGAACCGAACACAGATATCACTAATTTTTTTTTACCTACTTTTTGGTCATTTTAAAAAAAACTACTCGACGGATTTTCACCAAATTTGCAAAAGCACGCTTTTGGGACCAAGTCGCTGCTCCTGGTCCAAATTTGGTGGAAATCCGTCCAGCGGTTTGGGCTGTAGGCACGAGCAAAAATGTTTTCCCATTCAGTCTATGGGGAAAAAAAAAGTTTTGGGACCCCCCCTATAACTTTGCCCCCCCTGGACGAATCCTCACCAAACTTTGCAAAAAAATTCAGAGTGACCCAAATACGTATTTGTGCAAAGTTTGATGAGGATCCGTCCAGGGAGAGCGACGTTATAAGCCACCCAAAAAGTGCTCTTCCTACGGAAACAGCAAATTAACCATAACTATAATATATATATATATATATTCCGTGAAAAAAACTTTGTTAAAGGGACGTTATGGTTAAGTTGCGCTACTAAAAACCCATGAAATTCAGTGAAAAAACTTTGTTAAAGGGACGTTATGGTTCCAAGTAAAACCGAAAAACCCTTGAAATTCATCAGTTATGGTAAGCTAAGCAACCATAACTCGCGCCACCACCGTGTACTGCTAAGACTAACACCCAGGACATCAAAGATGACATCACAAATGTCATTGATGACATCACTGATGACATCACATGTCTGGCTCACTATTTTTTCTTTTGCTGACATATCTAGGCCACATGGTTTTCTTCAGTAACACTCAGAAACTAAGAATTTTATTTTATTTGTAGAGATATCCTTCTAGTAGGTTCTTACAGTAATTCCCTTAGAGTACAGTCACATCATATGAAACATATACATATGGGAAAACACAAGCTTGAAAGACAGCAATCCTTTTTGTGCATAAAGATAATCACTAGACTTATGAGCACTTTCTGATAGTTCTGTTGTTTTTTTTTATGGCTGTACTTTCCCTGTATATGGTCATATTTGTATACATTGTACTCACACTACTTTCCTTAGGGTCCAATCACATCAAGTGATACATATACATAGGGTAAATAGCAGCTTTGAAACAGAGCAATCATTTATTTGCATGAAACTAATCAGTTAAGTTATGAATTGTTTCTGCTACTACTTGTGCTTTTTTGCTAACTTCACTTTCTCTGTATATACCCATATTGGTATGTGTTCTTGTGCCTTTGTGTTTTGTCTATAGTAATGCAATTATGTAATACATGGGTTTTATTAGCTACTTATTACATATTTCACAGTACACAAAAATCTATTAAGAAAACAATTATCATTTCATTATTCAACATATTAACATTACGAATATCATACCTTCATCTTGTATGCTGCACACAATGTTATGTTTCTGTATGAGTAGCTTAGTATACTAGATAGATAATAATAGGATGCTATTTATATCAATGCATCGTTCAATGCACTTATTAGGGTATATTTCTTGCAATGATTCGTGACACTTTTTTCGCAACATAATAAGAATCCCTTCTACACATATTTCATGAGAAGTACATACACATGTGATGTCATCAGTGATGTCATCAATGACATTTGTGATGTCATCTTTGATTTCCTGGGTGTTAGTCTTAGCAGTGCACGGTGGCGGTGCGAGTTATGGTTGCTTAGCTTACCATAACTGGCGAATTTCAAGGGTTTTTCGGTTTTACTTGGAACCATAACGTCCCTTTAACAAAGTTTTTTCACTGAATTTCATAGGTTTTTAGTAGCGCAACTTAACCATAACGTCCCTTTAACAAAGTTTTTTTCACTGAATTTCATAGGTTTTTAGTAGCGCAACTTAACCATAACGTCCCTTTAACAAAGGTTTTTTACTGAATTTCATAGTTTTTTAGTAGCACAACTTAACAATAATGACTTTGAATTTATATACATGTCATATGGAACTGACTAGATCTCTTCTTATGAACTTGATGTCCGCGAACTTATTTAATGTTCGCGGACATGTTCGGAGAACAGTAACACTACCTAAAAACTGTGGGGGGGGTGGGGTATGTTTGATTGTTATATCATAATATAGGAGCATTTAACAAATTCAAAAAGCAGCACACAAACACATTATATATAGTAATACAAAAGAAATGTAACCCATATATGTAACACACTAACCATTCATTTAAATACAATATGTTCTGAAATGGAATATACCACAAGAAGATAAATTGGCTTCCAACATAATTACCTCACAGACACAACAGAACTGAGAACAAGACCAGACCCACTGAATACATAGGACTTATCTTACCAGAAATAGTAAGTGTACTTCGTTTTACTCATATATTTATAAACTTTCTGTATTAGATTAAAAAATATATTATCTTTTTTTTTTTTTTCTCACAGAAATGTCTAGTACTCTGGAATGGCTAGAGGACAATTTCCCACATGAAGAAATGTCACAAGATAGTGAAACTAATGGTAAACACTTTATAATATAAACCATTTATTTATTATTTTTTTATATACATTTAACATATATATTATTTTTTTGTACAGAGCATACAAAAATAGAAAAAACTTCAGAAAACCCTGTTATGGATAACAGTCTTCACAATATAGAAGATAAAATGGATGTATTGTTGGCTAATTTTAATAATTTAAAAACTTTTGTAGAAAATCATTTCAAACCAAAAACCTCGTACCATTGCCCCACATGTACTTGTCCCTCCTCACCATATCCCAGTCAATTTTCCCCAAACCCTCTCCATAATCCAAAACGTTTTGATGAGACTTCCATCCCTTCTTCACCTAATACCAATCATGTTGAAACCCCAAATTCTCCTGTTTTTGTTTCTATTTCTGCCTCACCTTCTCTGTCATAAATTATTAATATATGTTAAATAAAGTTTAATTTTTATATTGTATTGTGAATAGTTTCCGTTTTTTAAAAAAAAAAACAATAAAAGTGTCCGCGGACAGTGCGAGTGTTCTGAAATGTTCGTACATAAACGAAAATGGAGGTGTCCTGAAGAACACCACACCTGTTCGTACTGTTCGCTAGCAAGTTGAAACTGTTCTAAGAACACACGTGGTGTCCTGAAATGTTCGTAAAGAAACAAAAATTAAAGTGTTCTAAAGAACACTATATCTGTCCGTAATGTTCGCTATCAACTTAAAACTGTCCTAAGAACACAATTGGTGTCCTGAAATGTTCGTAAATAAACTAAAATGATGTGTCCTGAACAACAGTACACCTGTTCGTACTGTTCGCTAGCAACATGAAACTGTACTAAGAATACACGTGGTGTCCTGAATTGTTCGTAAACAAACAAAAATTAAAGTGTCCTAAAGAACACTATACCTGTCCGGTACTGTTCGCTAGCAAGTTCAAACTGTTCTAAGAACGCTATTGGTGTCCTGAAATGTTCGTACGTAAACGAAAATGGAGGTGTCCTGAAGACCACTATACCTGTTCGTAGTGTTCGCTACCCAATTGAAACTTTTCTAAGAACACAATTGGTGTCCTGAAATGTTCGTACATAAACGAAATTACAAGTGTCCTGAAGAACACTATATCTGTCCTTACTGTTCGCTACCAAGTTTAAACTGTTCTAAGAACACACGCGGTGTCCTGAAATGTTCGTTTCACGTGTGACGCACTTTTAATTACTTCAGAACCCGAACAGTGTCCGTAGGACATCAATGCGCATGCGCTAACCAATCTCCGTGCACTTGGTGTCCTGCGGACAGGCGCTTCCTTCGCGGACTAGTTCGCGAACGGATCATATGACCGCGCCCACGCTCATCGTGTGTCCTGAAATGCGGACACTGTTCGTGTCCCCGAACAATTTAAAAGTACATTTTCAGTTAATCCATAATATTTTTCAATAAAATCTCACCATGGCACAAGTCCCACATAGCAATCTTGAGTTTCTATATACCTTTTGAAACTTTCCGCTCCTTTTTTTGTGTTCGATCTGTCCGCGGACAGTGCGCATGTCCGCGAACCGCGCACAAGCACCCCTATAAAAGACCACGCCCAAGAGCTTATTCCCATTGTGTTTCTGGCTATTCTTCAGAACACAGTGATTTTTGCTGCCACCTGCAGACTACACCATCATCGAGATGGCATCCTTGGCTGCTGAACTGCCACTTGGTGCTGCACCTGCTTCAGCATCACCCCCACCCCCTCCACCACCACCACCTCCCGAAGGGCCTGAAGAGGGGAACAGGAGAGAGGATGCGGAGGAGGAAGAAGAGGATGATGAGAATGAGGTAGAGGAAAACCCTACTATCCGCACTAGGCGTGAGTCTTGGGTGTGGCGGTTATTTACCATTCATGGTAATGTTCCTAAGGCTCATGCGAACCGTGTTACCTGCAATGAGTGCAAAATGATACTCAGTCGTGGGAAGCACAGTAAGTACAGCTTTGGGACCACTACTATGAAGCGACACCTGAGGTCATTTCACTCTGGGACTATTCGCAGGGTTGTACCTTGCGAAGAACGTAGCAGGTTGATTTCCTCTACTTCATCCTCTGTTTCTGATCCTGTCACCACAAGGACCACCTCTGTGGGACAGCGTCTTCCTCAAGCTGCCTCACAGGCCATACAGAATGCTGATGAACCTTACCTTTCGAGGGTCACAGTTGTATGTATGTACTGTGACACAGTACTCTGCAGGGGGGAGCGACTTCGGAGTGCTTTTGAGACTATCGTCTCAGAGCACGAGAAGACCTGCTCACTACCCAAATAAAACCCACTCTACATCTTCCTCTCTCAGCTCGCCCTTTCTTATCCCTGTGGTTGGTGTCCCCCCCTTTACCCTCCTTTACCCTCCTCTCCTAGTGTGTCGTGACTGAAAAACCCAAAAAAATACAAAATTACAAAAATCAAAAAAAAAATAAGGCTCTTTTCAGAGCCGCCTTTCCCAGTTAAAAAATAGAAGTGAAAATAAATGAAGCAGGGCTCTTTGTATTTTTTAGAAGTCCGCGGACAGTTTGCGAACATTAAAACAATTGGGTTGCTACTCCATCACAAACATTGTAATTTTCTCTGGAAAGAAGTGGTGGCTCTGAAAAGAGTCTTTGGGTGGTGTTTGTAAGTCAAAAATTGTAAATGCTTAACATCTACTTCAAAATCGTTGTTGTAATTCCAAAAAAGGTCGCTATGCATTTTGTACATTTCTCAGAAAAATCTCATTGCCAGCATAAGTAAGATGGACTCCATCTTTGCGAAAAATGTATGTACTAAAAAACATAATATTTTCATTGTGAAAAGAAGACATGCCAAAATCTCTTAGAAAGGCACAAACAGCCTTATTAACATTACGCTTTGCTTTTTCCATTTGTGGACCAAATGAAGAAGAACGAAGTCACATTTGTCTCTGCGCAATCCGTGAAAATATCACTTGAGAATTATGAAACATGTCCATAACCTTCCTAAGTCCTTCTTTCATAGCAAATTGCAAAAAAATTCCAGTCACATGTCCTAAACTGTTCCCTCCACAATGAATTACAATTATGTCTGGATGTTGCTCTGTCTCCAAAGTAGCACAGAGAGGTAGCAAGTCCAACCACTTCATTCCACGTACTCCATGCCAATGTACTTCCACATGTGGGAATCCAAGATCTACAGCTACTCCACAGCTTTCTGCATGCACCTTCAACCAATGTATCCACGAATCTCCTAATATCCAAACAATCTGTTTTCTGAAACACACAGCCATAGCTATCTTTTGTTCTCACAGCAAAAAGAGTATCTGAGAAAATCTCTCCTGGCACAACACACCCACCAAACTTTCCTGACCAATCCCTTTCAGTGCTTATTCTCATTTGCATGACTTCTGAACCCAAAAATCCCCGGATGTAACTCCCGATGTCCGCGAACTACCGCCATGTCCGCGGACATATCGTAACATGAACAGCCCTTCTACCATTTCCACTAAACTCTCTCTGCCATTCCCTCATTGGATGTACCTCAAAAATCACATGACCATGCACCAATCACATTCAAGACCTCTACATCTAACTGCATCATCATAGATCAGCACTGCAAATGTACTCTGAATCTCTCTGAGTAAAAGTGTCATATCATTGGCAAGCAGCATCTACCAGAAATACTGTACAAGTCTTCAAGATTTCTACTTGCAGCTCCATGCATATCCATATGCATGAACACAAACTTCAGGTATGCATATTTTCTGTACAGTAGATGAACACATTTTCAAACAGACTTTTACCTTGTAAAATCTGTAAAATGAATTTACTGTACTTTTTTCAATTTCCTAAAATCAACTATCACTTATAAACCTTTATACTATTTACTTTCTTTATACACACACACTCAAATCATGTTAAACTAACATTTTTTAAATGAAATATATAGACTACATATATTCAAACAAAATTGCATACAAACACAATCTATGTTTAAACCTTTATAAAAATACTTATACAATTTCATATTTTTTGTTTTTATTTATTTATTTACTTAATTACTTTAAATTAGACATGACATTGAGGCGCTATTACCTAGAACAGTTTACTTACAGAAATAGTGGTATTCACTAATATATTATAAATTTCACAAGACATAGTAAAGATATTTTTTTTCTGCTACAGTTAGTCATTCAATACAATTTGTTCATTAAGAACATATCATATGTACTGAACTGATGCAATGTATCTTATGTAAATAAATTAGTTTAATGGTTTTAAAGAAGGCACTGAGGATTTAAATTAAAAAAATCAATATCTAAATTAAAAACAGTGCTATATACAAACAAAGTTACTAATTTGAAGCTTTTACAGTTGCAGTGAAGACCAGTTTCCTGAAAAGAAGCAGCCGAATTCGAAGAAGAAAGAAAAACTAAGAAGTTACCTGTTAATTTTAAAAAAAAGTAAGTAAAATATCACCATAATATTTGTATTATTAATCAAATATACTATAACGTTAATATGAGCTATTTCGGTTTCTAAAAATAGAGATTTTGTACCATTTTGTCCAAAAATGTCCATCTTAAACAGCGATTTACAGCCAGAATGGCCCACAAATTTCTATTTTTGGACACACAAATTACCCAACTGAACCACTACAATTTTCATATTATAGAACAAACAACTGTTTTAATTGTATACATTAGATTTACTATTTGTACTTTTCCACACCACTAGCTTACTTTTTTTTTGTCATCTGAACCTCAGTTTAGTAACACATAAATTCAAGAATACCTATCCCTACTAGTTTTAGTTCCCAATGCACAATCACACACCATTGCATAGATCTTTATCAACTTACTCAAACACTCATGCACACAGCACACATACATTCCAGAACACCCCAACCCATATCTTCTTTATTTTTTTCAACAGACCCTAAAGAATGCCTACCAAAAGTCAAGTCCGTAGAAAGCAACGCAAAAGTAGAGCAAATAAAAATAAAGGTGTCCAACATAAGCATCCATCTCTAGCAGAATTTGTAAAAAAAAGTTGAAACAAAACAGCTAATACAATCATTTAGTGAAACACAAGAAGTTTCAAGTACAACAACTTCGCTTCCTCTATCAAAATGTAAAACAAACCAAAAAACAATTAACAGAAAATCAGCTATCAGTACAGATAAAACTACTTCTTCAAATTTTAATATAGTGCAAAGTAAGCATACCAAGAAAAGTATTTTAGCCAAAATATACCGTCACAAAGTCCTTCAAAATCTTATAAAAACAGGAGAGAAATCAGGTTCAAAGCTTAAAACCTGTCGTAGGAAATTAATCTTAGAAGCATTGATGGACAGTGCAATTCTTCTCAAAAGAAATGTATTTATTTTACTGTTAAACAAAATGAAACCACTAACAAAACTAATAACTAAATTACAAAAAAGACTTCTCAATAAGCGAAATATCAACAGAAAGAACTTCTTAAGTATCAGCGAAGGTGAATGGAATCACACTACAAGCACAGAACCATATTTTAATGAAGAAGCGTACAAACAAAAGCAAACGAATACAATTGCCATACATAGCAGTGGTCGAGGTTATGAAAAAGTGAACAATACCATAATGGAACAAGAAGTACTTCTTACAAAAATATGCCCTGAAAACTTAGAATTACCCCTCCATTCAACTGAATCAGAACGTCTAGTGTACAAATGGCCATGCACGTCAATGTGTAACATTCCCAAACAATGTTTCAAATCTTTACGACAATTCCTCAATAAATATGTAAAAAGCAAAGACAAAATCAAAATTAAATTACTGCAAAATATAGATACCTGTCCAGTGCGCAAGTACACAGGAATACAAGGACATTCATTGGCCTGCATTACAGGACCTACTTGTAAAACCACTTTCCATGATATCAAAAGGATATCAACACATCATTCAACTATAAGAAATCTAGTCTATAAACTGTACTATGCTAAAAGTCCTACTTTAGCACTAGCAAAGTTAAATAACATCCTTCTACATGGTACAGCAAAAGACCTACTTGAAGAAATTCACTATATCCAGAAAAAATATTTTGGAAGTGAAAGCCATTTACAGAATGAAATAGCTTTAAACCAATTAAGCAACAATTATACACATGGCAACATTTTGCTAAACACATACAAAAAAGAAATACTAAAACATCTTTAACAAAGTTTTTAACATCAGCTGAAGTACCTTCTACATGGTACAGCAAAAGACCTACTTGAAGAAATTCACTATATCCAGAAAAAATATTTTGGAAGTGAAAGCCATTTACAGAATTAAATAGCTTTAAACCAATTAAGCAACAATTCTACACATGGCAACTTTTTGCTAAACACATACAAAAAAGAAACACTAAAACGTCTTTAACAAAGTCTTTAACATCAGCTGAAGTACCAAACCATGTATGTGTATGTTGCCGTAGAATGTTTTATAAAAGTAACACACAAACTGTGGACCTATCATACAAAATAGAAGACAATGAAGATTCTAAATGGTTTGAATTAGCTCTCTACCTTGTAGCAGAAAACAAATATGAAATAACTGAGCCCTTAATTCTTTGCAGTTATTGCACTACAAAACTTGACAACAACCAAACTCCTTCACGTTCTATCACAAATAATTTGGAATTATACCCAGTACCAAAACCTCTACAACAACTTAATTTATATGAGAGCATCATAATTCAAACAGTACACCCATTTCAAGCAATAATACGCCTTCAACCAAAAACAGCAAAATTACCTCCCTCTGAATTGGTAAAAGGCATTCGTGGCAAAGTAGTTTATTTGCCATTAGATCTAACAGAAAATGTACACACTCTAGGAGTGCAAAGTTCAATAGAGCATTCTTTAATAGTCTTGGTAAATGGTGTACCAACAAAAGACAAAAAAATTTGGCAACAACTGGTGGACTTACATAAAGTTAGACAAGCCTTGCAATATCTAAAATACAATAACTAATACTACAAGGAAATAAATATTGAAGAAAGCTTAAGGGAAACAACTGAAATAATTCTAGAGCCATCAGAAACTGGACAATTTGAACTTCTGGATCCTGCTGCAGTATCCACTCTTTTGGACCATTACACAATTCATCCATTGCATTCCAATGAAAGCATAGATGATGCACTAGAAACTTACCAAATGCGACAAACCAAAGGGTCACCAATGAGCATATGGGAAAAAAGTATAGAAGCACGTGCATTTCCACTGCTATTTCATACTGGCAAAGGCGGAGGAAACGATGATAGACCCACTCAGATTACGGCATCAGAATACTGCTCATTACAAATGTATTCGCAAGATCGCAGATTTAGACAAAATGTTGAATACATATTCCACCTACTCTTTGAAAGTGAACTAGCAACCCTATGTTACGGAGTTGCACACATTTTGAAATCTGGAACCCACTTTCAAAATATGTCAGTTACACAATTAATACAAAAAGTACAAGAAAAAGATGAGGTTTTACAATCAAGTATAACAAATCGGTTTGCAAACATGCGTGGTACAAAAGAATACTGGTTCCGACGGCATGGAGACGTACGTTGTATGATCAGAAACCTTGGACCGACTTGGTTTGTTACACTAAGTTGTGCAGAATATGCATGGGAAGATTTACATCAGTTCCTACGCATATCAAACAACAAGAAAACCAACATAGATATATTAACACCTGGAGAACTTTGCTCTCTAGATCCAGTTAATGTGTCAAGATATTTCCATCATCGTTTCATTGCTATGCTACACTTTATTTGCAATAAAACTGTTCCTCCCCTCGGAGAAGTGCAACACTTCCTTTGAAGAAAAGAATACCAAGCGAGAGGAGCACCACATATTCACATGCTTGTATGGATCAAAGGTGCACCTAAATTTGGTCACAACAGTGATGCCACTGTTTTGCAATTCATCCAAAAATATGTCACTTGTGAAATCCCTTCACAGCGGACACATAGTGCCCTGCATGGACAGATTTTACAATTTCAAAGACACAAATGTGGCAAATATTGTTGTCACAAATACAAAAGCAAAGGGAAATACTACACCAAATGCCGCTTTTGTTTCTCTAGACCAGTTACCGAAACAGGTGAAGTGAACAACTTCATGTCTTCAGTTCGACATAGTGTTAAAGGTAAATCACCTAAGAACACGTATTACATAAAAAGAACAGAAGAATCAAAATATATCAATGATTACAATGCAATCATTGCCCTCTTATGGAATGCAAACATAGATGTGCAGTACATTGCAGACAATTCCACTGCAGTTGGACAATATGTTACAGCCTACTTAACAAAAGCAGAAAAAACAGAGCTTCAAGACCTCTGGAATGACTTATCATCAGACAAAACACTATCTCAGAAATTGTACAGCCTAGGCATACAAATGCTCTCTAATAGAGAATGTGGCGCCTATGAAGCGGCAGATCGTTTAATCGGTACTGCTTTGTATGGAAAATCAGACTACATAGTATGGCTAAGTCTTGGTCCTGCTAAATCTAGAAAAAGAGTTCTAAAATCATATGAGGACATAGAAACAATTGGCAGAAATGATCCCATCAGCCAAGACATTTTAAAAAACAATTTACTGGACACATACTGTCCGAACAGGAGTAGCACTTTGGAAAGCATGTGTCTATAACACATAGCTCAAAACTTTGCATACAAAAATAATATAAAACCCAATGAAAGCAAAGGTAGATATAGAGTGACAGATTATGAAGGCACCATGTAGAAAACACCATGTGTCAGTATGAAGATAAGGAAGACTTAACTATACTACAATCAAAACTAAACAATGAGCAAAATAGCATTTTTCAAGAAGTAACAAAACAAATTGCACATGGTGTAAAACATGAAAATAAAGAATGTTCCTGCCATAATTATAAACCTATACTACTGTACGTCAGTGGTGAAGCTGGTTCTGGCAAAACATTCCTAATCAAAATCATTAGTAAGTTCCTTCAACAATTGACAAACAACAAACTGTCAGCTGTTGTCACTGCCCCACAGGTTTAGCTGCCTACAACATAGGTGGTGTTACATTACACCGATTACTACTATTACCAGTAGAACACCAGAACAAATTAGACTATTACAAACTTTCTGCAGAAGCTGTAATGGAATTACGCAGAGTATTGAAACAAATGAACATGCTACTAATAGATGAAGTGAGCATGGTCTCCAACCTGATGTTAGCTTTGATTCACCTCAGATTACAAGAAGTACTCAAAACAGACTATGAAGAGCTCTTTGCAGGAAAACACATTATTGTTTTTGGAGAGCTGCTTCAATTAACACCAGTAAAAGGTGAACCTATTTTTAAAACATTAGGGCACAAACTCTGCCATAAAACTGTTGGCAGCATTGGAAATGTCAACCTTTGGCAACATTTCCAATACAGAGAATTAACAGAAAACATGCACCAATCTGCAGATCTAACTTATGCCAACATTTTAAAAAGTTTGAGGGTTGGTATACTTTCTAAAGAAGCAGAAGCAACATTGAAAACCCGGCACATTAATGCACTTTATGGCGATAATGCATGTGCTACAGATGTTATGGAACAATTAGCCCACAAAAATGTCAATTGTATGGCCTTAATGCCAACTCTTGCAAGCTGTCTCAAATTCAATGAAATAATGTTAAGTAAAGAAATGCAACCAATAATGGAAATTAGCGCCACAGACAAACTAGATGTACATGGTATGACACTACCCATGTGTGACCAAGCCACAACAACACTAAATAATTCAGAAAAATCAATCTCAAACACAGCAGCCTTAGAAAAGATGTTAAAATTATCCTTAAATTGCAGAGTAATGCTTAAACGTAACCTTGACGTGGACCAAGGACTAGTTAATGGAGCACTGGGTACAGTTGTTTGCTTTCAAACATACCCACGTGACAACAAAATTCAGTTTGTCAATATACTCTTTGACAAACTTTCAGAAGTAAAACGGATAGGACGCTCAACAGCTAGATTCCTTCTCTTCAAAGATATGTATGTACGCAGAGAACAATTTTCTCTAACTCTTGCATACGCAGTCACGATTCATAAATCACAAGGTCTTACCCTAGACAAAGCAATGATAGATATTGGTAACACAGTCTTTAAAGAAGGCATGAGCTACGTAGCACTATCACGCTTACGTACACTTGACGGTCTATTTCTAATCAACTTTGATGCAAGTAAAGTAAACGCTGATATTCCTTGCATTTTATAATACAATAGACTGCGTTTACTGTACACCCCCCATCTGAAACCATATCCTGTTCCAGAAAAAGTAAAACGTGGTAAAAGGAAACTAATTCAAAGAGAAATGCAATAGAATCTGATGGCAAATCCTTCAAAGAAAACAAAAGAAGTTAAAACTTCATCAATTACCACAAGCAAAGAAGAACCTATTAGGGAAAGTAAATCAGGTACTTCTTCAAAGAAGGAACAGAAACTCTGAAAAAAGGACTCAGAGGCAGAACTAGGTGGTCCATTAACATTTTCAAATGAAACTGGTGTAAGTTGCAATGCAAATGTAGCAATGAATATTCTATTTCAATTGCCACCAATTGTTTACAATATATACTTACACCGTACAGACCAATTGTGTTTGCAAATGTTAGTCCTTCATAGAAACGCAACAAACAATCCTGACAACATGTACAATGTTCACGGAATAAGACAAGCTTTGGACTACTGTGCTGGAATGGTGAGATTCACTATAAACTCACAAGAAGATCCATAAGAATGTCTAATGTACTTACTACAACTACTGGAAAACAAAAACATACCTATAAATGATATCTTCCACATTTCATACATGTGGAAACATTCATGCACTCTCTGCAACAATGTGATACACGAAGAAATCCCAAATGAGCGATTTGTGTATGTATCCATACCTAATTGTGAATCCATTCCATTTCAGCAACTTGTACAGAATACAAACCATGGCAGATTATGTACTATGTGCAATTCAGACAATCGCTCCACCTTACTGATACAAACACATAGTAAATACATAATACTTATGCTTCTATGTTATAATGCAGATGGTACCAAACACAACTGCAAGCTGACTGGATTCACACAAGTGTCACTTGGAAAGAAAACCTTTACAACAATAGGTATAATCTACCACTCAGGAGCTACAACCAATGCAGGTCACTACACTGCATACATTAAAAAGAAATGTGGATGGTTCTAATGTAATGATAGCACCATTACTCTAAAGCAGAGATTGCCAGCTAATCTTACAAATGTGTATTTAATTTTCTTAAAGCCAAAATTTAATAACTAATGTGTACTTTAAAATTACCAAAAATTCAAGTAAAAGACTATAAACAGTTAGAATACACCAATAGGTATCTAACTGCCCAACAGTGTATAACAACCACACAGATAAATGAATACCACAGATCTGTAACAACAAATGCACAGTTAGAATACACCAACAGGTATCTAACAGATTTAAAAATCTGCAACAAGGCAACAGACATAACATTAATCATAAAGAACAAGGAAACACTCAAAGAAAACAAAGAAATAGTTTGTAGCATAGCAACACAGAAAACAAACACAGAAACTGAGCACAATGCACAATACACTGGTTTGTAAACTAAATATGAGGGTAAAAAAAAGCTAAAATATCTATTGTACAAAGTAATAAGTCTTCATAAAATACAAACACTAACATGCTCTTTTTTTTTATCACAGAAATTAAAAAAGGATATTTCCACCAAGTACTAAAGTCATGTAAGAAATATATGGATTCTCAACAAAGTAAACAGTAAGTATAATTACACTCATGTCATACATATTCAAATCTACACGTCTAATCTATGGCAGTAATATGGTGCAGTGGCTGTAGGCTGGGCCTAGCGTCTTGGATGTATAACCTACCACCTACACCCTGCGGCCAAGCAACCAAGACTATAGGTCCTACCAACAACCATCACAGCATATCAAAACCATGGTGCTTGTAATTTCACTACCTATATGTTTACTCTTGGGTGCATGGTCTGCAGCCATGCACCTAAGACGCTAGGTCGTGCACACAACCACTGCACCACAGCACACCCATGTTCACTTATAACCTCACTGCTTATGACTTCAGTCTTGGGTGCATGGCCTTTGGCCATGCACCCAAGCCTCTTGATCCTGGCCAGAACCACCACAGCATATCACACCCATTGTGGCTTCTGACTTCACTACGTATGTCCCGGGAGGATAGCTCAGCGGCAACGTGCGCGCCTTGGAAGCAAGACGACACGAAGCAACACAGATTTGATCCCCGGGTCCGCGCTTAGAAACCTCTGGGTGTTTAAGCACGTTATTAATAATGCAACTAAGACAAAAGAAAAAATTACGCAATTAAAAAACAAACAATTTGTGTAACAGCACCCCGATGCCAGTGGGCTGTGTGAGCGCTTTAAAAATACTAAAAAATAAAAAAATAAAAGTATAAAGTTGGGTTTGGGAGCCTACGGCCATGCATCCAAGACTCTAGGCACTGGCCACAACCACTGCAGCATGTCACACCCATGGTGGCGTATAAATTAATAGCACACCCATAGAAAAAAATAATTTAACTACGGCATGTACTCAATTTCAATGTTCAGTAATACCACGCGTGTCCTTAGAACAGGTTCAAGTTGCCTGTGCACAGCACGGACGGAAGTACTACCCTTGTGAGACCCCTCATTTTCTGTACTTACAAACATCCTGAACAAGGCGGGCATAGGGAATACATCATTAACACCTACCGCCTGAACAAATACAGTTTTTCACCCATCTCTTACTGTCTGAACCTCCCCAAGCACACTGAAAAAGCAAAACAGTTCCCGAAATAGCATTTTGCCGCTGGTTGCCGCTGCGCTGTCGGCGGATCCAAGATGTCGGGCGCATCCAAACAATCTGACGCAGAACATGGCTCACTGCAGCCAATCGGCGGAGACGTCGCGTGTCCGCGGTCATGACGCCAGCCCCTTAGCCAATCAGTATCTTGTCCGCGGAGCGGTCAGGGAAGTGTGACCGCGGAGCGGACATAGATATCACTTATTTTTTTAGACCTACTTTTTGGTAGTTTTTAAATGAAACTACTGCACGGATTGTCACCATTTGCTTTCATTTTAAAACTTTCACTTTGATTTATTTACTTATTACACACTTTTAGAAAGTGCGAACAAGGCAAAAAGAAACATATGCTTATAATAAATAACAAATACACATAAAACAATACTAATTAATCTAAAAACAAAGCAAACCCAATAACATTTTTATGATGAATAAAACATTTAAAACAAGGACTTTCATAGCCATCCAAGGAATGCCGGTTCCTCATTTATTGTAGGTTTTGTATTATCCATTTCCTGTGATGATAAAGTCTGGCCTGGAGGAGATCCGAGGGATGTTGCAGGCTGTGGGCTCTATGGGCACTCACCCGGCTGCGGCAGGTGTGCCGGCCACAGCCTTTTCATCTGAGAGCCATCTATCTACCTGTTTTAATTTTGGGGCCCTCCTTGTCGTGCCAGCAGGAGGGTCTCGTTTCAGGTAGGTGTTGATGCAACAGAGTGATTTGTACATTGTCCTCGCTTCATTCCCCATGGGGTGTGCCTGCCACTCTTTGGGGTTTAAACTGTGGGCGCTGCAGCAGAGTGCAGTGAATCAGTGTTCTTCCCACATTGCGCCTTGGTTTTCATTTCGGAACGCCTCTGACTCCACCATCTAGCAGCAGCGCCGCACTTCGTGCTTGGTGCGCCCCGCGCTAATTCTGAGTTGTGCTTCTCCCTTGTCTGGCCTTGCTGCATTGCTTCTTGTTCCCTGGTGGATGTGCGCTACAGCACGTGACTCTGCCTGACTTCCGTGACAGCACCTGACTCTGCTTGACTTGAGCTCCATCCTGGGCCTGTGCCCTCCCTCTCGGCCGAATGCCAGTTGTGAACACTGATGATCTTGGTGTGTTAATACTCCGAACAACTTTCCTCCGTACTGCTCGTCTCCAGTGCTGGGATTCTGATGTCGTTTTTGTGCAATAATGAGTTGCGGCTCTCTTGCCTACTCCGCCTTCTAATTTTCTTGTTCTGCTCAGCTCCTGCTTCTTTTTTGTCATTGCCCTCCTGCACCATTGTGGTTACATTTCCTATTTGTGCTCCCTGGTTTTGTCACCCTGCATACACTGTCTGCTGTACCTGCTGTTCCCCGCCCTATACCCTGTATGACTTCCCTTTTCTGCCCCCCCCCCTTCTCCTCAAACCCTCCTCTCTCACTTGCTTAACACTTTCTGCCCTGTGTTTCTCTCTTCTAACTTACCTGCATCCTCTTGGACCCTCTCCTCCCTGCAAACTTGATGTAGTCCCTCACCCTAGGCGTGATAGCCCTTTGTTGCTTTGTTCCCTTTTGTTTGCATAGTTGGTGTAGCCCCTCTCACCTTGAGGTCGGCATTCCTAATTCTGCACCTTGCCCATTGTACCTGCAAATGTGATGTAGCCCCTGCACCATAGGGTGTGGCTCCCATTCTCTGTGCACTAATTCCAATGTTGTTCCTAGTCTTGTTTGCTTGCCTGCATGGCTGGTGTAGCCCCTCATTCCATGAGGCAAGGATTTTCCAGTCTGCAGTCACTCTTACCTGATTGCTTATTGCTGTCTGCATGCCTTGTGTAGCCCCTCATTCCATGAGGCAAGGCTTTTCCAGTGTGCAGTCACTCTGATCGGATTGTCTTAACTGCATGCCTGATTTTCCTTAATGCAGTTTACCTACCTGTCCCTGCACTGTTTACTTGTGTCTGCATTAATGTACCTCTCACCCTCTCCATCCCCTGCACCTCCTTCCTCCCCCTTTGTTTCATGTTCGGCACTTTTGCGTTCTAAATTGTATCAAGATCTAGTCAGAGCGTTTTTGTTTGTTTCTCCTCCCTTCTTCCCCTTTCCTGCACTTACCCTCCTCCCTCTCTTCCGTTCTCTCGTGTTATAGCACTTGCACATTCTGAATGTTTCAAGACCTTTTAAGACGGTTTGCTTTTGTTTTATACCTTCTTCCTCATCCCCATTCCCCCCTTGTCTTGATGTGCCTTGAAACACAGTTTTTGCTGTAGAGTGCACATTACAAATAACCATTAAAATAAAAATAAATTAAATAAGCCTGTGTGATGTCATGTCTTAAGATGCCGTCTGGGGCCATGTGATGTCACTTCCTGTAATGTAGCAAGAAGGACAATGGATTTATGATGGCACGTTCACTACCCCTATGATTTTAAGTAATTGGTAGCAGGTTTGAAACAAGTAAATAGAAAGCAGCTTTTTTCATCTCGATACATATAACATGCATTAAAACTGCCAAGTGGTGAAAATGCCAGTATCGTGGTAAACCATTCAATACAGATTGGCGCTCACTTTCCAAGTCCCCGGAGCGTGATTACAGGTGTTAAACGACAGGTGTAAACGAGGTACAACAGTAGTAACACCATCATTTTTGCTCTGGGCATTTTTGTGTTTTTTGAATGGGGGGGGTGCCCAGAATGGGAGTTAAATATACATCTCCTATCTCCATCTCCAAAAACCACTTGGCTTCATGCCAGCATGACATTTTCATACTAGCGTAAAACTAATTGATAATTATGGAATCTGGCTGCTTTTTACACCAGAAAAAAGCAGGCGGATTCCAAAGGAATCCATTATAACTGCAGCCTGCCATGCATAAAGATGCCAGGCAGCATTTACTCAACTTGCACTCCATAGTGCAAAAGGGAGACATAAAGGCGATTTCACCAGCATTTTACACCTCCCTTTTGCACTTTTCAGTACAAATGGCGAAAATTACACAGAGAGGATCTGTTTGCACATAATCGTAAACGTAACGGTACAATTTGCAAATCTGACGAAAATGAGCACCCTTGAGTTCTGCCTCTGCTACTGTAAATGGATTGGGATTAATACGACCTCAAAATTGATATAAGTGCTTCATTTGAAAGATAAATATCTCCTCCATGTGGCACGTTTTGGAGGAAGCCTTTGCTCGAAACGTGAAGAAGTCTGGTAGTTGCCTGGCCCTCTTTCACTCTGTCCATGTCTTCAGACACAGGGGCTTTAAATAAGCATTTCTCCAGACAATGTACTTCTAAAACTTCTCACATGCTCTGCATTAGTTTCTTAATATGTATTTCACCAATAAATATACTCCCTAATATTTCATAAAAATGCTGTTTGGCATATTAAGGAAGACAGCAGCATGCATTGTGTGTCAGTGGTCCTGCTGTTTCTGGACTGCACGTGAGCTTTGTGGCACACAGAGACATATTTTGTCATAATACTACAAGGATTTTCTTCTTTTGCCTGAATATGGGCAACCAATAGAAGGCCCAAAATGTGTTCTAAAAACCTTACTTAACACATAGATGGATAAATAGATAGATAGATAGATAGATAGATAGATAGATAGATAGATAGATAGATAGATAGATAGATAGATAGATAGATAGATAGATAGATAGATAGATAGATAGATAGATAGATAGGCAAGCAGGTAGGCTTAGAGGCATGGCTAGATAGATAGTATATTTGACGGATAGATGGTCAGGCAGGCTTAGAGACACAACAAGATAGATGGGTAGGAAGTGTTGGGAAGGGGAGACGACCATCCCACAGCCCCAAGAGGTTTGGGATAAGGCAGATACTGTGAGATGTAACGCAAGAGACCAGGATGCATGGGGTTGCTCTTAAAGTTCTTTACACAATAACATTATTGCATGCTTTGTAGATGTAGTGCACATGCAGGGACAAACGCCATCTTAGATATTAGCTGTCATATTGAAACATAAGATCTAAACGCCGAACAGCAGCAAACATCACAGGCTGCAAACATGCAGGAAGGAATAGCTTGTGTCCCAGGCATTGATGAGAAATGCCAGAGCCGAAGATATCCATAAACCCTTCATTGTCTTAAAAGTTGCCAGCGTTCATGCTATGGGAAGAATGTGCCCTGCAATGCCGCAGGTGGAGGGCTGAGCGTCCCTGTATGATATAATCCCACGAGAAGGAGGGCATAGGCCTCCAACCCCCACCAGTCCCAATTATAAGTTATTGCACCCAAAGGCCCTAGCCTTAAAACCCCTGAATTCCAAGATACCAGCCAGCCCTAGACCACTGATCATAACGCTGTTACACCCCTGATTGATCAAGAAAGATCAAAAAGCAGGGCTTTCTTGCCTTCACTTCTGGGTCACATTATTTGTTCTGTGGAGTGCAGTGAGGGATACAATTATAGGCGAAAACGAGGGTGGAAGACCTTGGAGACGTGCCAGTGTGTCTGGAATCGAGTGAATACTGTGGGTTAGTTTGACCTCGTTTTTTTCCCTCAGACCCATGTCCCATGTAGCAGTGCCCCAGGTGCACTACTACATAGATAGAGATGTATTGTTTACTTTGCACATAATTGCCAATTAGTCACCACCTCATGACCGATGACGAATGCAGCATCACCCATGTGGAAGAAGATGAACAGAAGCGGCTGGGACCAATGACCTGGCATCCCTTATGGAGCAGCTGGCCTATGTATAGGATCTCATCAATCAGCCACCTGGGTGTCTACTGTATTTAATGATGTCACTGATGAAGCTATGTACCTTCTTAATGTGATGCTCATGCAGATTTTGGCAGAATGTTCGGCGGCAGCAGATCTCTTTGCTGGTGCACTCCTATTATTTAGGAATGCAATATTTGTTATCCGTGCAAGAGGTATTTTGGGCCTCTTTCCCTGGCAGGTTATATTTTTTCCTGGTGTGTGCTTTTAGGCATTCCTATATTTTGTGACCCTGACATGATCGCAGCGACCCCCGTGATGACAGAGGCTTCCAGGCGACTTCTCTGAAGGGACCGCGCCCACCTGCAGCGACCAGTTCCAAGTGTGCAACCCACAGCAGTGTGCAGGAGTCATTTTCAGAGAATTCCTGCTTGCTCTTTGGGGTGGGGCGTGGCTCCTAGGAGTGTGCAGGTCGTTATTGGGACCCTCTGACAGAGGAGCTCGGGTGAACACGCAGATGTGAATACACCTTGCAAGGGATAACAATAAAGGGTCTAGTGTGTGGGGGAGTGTGATGTGTCTGAGGGAAGGAGGAGTGTAGCAAGGCCACGTGGCGAGATTCCGTTTTTTATTGTTATTTTCATTGATGAGTTAAGAGGATCATATGAAGGAAAAACAGGAGTGTGGGGACCTTTCCGAGTGAGGGAAGATGATGGTGCCATTTGTTTTGTGATAAGGAGATATAAAAAAATTAGGATCTCTGTATAATTAGTGGGCTCAGTTGAAGTAGTGGATGTGGTTTTAGCTTTTTATTTTAGCTTGTTGTTTTTAGTGTATTATGATTTTTAGTGTGTAAAAGGTGGAGCAAGAGGTTGGCCCTTGTTGATAGCTTGTTTTGAAAGTGCATAATGTGATAGGGTGTGAGAGTGTGAGTATGGAGAGGGGGGAGGAAACAGGAGTGTTGACAGGGGGTGACGGAGAGGCGGGGACGGTGGTCTGCTAGCAACTTTGGTGATAAAAGTGTTTGCAGCACATAATTGTAAAGGTTGGGGTCTTGAGCATGCAAACTGTGAAGATGTGAGGGGGGACACCATTGGAGTATATATATAGTGCATTACCCCTGTGCAGAGACAAGGGTATACAGTATTTATAACGAAATAAAAGTAATGACAAGCTTTTTCAGTGAAACGTAATAATGAGAACAAAATAGAATTCTTTTAATAAAAGTATGATGGGGTGGGTTGAGGGATTACAAAGGGTATGGAGAGCTTGGAGGGGTAAAAAAGCTGTGGAAACTGTGGGCTTGCGAGGGAACCCACCAAATCTAAAAAGATAAACAAATTTGAAATGTTTTCATTAATTTTATTTTACTGAAAATGTTTTAGTTATTTGTGTTGTCGCTATAAAGACATGGAGCAAGAGACAAGATAGAGAAGTATCACAAACAATGGGTGGTAGAGACAGGAGGGATGCCCCGCTCCTGGCCAGAGCAGATCACCCAAAATAGAGAGATATTGGAGCACATGAGCACGTTCTTAGCTGCTTAATATAAAGGTAAACAACTTCAGAAGAGGAAGGAGATATTAGATTTGTGGAAGATGATAGAAGATGTGGAGGACCCTGATGGAGGGGGATACAAAACACTGAAGAGGTCACCCTAGATGCATTACCCATAACAACACAGGAGAACGAGACGGCGCTCTCACATACATTACTTTACCCACTCACCACTTGCCCAGCCACGGGATGTACAAACCCAGCATATGTGCCAACACTCTGCCTCCCTACAGATCAACACCGAGTGCTATACCACCCCAGGATAATAAGGTTCAGAAAGAATTAGAAGAGGCACTGGAGGCTACATAGCTAGAGTAGGCCCGACTGAGGGCGATGCAGGAAGAGGGAGGAAAGAAGAGGAGTGGGTTGGATGAATGGAGGGCGGTAGACATTTTGTTCAGGTTAGATAGTACAGCTATAATGGATGTGCACATTAAGAAGGAGGGGGTTGTGCCGGGCGAGCGTAGAGCACAGGATATGGGACTGTGAGGTCGGACAGGGATGTGGATCGAGAGTGTTAAGGGAAAACTAATGGGATCCTGTGGATGAGATTGAGGACGATGAAGGGGATGCACAGCAGGCGCCAGAGGTAACGCCATGCCTGGTGAGCTTGTGGGGACCACTGTTAAGAAAAATAAGATTGGCCTGGTGGCAGTAGCAAGAAAAAAGGGAAGTGTTGGATATAAGGAAGGGAGGAGTCACGATACCCAGATATCGTTGTTGCATAAAGGTCTAGGCAGGGTTCAAATGGATAAGAATAACTTGATTAAGCTGATCCTGCCCTTTACTGGCAGAGCTAGGAAGTGTATTTATGCTTTTGAGTAGCAGGCAGCAGGGTTCCCCTTGTCCGCGGGTGATATTAAAAGCCTTCTTGTTGCGATTGTGGGGGATCAGGCTGGAGACGTGTGGGTTAAAGCAGGGTATCCGGGAGTAAAGTTAGATGATGTCGCACACGATGGCGCCCTTTAACAATATCAGAGCACAGGTGTGGGACGCGCTGTGGTGAACGTACCCAGACATGCCAGACCTACAGTTGATTATGCAATTTACCATGAGGGATGATGAAGACCACACACAATACTTTATTAAGTTTCAGGAGCTGTGGCGTGCAGAGACGGGGGACCAGTGGGACTAGTCAGTTCCTCTTTTTTATTTTGTTATTAAAAGGGGTTTAACTGAGGATGTTCAGAAGGTGCTCGACAAAATAATGGGCATCGAGGCCAAAGGGTGGACCGAGATTCAAACTATAATTATACACCCTTGTAATAGAATAAAGGAGCGAGAAAAGGAAATGGCTCAAAGGCTGCAGGATGAGGAAGTAAAACTAGTACAGAAAAAGCTAGATAAAATAGAAGTAGAAGGGGCGGAGGCAATGGAGCAGACATCGACACCTCCAGATGTGTGAATAGCAGCGTTCTTGCCAGGAGGAGGACAAGGACAGTGGGAGATGGACCTCAGTACACCTACCCAGAGTGGCAGGAAGGAGGTCAGCAATGTGGGAGGGGCAGATACCAAGGGGGGAAGAGGGGAATTTGGCAGTATGGGACTGTCATGCCTGTGCCACTGGCGCACACATTGGCAGCCATCATGGACTATTTGGAACTTATTTATCTTCATAATACTCTTTGAACAACCCCTATTCACACTTTGGTCCTTAATTTCCATTTGCACGACTTTGGTACTTTCTTATTTAATTCAGCTAACTACATGTACCATAATGCACATTGCTACAGTTATCAATTCCTGGCTATTCCCATTCATCAGTATTGGAATTAAAATCCCCAGAAGCCCTAGCGATCAGTGCTGCTTCCACCTTCTCAGGACCAGAGAAGGAGGAGGCAGATTACCTTCATGTGTGCTGCTCCAGTTGCTGCCAATGAGCCTGGCTCAGTACAGGGCAGGGCTGTATTTAAGCAGCTGCCTGCAGGAGCTCAGTCTCTTGCATTAAGAGTTCTCCCAGCACCTTTTTTGCCTTAAGCCACGATTTGAATACTGTTCCTGTTGCCGTATCATCCTGCTTCTGATTCCAGTGCTCCTTGCTGCCCTGCTCTGCTGGGCTCCCTGCCTTGCAGCCTGCTACACTCCTCTGCCTGCAGCTCTGGTCCTCTGGGCTCCCTGTCTCACTACCCTGCTCCTCTGGGCTCTATGTCTGCAGCCTACTACAGCTCTCGGTCCTGCTCCTCTGGACTCCCTGCCTCGTTGCCCTGCTCCTCTGGGCTCACTCCTTGCTGCCCTGCTCCTCTGGGCTCGCTGTCTGCAGCCTACTACAGCTCTCGGTCCTGCTCATCTGGACTCCCTGCCTCCCTGCCCTGCTCCTCTGGGCTCCCTGCCTCGCTGCCCTGCTCCTCTGGGCTCGCTCCTTTGCTGCCCTGCTCCTCTGGGCTCTCTGTCCGCAGCCTACTACAGCTCTCTGTCCTACTCCTCTGGACTCCCTGCCTTGCAGCCTACTACAGTTCTCTGCAGCCCTCAACAGTTTGCCTTGTGCCATCTGTTACTCCAGCCCTGCTTCCTTGTTTGCAGCCCCCCTGTTTCCTGGCTACTGCGCCCTTACTCTCTGTTCTTGATCCCTGTTCTTCTCTTCCTTGAGTCTTTGGTTCTCCCTTAAATTATCCATTTCAGTTTTACTGTTTCTGTACAGACACCCACAGCTGTTGTTCCCAGCCATGAGCATACAGAGTGGGCTCCTGTAATATCAATCTGTGCAGAAGGCTGGAGTTTCCAAAGCTCCGTGGAACACTCTTCCCCATTTTCTGCATATACCCCAAGAGGGAATCCAGTTTGTTTGTACCTTTGTATTCTCTGCCCCTTTTTGTTCACAGCTACTGTTACCTATTCTTCTTTCTTGTTGAGCTTCCTGCTGTGTGTGCTTATATGTCACCTTACATCAGCACAACCACCCAAAACCTACCTAGGTGCCGGTGCCACTCTTGACAGAGTGCCATCCTTGACAGAATGCAAGAGCCAAAAAAATATTGTCCCATAGGCAGGAAAGGCACACACAGACCAAAGATGCTTCACTTTCGGTTCAAGAAAGCTCTGCAAAAATCCAAAGTTTTCCTAAGGACAGCAAACAAAAACCCTAGTTTAAAAGACAGACTAGCCCCAGTAAACAAAGGTTTGCAAGCACAGTACTACACTCACTGGCTCTCTGACCCTTCTATGTTGAACTACTATGACATTTGTAACTATGATCCGCAGTCTCTATCTGTAGAAGAACTACAGCAAGATAATGAATTCTTGCAGATTTTGTTAGGCCAAACAGTGGAAAACACTCATGCGCTTCCTGGCATTTCTTCTGACACTGCATTCGACATTCAGCCTGTACACAAACCTTGTATTCCTTTATTCTAGGCTGCCCTGTCTCAGGACCAATGTCTTAACACTGCTACACCCAAAGATATTGCACTCATTGTGGCAGACTCTCAACCAGAGTACGCTGTTGCCAAAGTGATATGCTCAAGATCAGCCTGGCAAGCTTCACAACCTCCCCAGACAGCTGATAACACTCATTTAACAGGACAAGGCATTCAGTATCCTGAGGTTAGTGCAGCTGGTCCTGGGTACAAAAGACCAATACTGACCATCGGTTGTCTTAATGCTTCCCCAATAACTACTAACCACGATAACCCCAAGGTCAGTCTTCACATTGCAACACCTGGCTTTTCTGCTACACCAGATTCTGAAGTTGTAGAACTGGCAAATGGAGCATACCAGTTACAAGAACAGCTCTTGCGCCTTAAAAGACAAACCGAAGACCTCTATGATGAATTTGTCTATTTGCATTGTAAGAATCTAGCTAAGGGACACAATTTACCAGACCATCTGACACTTTGCCAAACACCAGACATTCTGTCTTTAGAGATTGACATGATAAGGCCTGGAATGGTAACACAGAAGAAGATACAGATGTATACAGAGCAGTTGGAAGATCTGAACTTGGCATATGCATACCATCTAAAGCTTGACACAGCTCATTCACTTACTAGCCACAGTAACTCAGGCTGTTGTTCAGATAGTGAAAAATTAACTCCTCCGGTGGGCCGAATCGTTCACAATGCCATTACACCACAAATCAAGTGTAATCATCTGACTGGAGATCTTGCTGAGTCAAACGACTGTCCCGTTATTACCCTTGATGGTGGTCCTTTACTCACACTTACAGCCTCTACTGAAGTGACCAAGTCAGAGATGTACTCTGCTTCTATGGACTTTTGTGCACCAGACCATGAGTCAGATCCTGAACTATATCCAGTACCTGTCTGGAATCCAGCTTTGCCAACAGTCATTACCCCAGACCCATCTATCAACTTGAGCATAGAAGACTTTGAAGGCCAGCCATCAGAAAGCCTACCCTTTCCTGATCCTACATCAGCCATGCTACCTGTTACAGAATCTGCCCAATCTCAGCTGCTCCTCCTGCGAGTACTCCTGAATCTGCTACTGATGCAGCATCTCAAATCACTCTTACTGCAGTAGAAGCACCCCCTTCCTCTCTGCCTGCAAGGACAGTACCTGTTGCAAAGCCAGTTAAAAGTTCTCATATTAAAGCTACAGCTCCGGTTGTTCCTGCTGGTGCCTCTGCAGCACCTAAACTACCAGACTCTACTCCATCCACCTCAGTTGCATCCCTGTCCGCTGATGCTCCTATGGCACCTATACTCCCAGCTGCTACAGCACCTGAACTTCCTACTGCTATTCCTGATCTCCCTACTGCTGTGGCTTCTGCTGTCATGATGCCTACACCCGGGGAACCAGACCAGGTCCAGCAACCCCGGAAGCAGGCATCAAGTTATTTTGAGCAAGCCCAAAAGCCCCTGCTAGGGGCCGTTTGGGTGCGGTCCTGGCGCCTACGGCACCAGGCTCATATGGAGAGTCAGTCCTGGCACCATAGGCGCCAGGCTCATAGAGTAAAACTTACCTGATGCAGACCATGCTGCAAGCTTACCTGACGCAGACCATGCTGCAGAGCTCCAAGCCAAATGAGGCTTGGAAGGGACTATTTTACCTAGGGACTATTTTTTTACTTGGGTGGGGCTGAGGAGGAATACTTACCTGGGACTACTTTAGAGGCTATTTAACCACGCCCGAAGAGCAGCACGCGCTTCACGTTATTCTGCATCCAGCAGCGTAACGCTCACCGTGTCTGCAAGCCTGCATCCAGTCTTCTGCCACGCCCGCCTCGAGTCTGCAGTTCCTAGAAAAAGGGAGAAACAGAAGGAGAAGAGGTTAGAATAAGAGCAAAACCTTCGAACCTTACCTGAATTCCGGATCCACTGCGCCTTCGAGCTGGAAGAAAGAAGCATTTTACACGCGCCGCCTCGCCTGCTGCAGCGCCGCGCTGAACTCACCGGCCTTCGCAGCATCCTCACGATCCACTGCATCCTTCTGCACATTCCCGCCGCACTCTGGCACCTAAGGGGAACAGAAGAACAGCAGAGGTGAGCCAAGGGAATAAACAGAGGCAATAGTAACTACCCCCATAGACTTACCTGATTACCGCCGGGGGTACTATTCCTCTTCACGGGTCGGCGCAGTCTCCATTGCATCCTCGCCGTACCCCGGCCCCTAAGGGGAACAAAAGGACAACAAGGTGAGACGAAGGGACAAACAAGGGGAACTCTTCTCACCACAATAGACTTACCTAATTTTACCGCCAGAGGCATTATTCCCCGAACTTCATATTTTCTCTCCACACCTGAATAAGGGAGCAAGCCACAGGTTACATTCTGGCCTTATTTTATTGAACTGTGTAGGATAAGCCAAACCCTTACCTGAACTTCGTCAGCTACCACGAGGAACTCTTTGCTGGGGTCAAGCTGCAAACTGCAAGGAATCGGACAAGAGTGAAAGTCAGACATGTGAACTCTTACGAACTACTTACTTTTCGGAGTCAATATTGTTCGGGAACTCACCAATTGCTTCGAGCCAGTGAAGCAACTGGTTATCAACGCGCCCCTGCGCTCAATGCAGGATGGAGTGCTCATCTTTTCAAACCATCAGGTGAGACTACAAGAGGGTACATCAAAGGTGATCTGTGGGGAGAACAGCGGGGGTGGGGGATTTACGCTCAACCCCACCGGTGGTTAATTCCCTTTCTCCATTTACAGAAGAATATTGCTACGAGCCAAGCAAATGAAGCTAGGTGGGCCAGTCCAGTCCGTCATCTCGGCCCTACGCGTCACACTGGTGGAGACCGCAGCTGTCCAGTTCAGATCGACGCCTCTGTGGAAGCCAGGTGAGCGTAACATCTGAACTCCCTGCAACTCATGGTGTCCCTGCAACATTTGTGACACCTGAAGTCCCTGCTGCAAATCTTGATGATGCCATTGCTGCTTCTGAAGCACCTGCCGCTGTGTTTCCTGAAGTTAAAGCTAGTTCTGATGCTCTCTATGCCCCGAATTCTGCTTCCTCGGCAGCTATGCTCGCTGCGGCTGAATCCTCTGCTTCTGCTACACAACCTGATCCTACAGCACCTTCTCTTCCTGATCTACATCCCTTAAACTATCCTGGAGTGGTGATAGTTTCTATCATATCTAATGAGACAACCGAGTGCTTAGAGGATACTGTTCCTTTCAAGAAACAGTCCAGGTATCTGAATACCGTTGAAGATCCATTGGTGAACAAAGAGACACCCCTGTTTACATTTTGCAATGAAATTCCTGTCTTGCCTGATTTGTCTTCAAATATAAAGATCACGCCGACTACCAATACATCTGAAGATTTGGAAGACCTTCCTAGAGCAACCAATTCAGCTGTATCTCTGGTTCCACCTTTCAGCACTGTACCATTGCCAGCCCTAAGGAAGACCACTACTTTCAAAGCAATATATGCCATGGAGCCTGCAGCATATCCTCACAGTTCCTCAGTTCATGAACGCACTGTTGTGTTTTGTGCCCCTAAGACTTTTTCTTTTCTGGATTCAATCTCAATGTTTCTGAACAACTCTCACCTTGCAGTCTTAAAAAGATTTTGGATCTTCATGATATGCCTTTTTAGCATAAGACTCTCGCACAGTGTGACAGGCCTTGGACTTGCTCTTCTTGTTGGTCGGTCTTCAGGGGGCCTGGAGAGGGGCCTGGAGAGGGGCATGGAGAGGGGCATACTGTCATGCCTGTGCCACTGGCGCACACATTGGCAAACATCATGGACTATTTGGAACTCATTTATCTTCATAATACTCTTTGAACAACCCCTATTCACACTTTGGTCCTTAATTTCCATTTGCACGACTTTGGTACTTTCTTATTTAATTCAGCTAACAACATGTACCATAATGCACCTTGCTACAGTTATCAATTCCTGGCTATTCCCATTCATCAGTATTGGAACTACAATCCCCAGAAGCCCTAGCGATCAGTGCTGCTTCCACCTTCTTAGGACCAGAGAGGGAGGAGGCAGATTACCTTCAGGTGTGCTGCTCCAGGTGCTGCCAATTCGCCTGCCTCAGTGCAGGGCAGGGCTGTATTTAAGCAGCTACCTGCAGAAGCTCAGTCTCTTGCATTAAAAGTTCTCCCAGCACCTTTTTGCCTTGGGCCACGATTTGAATGCTGTTCCTGTTGCTGTATCATCCTGCTTCTGATTCCAGTGCTCCTTGCTGCCCTGCTCTGCTGGGCTCCCTGCCTTGCAGCCTGCTACACTCCTCTGCCTGCAGCCCTGGTCCTCTGGGCTCCCTGCCTCGCTTCTCTGCTCCTCTGGGCTCTCTGTCTGCAGCCTACAACAGCTCTTGGTCCTGCTCCTCTGGACTCCCTGCCTCGCTGCCCTGCTCCTCTGGGCTCGCTCCTTGCTGCCCTGCTCCTCTGGGCTCTCTGTCTGCAGCCTACTACAGCTCTCGGTCCTGCTCCTCTGGACTCCCTGCCTCACTGCCCTGCTCCTCTGGTCTCCCTGCCTTGCAGCCTACTACAGTTCTCTGCAGTCCTCAACAGTTTGCCTGCACCTTGTGCCATCCATTACTCCAGCCCTGCTTCCTTGTTTGCAGCTCCCCTGTTTCCGGCTACTGCTCCCTTACTCTCTGTTCTTGATCCCTGTCCTTCTCTTCCTTGAGTCTTTGGTTCTCCCTAAAGTTATCCATTTCAGTTGTACTGTTTCTGTACAGACACCCACAGATGTTGTTCCCAGCCATGAGCGTACAGAGTGGGCTCCTGTAATAGCAATCTGTGCAGAAGGCTGGAGTTTCCAAAGGTCGGTGTAACACTCCTCCCCATTTTCTGCATACACCCCAGGAGGGAATCCAGTTTGTTTGTATTCTCTGCCCCTTTTTGTTCACAGCTACTGTTACCTATTCTTCTTTCTTGTTGAGCTTCCTGCTGTGTGTGCTTATCTGTCACCTTACATCAACACAGCCACCCAAAACCTACCTTGGTGCCCGGTGCCACTCTTAACAGAGTGCCATCAATGACATGGACCTCAGGTAGTAGGTATGGGACCCTCGCAATGTTGGAGCTGTGGGAAGTGGGGGAATTTCGCAAGAGAGTGTATGAGCAGGCAGGAGGCGGGATGCTACCCAAGTAACAACTATTGCCCACAGCTCCAGCCCTAATTACAGGCACAACTCCAGAGGCCAACCTCCACACCCTAGGAGATAAATCAGGCCTACAGTCAACTGCCTCCACGGCCCCCAGGTGTGCAAGTACAGAATCCTCAATTAACACAACCACTGATACCCCAGTACAATGCTGGGGACGGAAGTAACCTACGAATGAACGATGCAGTGCCGAACGGCACTGTCGTACCCTACCAGGGAGTAAGTGTGGTATGGAATAACCCTTTCACGTTCCCTGGCACTGACACATACCCTGACTAGGACAGCCCACAGAGATCTCTGGCATGCCCAGTCCTGTCCATGACAGTCCACCCTGACGAGGAACCCTTGGTGGGCGCTGAAATATAGGTAACAAGCAATTCATCTTCATGATTGCCACGGGTGCCACTAAATCATGCATAATCAAACTTCCCGCTATTAGGTGAAACTCTTGACATGCAGAGCTTCTCTGGGGCTGTCCACAGTTCCCTACACAAAAGAAGTGGATATCAAAATAGGAGAAGTGGTACATGCACCCCTGTTGTATTCTGCGGGTTCCCCGATAACTGTATTGGGACAAGACCTGCTAAGAAAAATATATATGACCATTTCCTTTACAGACCAAGGAATATTGTGTGCTATAAGAGAAATGGTCATCATACATGCAAGGGGAGGAGCGGCAGTGGTTTACGGTATTCCTGTGGATCTGGATATGTTTGTGTATGGCATAACAGTGCTTCTCGAGGCGGTGCCCCAAATAAGGCCTGTTGGTGAGCGCCATCTGACTTAATTTTCCGGCCTGTGGTAACCCCTGAATTAGTTGCAGGAACAATATTGTCCATAGATTTACAGATGCCAGCTAAGAGGACTGTTATCATTGAGACTGATACAGAGGAGTGTGAATGCTGCACAGTGTTGTGTATTGACCCTATCATTCCTCTCAGAGAATTGACTCATGCATACTTGTTTGCGGATCAACCAGATGATGGCGAGATTATGCTAGTGATTTCCATTCCTTGTGACATTATGGTGCAGTATTGAAAGGTGCAATGTCCTCTGACGTCTCTCGTAGCCCCCCCTTTCACCCAGACAGACTTAGAACAGACCCCTGAGAGACTGGGCAACAAATACTAATGATGTGTGGCTCTTACAGGGAGTGAACCAGGTTTGAATAACACTCAAACCAGGTGCTGTGTTGCCCCAGGTGAAGCAGTATCCTCTATCAAGGGAGGCAGAGGAGGGGATACGTGACACTATTGTTGCCCTACTAAATCAGGGGATAATTGTACCATCTACCCCCATGCAACATGGCTATTTACCCAATAAAAAAGGCAAAAGAGGAGCTGGAGAATGATTCAGGATTTGCACCCTCTTAGTGACCTTGTAAAGGCAGAATTTCCAGTGGTCCCAAACCCTGTGACAATACTTTGCAACATCCCTAAAGAGGTGACCCACTTTACTGTGGTAAATCTTAAGAACACCTTATTTTCTGTTCCTTTGCATCCCCGACTCACAATACCTCACTGCATCAACACACAAGAGTGCCTCAAGGGTACTGCGGGTCCTCCAGCATTTTCAACAGAATACTGCACACAGATTTAGGCAACCTTCAGGTGCCTAGTACCATTATTCAATATGTTGATGATTTGCTGGTTAGGCTGTGTCAGGCTGTTTCAGTGAACACCAATGCAGGAAAGACTCAATAACGCTCTTACAACTCTTGGCCTACAAAGGATACAAGGTTGATATGGGGAAATTACAGTATTGCCTCCATTAGGTACTCTGTTTGGGTCGATTGATCTCTGTAAATGGCAAAAGAATAATCCCTGATCGCACAGCCTCTGTGCATGCCACCCCGCAGCCCAAAAGAGTGAAGGAAATGCAAAGGATCTTGGGGATATGCAATTGCTGTAGGGCATGTACACTTGGCTAGGCAGCATTCACCAGGCCTCTCTTAAAGGGCCTCAAGGAAGCACAAAAATATAGCAACAAAATAGTATGGACGGAGGACATGCTCACCAATTTCAATGACCTCAAGGATGTCAAGGAGGTCATTTCCACCGCACCAGTGCTGGCAACCCCAGACTATACCCAACAGTTCTATTTATTCTCACACTCCAATGGGCAACTGATGACTGCGGTACTGACACAGAAGAGCACTATGGGCCGCAAGCCCATTGGCCTATTACAGTTGTATGCGACATTCAGTAATGCAGTAATGCAGGGACAGTTTGCAGTTTGCATGTGTACAAGCACTTGCTGCTGCAGTGTTTGCCATTGAGAGGAGCTCCACTATCGTTATGGGGTGCTCAGTAACGCTGTACATCGAGCATGCAGTTTTTGCCATAAATCCACACTGACCACAGAGCGAGCATCTGCGTATGAGGTTATTCTGTCAAGCCCAAACATCCTCATAGTGCGATGCAAAACCGTCAACCTTGCCACCAGGGAAATGTGCTCTGATGAAGACTTGGGCATCCATGACTATTTGACCTTTGAAGGAGAGGAAGATGATATTCCAAAGGCCTTCATAAGATGCTCTCGGGGGGGTTCCTCTTTGTTGACAGGTCAGCCACGACTGATCAGGACACTTGTTTATGACACACTGGTGCATTAGCGGTTTTTCTTGTGGGGGAGTATGAAACACTAGTACAGAAGAAATTACCACTGCATTTTTTGGCTCAAGAAGCCAAACTCATAGTGCTTATTGAAGGATTACAAGTGTCCCAAGGGTGCCACGTGATCATTTACTCAAACTCTGCATCTGTTGCTACCACAGTGCATGCAGGACTTGCACGGTAGAAGAGGAAAGGATTCAGGAGAGCCGATGGGTCCCCAGTTCAACATGCTGCATTATTAGACAAACGTATTTATGCACTATCCCAACTATCTGTAGTGGCAGTTGTCAAATGCTCAACTCATACTAACAATACAGATGAGATCTCATTCTGTAACGCTGCCACGGATGAGGCAGAGAAAACCACAGCATATCTTCTAGTGCCACAGGTCTCGGATTATCCTGCATTGACGCAAAACACTGAACAATTGGCAATGCTGTATAATGCATTACCAAACACACAGCTAATTGAGTTACAGGGATGAGCACCACTAGAAGAGAAGGAGCTTTGGGTGAAAAGGTGCTATAAACGGTTCACAACCGATGTATTGTAGAGGTAAGAGATATTTGGGAAAGCGGTTATGCCACATGAGCATTCGACCAGTTACACCATTTTTCACATGTTTCCAGAGAGCACATTGCAGCAGACATACAGGAGGACTGGTTTGTCCCCAACCTACAGAAAGACTTAACTAAAATGGCTGTGTGTTGCACTACCTGTCAAAGTTACAACACAAGGCAGAGAACTCTTAGAGGCACCTTGCCCCGTCCTACTGGGCCGATCCACAAACTGCACATTGATTATGTAGACATGGGTGAAAAATGTAATGGATCTCATTACCTTATTGTGGTCGTGTGCCTCTTCTCACAATGGGTGGAGACAGAACCTTGTGCACACCCGGAAGCTAAATATACTCCTCGATGGGGCGTATGTGATGTTCTGAGATCAGATAACGGCACGCACTTCTTTAATGAACTCTTTAAAGAGAATAAGCATCAGATGTGTACCATTTACCACCCACAGGCCAACGGAATCATAGAACGGATCAATGGCCTACAGAAAAGCAAGCTGTTCAAGCTGTGCATCACATTAAATAAAAATTGGGTACACTGTTTGCCACTTGCGTTATTCAGTTTGGGCACACAACCCTGCAAAGATCACCACTTATCACACCACGAGGTGGTAACTGGGTGCTGCATGCACACACCTCTTTCTACTGTTAGACTGTCAGATGCTCACAGGTTTGCATTTATTTCTGGGGTAGGAGTTTCACAACTATCTGCTCTCCCTGATAAAGGCCATCAAATGTGTCTCCCAATAGATTGCACCTTCCTGAACTGAGGAAGAGACCAGCGCCACAATGGACATGCCAACAACCACACCCACTGCAGTTGTTCCCCGGCAATTGGATCTATGCTAAAAAATGTGTACACAGGTGGAGTAAGCCCAGATATAATGGCCCTTCCCAAGTAATATATGCCACTCCCCTTGCTGTTAATGTTAAGGAGCTATGTTATTAGGTGCATTTGTCTGATGTTCTCAAAGCACCCCAATCTCCCGAAGAGAATTACCACAGTGAAGTGTCCCACATCCCTACCACACTAAGCCCCACTCCCCTCAGACTTATGCACATATGCCCCTTTTAAACATGTCAGGAAAAATACTCTAACATTCACTCCCATGTTGTACACAAGCTGCTATGAATTATAGTTGCAGAGGGAGTGTCCTCTCGGACTCTTCCATACTCTTTTCTGTGTCTCTTTCTTCCAATCTATATCTATTTCTCTCTCTCTCTCTCTCTCTCTCTCTCTCTCTCTCTCATGTTTTGGACACATTCTTTTTTTCCCAGGCATTTTTTGCTATGGACCCACCTGGTTCTCATCAGTCCATTTGTAATAAGAAAAGTAACATGTATGGTACCTTGTCAAATTTCTCCTACTCATATTCATGTGCTATGCATTATATTGCTGAGTTGTTTGCCAAGTCTATGTTTGGATTAGGTATTTATGTTTGGATTACGTATTTATCTGGGATGCTCTTTTATATGTTATGTTATAGTGCATTTGTATAGCGCTTTATGTACCATTGGTATGATCACAAATCGCTGTTGGTACAATGCCCTTGGGGACAGTGTTCTCTATCAGTTGGAAGAGTAGTATAGCATATAGTGCTTGGGTGCACTTGGTATGTGAGCAGCCAGAATGGTTTTTGGAGGTTGGCTGCATTTTAATGTTAAGTGTGGTGCGGTGGATGTGAACGATCAGTGTAATGTGCACAGCAAGGATGGTGGTTTCCGAGTCTACATTCTTGCTGCCGTGTGACATGTGTAGGAGAATATGTGTCCCGCAAGGCCAATTTTGTTCATGGGTATAGCTGCATTCTTTGAGGCCGTAGAGGTGTTTTATGAGCAATATAGGTATGTGTGCAGCAAGGCTGAATTCATCGAGGGGTGTAGCTGTTCCCTATTGTTTGTTGATGTAAGGAGGAGAGTGAGCATAATGGTATGAATGACTGGATGTGGTTATCTCCAAATTTCTATCTCCAATATTCTTTCTAGATGCGATTCGGGCTACTCTCCACTATTCTATCTAGATGTGATGCATGCTAATCATCACAGTTCTATCTAGATGTGACGCATGCTAATCTCCCAAATTCTATCTAGATGTGATGCATGCTAATCTCCAAAATTCTATCTAGATGTGAGTCACGCTAATATCCACAATTCTATCTAGATGTCACACATGCTAATCTTCACAATTCTATCTAGATGTGACGCAAGATTATCTTCACGGTTCTATCTAGGTGTGACGCATGCTAGTTTCCAAAATTCTATCTAGAGTCGAGTCATGCTAATCTCCACAACTTGATCTCGATGTGATGCTAGGTTATCTTCACAGTTCTATCTAGATATGATGCATGCTAATCTCCAAAATTCGATCCAGATGTGACTCATGCTAATCTCCACAATTCTATTTATTTGTGACGCAAGGTTATTTTCACAATTCTATCTAGATGTGACGTAAGATTATCTTCACAGTTCACAGGGCAAAGGACAAGGGAAAAACCATGTGGCACGGCCACATTTGGACTCTAGCCACAGTTAGTATTCAAACGCAAGCTAATCTACACAATTCTGTCTAGGTGGGATTGAGGCTAATCTATACAACCCTGTCCAGGTGTGGTGCAAGCTGATATTCACAATTCTCTCTCGATGTGACGCAAGCTAATCTTCACAATTCTGTCTAGATATGACACAATACTAGTCTTCACAATTATTTCTAGATGTGACTGAGGCTAATCTTTACAATTCTGTGTAGATGCGACGGAGGCTAGTATTACAGTTCTGCCTAGATATGACACAATGCTAGTCTTCACAATTCTGTCTAGATCTGATGGAGGATAATCTTTACAATCCTGTCTAGGTGGGGTGCATGCTGACATTCCCAATTCTCGCTAGATGCGACGGACGCTAATGTTCACTATTCTGTCTAGATATGATGCCAGCTAGTATTACAGTTGTCTAGATATGACGGATTGCTAATCTTTGATGTTCTGTCTAGATGTGATGCAATGCTAATCTTCACAATTCTGTCTAGATATGATGCAGGCTAGTATTATAGCACTGTCTAGCTATGACGTGATGCTAGTCTTCACAATTCTACCTAGATGTCACGGAGGCTAATCTTCACAATTCTGTTTAGATGTGATGCAAGCTAGTATTACAATTCTCTCTAGGTGTGACACAAGCTAATATTCACAATTCTCTCTATGTGTGATGCAAGCTAATATTCACAATTCTGTATAGATATGATGAAGGCTAGTGTTTCAGGTCTGCCTAGATATGACACAATGCTAATCTCCATAATTTTTCTATCTGAGTGTGACACATGGCTAAACTTCACCTGGACAAAGTGTGCACGCCTAAATTGGAGGCACAACAGTAAGTGCAAAACACCTAGATTTGAGGTATCTGGATAGAGGGAGAACGCCTAAGTATGGGACACAACAGTAAATAACACCACTGAACGGTTGGTACATAGCAGTGATAGAGGTATTCTTTACTAGATGGCTGATATTGGTATGTTATGTTGTGCAGGTAATAAGAGAGGCAGGGCTTTTTAGAGTTCAGTGATTTCTGTACTCCCCACCCAGACCAAACTTATGTTGTCAGTCGCTGCTGGTTGACGGCTGGCTACTGACTTCTCAGGCAAAAACGGACAAACATGGTCTGGAGCTGCATCTTTAGGAGCTGCCCTTTGCTTTGGGGTCCTTAGCCAAAGGAGCTGCACGGGCAGTGGGCGGCCCTAGAAGTTGTGGTTGAGAGCCTACCTCCTGGAGGGACACAGCCAATCACGGGCACGGGGCAGGGGGAGGGTAGGGACAGGGGAGAGGTCACAGGTGCGGCTGAAAAATTGAAAAAAGTCTGTTGAAATGGCCACCAGGAACAGAGGCAGAGAGACACATGCATGTTCCAACCAATTGCAAGGGGAAGGGCCGGAGACAGCAAGAAAGCCAGAAACAAACAAAGGACTACACCCCAGGGACTGCACGCTCTAGATGCAGCCTCTAGATGCTGGTCATCTCAGAAAACGGGGTTAGAGGCCACAAAACACACAAGATAAACTCACCAGAATAGCACAAACTAGTTACATTTTTTTTATAAAACACAAACCCCTCCACAGGAGCACATGAAACAGGCCTAAAACCGATTTAAATCAATGTATATCTACTCATCAACCAGCCACTAGGCATCAACCAGCCCCTAGGACTGCTCATCAAGTTCTTTCCTTAAAGGATGCTTCTAGATTGCAGTCCAGAAGGCAAGTGGAAATGGCTGCAGGAATAGAAGAAGAGAGACACCTGACTGTTCAAACCAATTGCAATGGGTAGGGCGGGAACAGAAAGAAAGCCAGAAACAAACAAAGGACTACATACCAGGGACTGCATCCTCTAGATGCAGACCAGCTCAGAAAACAGAGTGTGAGGCCACAAAAAGCACACAATAAACACACCAGAACAGCACAAACGAGTCAAAATATTATTGAAAAAACACACAACCCCCCTCCACAGGAGCACAGGAAACAGGCCAAAAATGTTTTAAAATCAATGTACAACTTCTCACTAAGCATCAACCAGCCACTAAGACTGCTCCTCAAGTGCTTTCCTTAAAGAATGCTTCTAGATTGCAGTCCAGAAGGCAAGTGGAAATGGCTGCCAGGAACAGAGGCGTAAAGACACCTGACTGTTCCAACCAATTGCAAGAGGGAGGGAGGGGACAGGAAGAAAGCCAGAAACAAACAAAGGACTACACCCCTAGATGTCAGAAACAAACAAAGGACTAGATCTAAGGGACTGCACCCTCTAGATGCAGGCCAGCTCAGAAAACGGAGTGGGTGACTACAAAAAGAACAAGATAAACCAACCAGAACATCACAAACTAGTCAAAAGATTATTGAAAAAAACACACAAACCCCTCCACAGGAGCATTTGAGACAAGCCAAACATGGATTAAAATCAATGTACAACTTCTCACTGAACATCAACCAGCCCCTAAGACTGCTCCTCAAGTACGTTCCTTAAAGGATGCTTCTAGATTGCAATTCAGAAGGCAAGTGGAAATGGCTGCCAGGAACAGAGGCAGAGAGACACCTGACTGTTCCAACCAATTGCAAGAGGGAGGGCGGGGACAGAAAGAAAGCTGGAAACAAACAAAGGACGACACCCCAGGGACTGCACCCGCTATATGCAGGCCAGGTAAGAAAACGGGGTGGGAGGCCACAAAAAGCACGAGATAAACGAATAACACAAACTGGTCAAACAATGATTGAAAAAAACATACAAACCCTTCCACAGGAGCACATGAAACAGGCTAAAGCGGATTAAAATCAATGTACAACTATTCACTGAGCATCAACCAGCCCCTAAAACTGCTCCTCAAGTGTTTTCTTTAAATTATGCTTCTAGATTGCAGTCCAGAAGGCAAGTCAGGGGAAGAGCATATGGGGAGGGCATATAAAAGGGGGAGGTGGATGTAAATGCGGACGCTACTTCTAACAATTCCATAAACTATGTGATTATCACCAAGAGCACAGACCTAAATGGGTCCCCATTTTCTCTAACACACAACACCGTGGCCACGGATCCCCATATCAATGTCCAAGCTGAAAGTAATGACACTGTCAAAGTACCAATAAGCCCAATGTTTTTACCAGTACACATTTTGATTCCACCAGCTATTTTAATAATGTATATAACTATGTTATAGCACGAAGGAAGAGGCAAGTTAAAAGGTCCAAGTATGATGATTACAGTGGACTTGGATTCGATACAATAGAAAACATGCACCATCCAGAACTCTCAAATAGTTGTTACGCAGACATGAGCTTGGTGGGAAGAAGGAGGGTGAATGGTAGCTGTTGTGTGTTGTCATGCCCCGTTTGGGCAGATGCCTGTGGAATCATTGGCGGCTTGTCGGCCATTGCTTGTGCCACCACGTTTCCCGACAGCGTGCTGCAGCGGTCTAGTTGTTGTGAGACTGACCTCCGGGAGGTACTTGTTTCCCTTCCTCCCGGAGGGCAGTGCGCTGCAACCCTAGGCTCTGCGTTTTCACTTTTCCTCTTTGGGCTGTTATGCTACAGTAGTTTTCTGACTTCTCGTGCACACGGTACGCTTTCTTATGTTGGTTTTTCCTACGCCTGCAGCTCACTTTCCCTTCTCCTCTTGCCCGCGCTTCGTCTTCTCTTGTTCCTCCTCTCACTTTATTTTGCCTTGTCCTTTCTATCTTTCTCCTCCTTCCCGTGTCTAGCTCCTTTCCGTCGCGGCTTGCTTTCTTCTTTCTACCTTCGCTTGCCCTGTGCCTTTCTTGGCCGGATCCTTGCTCTACCCTCTCTGGTTTATACTTGCCTGTAGACGTTACCCACCTGATCCCTCAGGCTTCTGGAAATCTGGATTCATCAAACCTGGCATCTTCTCCTGCTGTACAAAAGGACACTCGACTAACCTGATTCCTCTAAGGGTTTTTTTATGCCTCCAAGCTTTTTCCCCTGTACCGGCTGTTCCGGAAGGAGGTCACCTGCTTGCTGGCAATAAGCATCCACGGTGGCTTCAATCCGTGGCAGGCCATACCTGTTTACAAAAAAAAGGGGTTTGTGGAAAAGGAGACTACAAAGACCACAACAAGAGGACCCTGATACAGGTGAGGAGGAGGGGAATTATCCCATACCGAGGAGGAGGTCGTTGACGCTGACAGTTTGAAATGCCCCACTGTACCTCCAGAGCAGCCACTTTTTCAGATTTACTGTCCGCAGTGCTTCAAATTGAGTACTGTCTTGGGGAACGAAGGACGTAACGAAGAAGAATCAAACCGCTCCAGCCTTCTACTCCTGCCTCCTCCTCACCTTCACCTCCAGTATTGAGACTACCAAGGGAAGAGCAAATGCATATCGGTGCAGCAAGAGCCCCACTGTCTCCAGAAGAAAGGAAACATTGTAGAGACTCTGGTCTGTGTATGTATTGTGGCTCTGATGGACATCACCTCAGGTCCTGTCCGGATGTACCACACAGGTGCTTGGGAAACGATTGTGCTCTGACCTACTAGGGACAGGTATCCGAGGGTCTCCAGTAAGTCCCTACGTATCCCGTATCCCTTTCAGTATCAGCATCACAGAGCGAGGAGGACTCTTGTCTTATGGTAGTGTCCGTACCAATAATGGCTAATAAACAAGTGGTTGAAACCTTAGCCCTCCTCGACTGCGGCGCAGCTGGCAACTTCATTGACACCCTATGGGCTGAAAAGACGGGACTACGCCATCTTCGCAGAGGAGAAGATCAAAAGGTGGAAGGAGTGGATGGTTCACCCCTCAGTTCCAGCCCAATCACCCATTCCACTGAGCTCCGTCAGGTTCAAGTGTCACCCCACACAGAAGAACGTTCCTTTGACATAATCCGGGCAGCCCGTTTTCCCGTTATCTTGGGCATAACCCGATTAATGACACATATTCCCACCATTGACTGGGTCAAGAACATTTTGGCCTTTCTTTCTTCATACTGTCGACACAATTGTCTTACCAGTACCAAAAGAAACCTTGGAGATTCAGCCAACCGAACCAACTACCATCAGCAAGATCTATTGCATTCCGCCAGAGCTCAGCATGTATAAGGAGGTCTTTATACACAAGGAAGTCTTGGACTTGCCTCCCCACCGTCCTGAGGATTGTGCTATAGATCTCATACCTAATGCTTTGGTGCCCTTTGGACGCATGTTTGCTCTATCCTTGACCGAGAAGAAGGCCCTACGGAAATACCTGGATGTCCACCTGGAGAATGGACTCATTCAACCATCCAGGTCTCCTGCCGGTGCACCCCTGTTTTTTGTCTCCAAGCGGGATTCTAGGGAACTCAGGCCTTGTATGTATTTCAGAGGCCTGAACAAAGTCACAATCAGGGATAGGTACCCGATGCCCTTAATCTCGGACATGTTAGAAGCCGTCCAGGGGTTCTCTGTCTTTACTAAGTTGGATGTACGTAGCGCCTACCACCTGCTCCGCATCCGCATCCGCAGAGGGGATGAGTTGAAAACGGCATTCCAAACACCCTATGACCTTTACGAATACAAGGTCATGCCTTTTGGCCTAGTGAATGCACCCGCTGTCTTTCAACGGTTTATGGACCGTGTATTCTCAGACTGTTTATACATCTACACCATTGTATACCTAGATGACATTCTAGTCTTTTCTCGCAATCATCAGGAACATGCCAGACACTTGCAGTCTGTTTTCCAGCGCCTTCAGGATAACATACTCTTGATAGAACCAGAAAAGTATTTGTTTGCCGTATCCACTGCACCTTATTTGGGCTTCATTCTTTCAGAACAGGGAGTCAAGATGGATCCAGGTAAAGTGCCTGCCATATCGGCCTGGCCCTCTCCTACGAATATAAAGGAAGCACAAATGTTTCTGAGGCTGGCAAATTTTTATCGCAAGTTCATAGCTGACTTTTCTAAGGTGATGCTTCCCATCACGGCGCTACTCAAGAAAGAGGCGATGCCATTCAGATGGACTGACCAAGCAGAAGAAGCCTTCTTACACCTTAAGGCCCTGTTGTGCTCTGCTCCTATTCTTAGGCAGCCCAACCAGTCAAAACCGTTCATAATAGAAGCTGACGCCTCAACGGGGGCCATAGGAGCCGTATTACTACAAGAAGAAAATGGAAAGGAGCATCCAATCACCTTTATGTCCAAGACTCTCTCCTGTAGTCAACGGAACTATTCAGTGATCGAAAGAAAATTACTCGCTATCAAAACCGCCTGCGAGGAATGGAGACACCTCGTACAAGGTGAAGCTTTTCCGTTTACTTTCCGCACAGATCACAAGAACCTACAAGTATTACGAGGTTTGGAATGCGTCAACACCCGTCAAGCCAGGTGGGCTCACTTCATCAGCCATTACGATTTCTTCATTGCCTACATACCCATAATGTCCTGGCTGACGCTCTCTCCCGTAGGTTTTCTTCCAATCCCACACAAGAACCACCTACAGAACCTATGTTCCAGCAAGGCTGTATTATTGGGAATGTGAATACGTTTCTCCAGGACATCAAAGAAGCCACTGGCTCCTCCTCTACTGATTCGCCGAATCTATTCGGGCACTCCCAAACCACATTCAGACATGGGCTCCTCTTTGTCGATCGAAAACTCTTGTAACACTCACCTGGTATCTACAGGGGCGCCACCCAGTCCGGACTGATTCACCCTTGGACCACTTCTTCGAACCCTTGTGCGGCTGAAGACCAGGTCTGAAACACAGGGGTTTACACTTTAGCTTGATTGTCTCTTGTGGCCCGGGGCCCACCTCCCTTATGGACCCACGAACCCCCCCTGGCGTCTTTCTCACCTTGCTTTTTGATGAGGCGCGCTCTCCGTCCTGCCACTCAGAGCAGGGGCGCGTTGGAGTTAGGCTTGTCGCTGCCTAGTAACTTCACTGGAGCGACTCTCCGGGGTCCAGACCTATTGTGACTCCATTCTTCAGGTAAGTCTGTCTTGACTGTGTGTTCCTTGTTTGGTAATTGCCTCTTTCTCTCTGTCCTTTGATTTTAGGTGTAGATGTTATCTTCGTGATGTCACGCAGTTTTGTGCACGAGATGGTAAGAAAGCGCGAAGCGCAGTGCTATATGCTTTTCTTGTGCTAACCTATTTATTTTGTCTTCTTGTAGGTTGTGATGTTGTTCCGGAATGCACGTGCCGAAAAGATGAAGAGCGGTAAGTAGTGAGGAGCGAACCGCTTACTGACACTCCGGGTTGGGCTTGACCCTCCGCCCTATTCAGGTAAGAGAGAGTTTCTGAATATGCAGAATAAACGCTTACTAAAGTTGTTTTCTCTGTTTTCTTTTCCAGGTAGCGGTTTTCTCCATGGGACGAGGTCCGCCGAGATGTTGACTGTTCGGAATCCTGGAGCGGAGTACAGGAGCTGCTCCCAGGATATAAGCGAACACTACCAATGTCTTCTCTTTATTCTTGCAGGAGATCAGGTCCGGCGTGCAAATGAAGATGCTGCTGACCGCGGTGAACGTCACGCTGCCACTGCCAGAGCAACGCGAAGCGTGTACTGGAGGTCCGGACATGGCTTATATATCCTGCAGGTGTCCCAGGTGTCTCTGGGCCTGCCACACCCAAAATGCTAAACCGCATGGTTCAGCTCAGGAACTGAGCCATGTGGAAGCATCCATGTTGTTGCGCAATGCCCTTATGGGCCCAGATTACTGCTTTAACACATGAGCCTGACTCCAAGTGAGTCTGGGGGCAAATGTCAAGGGCCTTGAGTCCCTGATAGGGGTACTAGATGTAGCCCACCTGGCCTGGCAATCCAGGCCAAGGGCAGGGGTCGTGACAACTCTATGTACCTTCGCCATCTCTGCAGTAGAAGGTATTGGAATGATGTCATGACCATCCCACCGCAGGACATCGTGGAGTGAAAAGCACTATCAAACTTGTCTCTTGACATTTCTTTTGGCCCAACCTGACTGCCGATGTACAGAAATATTGTTGTACCTGTTTTGTTTGTTCCAGGAGTAAAACCTGTTCCCAAAAACCCTTATGCCTTTGGGAGCAGCCTTTTGTACTCGTCAAACCTTGGTCTCAGATATCCACTGATTTCATAGCTGATCTCCCGATTTCTCATGGGTGTACCTGTATAATGGTCACTGTGGACTCTCTGACCAAACTTGCACATTTTTCCCCACTGCCTGGTATTCCATCAGGCTCTGCTATGGCTGAGATTTTTATCAAGGACATTTTCCGTCTGCACGGATTGCCTGACAAGATCATCTCCGACCTTGGATGCCAATATACATCCAGATTTTGGAGGTCTTTATGCAATCGTCTTTGCATCGAAAGAGCTTTGTCCTCGGATTTTCACCCTCAAACAAATGGACAAACAGAAAGGCTCAACGCTTCGCTTGAGCAATACTTGCGCTGCTACATCAATCAACATCAGGACAATTGGTTGTCGCTTCTGCCTACCGCAGAGTTTGCCTATAACAACACGGTTCATTCTTCTACTAAATTAAGGCTTTCTATTGTACTTATGGACTTCATCCTCATAGTCTGTTTCCCACCGTTTTACCAACAAGCAATATCCCTTCCATCGAGTCCACCTTCGCAGGCATCGCTACCGGCCAAATTACGGCAAGGAAGAGCTTATTTGATGCCCGGAACCGTCACAAGCAACAGGCTGATCGCCACCGTGCTCCTTGCCCAGAGTGGGATGTGGGATCTAAAGTGTGGCTTCCCACTAAATACCTCCCGCGTTGGGAACACCCTACCAAGCTCTCGCCAAGGTACTTAGGTGCCTTTGAAATTGCAGCCAAGGTTAATCCAGTGGCTTATCGCCTTAGATTGCCCAAAAGCTTGTCGCGCATACATCAGGTGTTCCATTCATCCCTCCTATGCCCGGTGGAACAGTCCACCAGATCTCTACAAACCGGCAGGATATGCCGTCCACCTGTTGTTGACCCTGAGGAATATGAGGTGTCATCTATTCTAGACTCCTGCTATAGAAACGGGCGGCTGGAAACCCTGGTGGGTTGGAAGGGTTTCCCCTATTCAGAAGATTCCTGGGAACCTTGGTCATGTGTCCACGCCCCACGGCTTGTCCGTAAGTTTCATCTTGCTCACCCGGGTAAGCCTGGGGTGTTCCGCACTGGCAGTGGGCATAGTGTTATGCCACGTTTGGGCAGACACCTGTGGGATTGTTGGCGGCTGGTCGGCCATTGCTTGTGCCAGCACATTTCCCAACAGCGCGCTGCAGCCGTCTAGTTGTTGAGAGCCTGGCCGCCGGGAGGTACTTGTTTCCCTTCCTCCCTGTGGGCAGTGCGTTGCAACACTAGGGTCGGTGTTTTCGCTTTTCCTCTTTGGGCTGTTACGCTATGGTAGTTTTCTACCTTCTTGTACACATGGTACGCTTTCTTTCTCTTGGTTTTTCCCGCGCCTGCGGCTCACTTTCTCTTCTCCTCCTGCACGTGCTCGGTCTTCTCTTGTTCCTCCTCTCGCTTTATTTTGCCTTGTCCTTTCTATCTTTCTCCCCCTTCCCGTGGCTGGCTCCTTTCCGTAGTGGCTTGGTTCTTTCGTTCTATCTTCTCTTGCCTTTGCCTTTCTTCACCGGATCCTTGCTCTACGCTCTCTGGTTTATACTTGCCTATAGAAGTTACCCACCTGCTCCCTCGGGCTTCTGGAAATCTGGATTCATCAAACTTGGCATCTTCTCCTGCTGTACAGAGGGACACTCGACTAACCTGATTCCTCTAAGGGTTTTTTTATGCCTCTGGGCTTTTTCCCTTGTACCGGCTGTTCCGGAAGGGGGTCACCTGGTTGCGGGCAATAAGCATCCACGGTGGCTTCATTCCGTGGCAGGCCATATCTGCTTACAAATAAATGAGTTTATGGAAAAGGAGACTCCAAAGACAACAACAAGAGGACCCTGATACAGGTGAGGAGGAGGGGGAATTATCCCATACCGAGGAGGAGGTCGTTTACGCTGACAGTTTGCAACGCCCTTCTGTACCAATGGCTATTGCCGAACAAATACAGGAGCTTGTAGCAGCTGTACAGAGCCTTAACATGGAGGTCCAGAATTTAAAAACCGAAAACACGGTTTTGAAACAATTGGTTACTGGTCGGGAAGTTCAGACGACCGACTTGCCTGCCATGGCACTTTCATCAGCAAAGTATGATGGCACACCCAAGAAGCTAAAGGAATTTATTTACTTTTTTAAACGTATTTTATTGGCATTTGTATTAGATGCATACAAATACAAGAAAATTAACTAAAACAATAAACATAAACAACAGCAAGGGCAACAGTTCCTCTTACTTAGGTGGGCATGGGTGCAGATGGGGGTTCCGACATCTCGGGAAGTGGGAGGGATCTCGGTCAAGAAGATCACCATATCCAGGCGAGTGCAAGGGATCAGTTATGGCAAAGTAGTGGGGTTTATCAGGGGGGTTTATGGTCTGCACTGAAGTATATATCTCTCAGGAGGGCCTTCCAAGAGTCCAGGGTGCCACTCGCAATGTCTCCGTTAGAGGTGATTCCATCTTGCCAGGCTTTGGTTTCGGCTGCAGTCCATCTCTCTAGTTCTTTCATCCAGCGTTCATGTCTAGGGCCCCCTGGTGACTTCCATGCCATAGCTATAGTTCTTTTTGCAAGGATACATGAAATGTCCATCAACTTAACAACATGTTTGTATTTGCTTGGTCTGGGGTAGACCCCTAATAAGCATTCCCCGGGTGTCCATTCATATCTGCTTACCCTGGCGTCAGTGCAGGTTTGTTTGACTTTGGACCACAGCGCCATTGTCCTGGTGCAAGTCCAGAACATGTGGATCAGATCAGCTTTGTCATTCCCGCACCATGGGCAAGCCAGGGACGCCTGTTTGTTGAAGGAGGCCACCCTGTGTGGGGTCATATACGTCCGATACAGGACATTTAGTTGCATCTCACCGAATCTGGAGTTTCTCGACACCTTCTTAGGGTATAGTAGCATTCTTTCCCATTCCTTGTCTGTAAGCGTAGTTTCAAGATCCGTTTCCCATTTCACCTTAAGTGTGGCACTTTTGGGGTTGGGTTTGTCGATGAGCCTCCTATAGAGTCGAGAGACCGGTCTCCAGCCATCTGTGAGGTTGTGCATCTCTTGTAACAGTGGGTCCGGGGTGGGTTCCTCTGGCCAGCTGCACCAGATCTTCTTGGCGGTTTGTTTGAGCCGATGATACCAGAGGAACTGGCCGCTTGGTAGCCCTTCATTAGCCTGCAGCGATTCAAAATCCCTGAATTCGCCCTCCTCAAACATGTCTCCCCATGTGTAAATTCCGGAGTCCTCCCACCTCCTAGATGTGGAGAGATCCGATTCTGTTTTGCACACGTCAACCAGAATGGGGTTGTCTGGAGAGTAAGGGTGTTTTACCTGCCTGATGTAGCAGGTTCTGGTCCAGATCTGCCTGCCACGTTCGACGATCAGGGGGGCATCTGGGGATTGTCGTAGAGGGTTCCAAAGAGTTTCCCTGGGGAATATTCTGGAGGGAGATTGTCTCAATAGTCCCAGCTCAGCTGATGTTTTGTCCGAGAGCCACTTTGTCACGTGGCTAAGCTGTGCCGCAAGATAATACAACTGGAGGTCTGGAAGTTGTATTCCCCCTTCCTTGTATGGGAGGCATAGGGTAGCCAAAGTCAATTTATGCCTGGTAGGTCCCCATAGGAAGTCCTTGATAAGTGCCTCTAATTTCTTAAAGAAGGGCGGTCTGACGTAGTGGCATATGTTGACGAAGAAATACAGAAATCGGGGGAGGACTATCATCTTGACGATTGCTGCTCTGCCCACCATTGCAAGTGGGAGTCTAGACCAAAATTTCATGGATCTGCGAAGGCTGGTTATTGCTACTTCCGTGTTGTGCTCGTGTGTGAGCATCGGGGTGTGACTCACATTAATTCCTAGGTACCGGAACGTGTCGAGTTGCCACTTTATCCCAATGTCCGGGAGGTCAGTTTCTTCTAAGCTTCTCAGGCTAGCCAAGGGAAAGGCGGAGGATTTCAGTCTACTGAATTTGATCCCAGAGTATTTCGCAATAATTGTCTAGTACATCCAATGTGATTGGTGCGTTGACCTGGGGATCTTTCAAGTATAAAAGGACATTGCCGCGAACAGGGATATTATGTTATGTTTGTTGCCCACTTTTATGCCAGCGTCAAAGAATTGATTCCTAAAATATATGGCAATCGGCTCAAGGCCCAATATGTGTAGCATGGGCGACAGTGGACACCCTTGTCTGGTGCCCCTTTGTATTTTCCAGGATTCAGACACTGTTCTGCCGGTTTTTACTCTACTCTTGCCATAGGAGAATTATAGAATACTGTGATCCATCTGACAAAGCCCTCGCCAAACCCGAACCCCCTCAGCACCTCGCCGAGCCACTCCCAGAAGATGGAATCAAAGGCCTTGATGGCATCGAGTGATAGTACTGCTAGGTCTTCTTCATTCTCATAGGTTTCGGCCATAATGTGTTGAAGCCTTCTCAGGTTGGCTGTGGTGTTGCGTCCTGGGACAAAGCCATTCTGGTCTTCCTGGATTAGGGACCCTACCACCCTAGCGAGTCTGCTGGCCAGTATAGTGGTGAGAATCTTACTATCATAATTTAACATGGCCAGAGGGCGATAAGAGTCACAGTCAGTGGGTGGTTTGTTTGGTTTGAGCATGGGAATAATTATTGTCTCTTTCATAGTGTTAGGTAAGACCCCGTTTTCGTAGGCCTCCAGGTAGACTTCGTGGAGGATTGGGGTGAGGATGGATTTGTATGTTTTGTAAAATTCAGACGGGAGGCCGTCACTTCCGGGAACCTTACCGGTGGCTAGCGATCTGATTGCACCAGTCACATCTTCTGCTGTGATTTCCATCTCCAGTGCCTCTCTCTGTTCGCTGGATATTTTGGGGAGGCCTATCTCATCTAGTGTTTCTTTGATTTCGTCTCTGTCTATTTGTTTTTCGTGGGAGTACAATCTGGAGTAGAATTTGGCAAACGCTTCATTAATTCCTAGTTGTGTCTTGTGACGTGTCTCATTTTCGTCCAGTATCTCCGTTGGGAGGTGCCTGGGGCTTTCACGCTTACACAGCCAGGCCAGCAGTCTGCCGGGTTTGTCGGATTCCTTATGAGACCTGGTAGTGTATGTCGCGAAGTCAAACTTCTCCAATCTGTCCCAGGAAGATTGGCATTTCTCGTGGGCATCCTTCAACTTCGTTTCAACCTCTGGAATAATATTTGAGGTGGATTCTAGACGGGAGATCTCTTTTTCTTGTGCTTCGAGTTCAGACCTCAATTGCCTACGAGTGCCTACAGCTTTTGATATTATTTCTCCTCTGGTCACCACCTTCATGGCTTCCCACAGTGTGCGCCAGGTAGATACTGAGCCTTTATTAATGTCAATGTATTCTTCTAGTTTTTCAGCGAGGTCTTCCTTGAACTCCGGGTCAGCGAGGGCCGCAGTGGGCATCCTCCACATGGGGATTGGTGGTCTAGGCCTTGTTAATTGCCATTGCATAATCAGTGGGGAGTGATCTGAGATTGATCTTCCTAAATATGCCGTGGTTTCTGCCAATGGTATTTGTTCCCTGTCGATGAACAGATAGTCGATTCTCGTGTGGATCTTATGCGGGGCTGAATAATAGGAATAGATCTTTTCAACAGGATGTTGTTCCCTCCAAATATCCACCAAGTCGAGTTGTTGCAGTGTTTCTGTCAGAGCACATGTTGCGGGGTTACTTGGATGGGGGGGTGGTGCTGACCTGTCCATAGAGCCATCCATGATGCAGTTGAAGTCCCCCCCCATATAAAGGTCCTATTTCGGTGGTATGCTATCCTTGAGCATATTGCTCTGAGGTGAGATGGTATTCCGTGTTGCGGGAAGTACGAATTAACTAGGCAAATTAGAGTCTGTTCGATAGTGCCCCACATTATCACATACCTTCCTTCTTTATCGGACTCGAATCCTTGCAATTGGAAGGGCACATTCGGGTTCACCCATGTGAACACCCCCCTTGAGTATTTGGAGTAGGGGGATCCTCTCCCGGTCCCAGCCCATCGATCTGTTATTTTGGACATGATGTCTTCTGTAAGTAGCGTCTCTTGTAACATTGCAATTGAGACCTTTTCCCTGCGGGGATAGGATTGTATTCGATTTCGTCTCAGGTATGAGCCCATCCCTCTTACATTCCACGTCATGATCTTGAGTTGTAACGCCATCGGGTCAATGTTTTGAGGCTGGATGGCAGCTCCTCTTCTGGAGCCTGTAGTAATGCCAATCTGAGGTTATGAGACCGTTGACGGGAGTAATCGGGTTCTTCTACCCCCAAGTTGTGGCATGCACCCATCCTGTGCTTCTTCAGCGATAGTGGTATGAAGACTGTATAACTAACAAAACTGTTAACAAAACTCAAACTGGAGCTCCCAGCGACTACATCTTCGTTGTGGTGCTCGGGCGCTCTCGAGCCGTCCAGACCCATCCGGGTATCAGGCGCGAGCTGGGTCGGGCAGGTGGCTGTCCCGGCCCGGATTGTCTGCGGGGGATAGGGCTGATATCTGGCGGAGAGGCCGAACGAGGGCCGTTTCTATGTAGCTAACTGTTAGTTGGATTACCTTCTAAGGTCCGGTTGATTGTGCTTGTTGTGGCCATTTATGGCAGCGTGTGTCGTGTGCCGACGGTCTGAGAGACTCATTCTTCCATCTGCGGAGCATCTTTACCATCTGCAAGGTTGTTATCTTCCAGCCACATGTTGGCGGCCGTTGGGTTTTCTAGGAATATGGCTCACCCGTTGAATATGACTTTCAGGCGTGATGGGTAGAGCAGCCTGTATTTCAGGTTTAGTTGTCAAAGTCTTGCTTTTACCGGGAAAAAAGAGTTCCTCTCCCTCTGCACTTTCTGAGTGTAATCGGGGTAAATGGTTATTTTAGAGTCGCCACGTTCGATGGGGCCTTCTTCCCTGGAGTGGCGAAGGATAATTTCCCTATTTGGAAAGTTTAGGATTTAAGCAATTATTGGTCGTGGAAATGATCCAGGTGGGGGCCGCTTCTGGAGTGACCTGTGGGCCCTTTCGACCGCAAATCCTTGCAACAATTTCCCAGCCCCAATCTACTGTTGTAGCAAGGATTCTACGTAGGCTGTAGTGTTCGGGCCTTCGTTTCCTTCTGGTACTCCTAGGATCCTAATGTTGCCCCTTCTCGCCTGACCTTCGGCCTCCTCTGACCTCTCCTCTCGGATCGCCACTTTCTTCTCTAGGTCTGCAACCTTGGACTTCAAGACTGCCGTGGCTCCTGCCGTTTCTTCTATTGAAGTCTTGGTGTTTGTCACCCTCTCGGTTAATTTGCGGGCGTCCTGACGCATGAGTTGAATGTCCATTTTAAATTTGTCGATCTTAGAGTGTATGTGTGTCCTCAATGAAGCAATAGCCTCCAATATTTGGGAGTGGTTATCCGTGGCTTCCCCCTCTTTCGTGTGGGTAATCTCTGGGGCACAAGAGCGAGCCAGTATGGGGTTTTTTGGCTTGGCGGATACAAATGAGTCCATGGTGGCTACTTTCGCTTTGTTCCTGGCGGCCATTTTGGAGTTTCGGTGATGCTGCCCCTGGGACACTTTAGATGAGTTACCGGTGGGGGTATCAGCCGTCTCCCTGTGTATAGAGTAATGGGTGACGTTCCCAAGGTGTCAAAAGTCAATGAATCTGAATCTGCAGGGGGGTAGGGGTGCCGCCACTATATCTGTGAATTCGCCGAACTGCCCCTACCTCTGAGCGGGAGATCTGGGGGCGCCGTAGTCGCGCTCTTGCAGCTGGTTCTCGCTGTCCTGTGCCTCGGGGCGACGCTGGGGAGGAACCTCCGGTGGTAGTGTGCACCCTCAGTGGGCCGTCCCCAGCGACAGCTGAGCCCACGTAGTGTACCACGGGTGTAGAGGTGCCGCTGTGGCGGGCCTCGCCCAGCGGTGAGAAGCAGGATGGGGGCTCTCCCTTCTGATGTTCTGCATGCAATCGTGCTCCGTCGTGTTGTCTCTGCTCGATCTGGCCACCTTAGTCCCTGGATGCCGTTTGATGGCGGCTTCCTTCTCGGAGTTTCCACTAAATGGTGTGGGGTGCCATCTTAGATGCGTATGGGAGCGGGGGAGGGAGTATGATTCGAGGACAATTTCGCCGACCGGAGGGTCCGATTTCCCGGATGGTCAAGCAGGTTGTGTCGGGGTCAGCTTCTCCCACCACTGCATCAGCTTTTCGTGGTCATAGGCACTTCTTATACCGGCAAAAAGGATCGAGAAACGGCGTCTCGGCCGGAGCTCAGCTATTCAGCCTCTGTACGCCATCAGCTCAAGGCCACGCCCCCAAGCTAAAGGAATTTATAGTTGCCTGCCAGTTGTACTTTACGTTTCCACCCCACACATATGAGACTGTTCGCTCCCGTGTGGGATTGATGGTTTCGAATATGGTTGGGAACGCCTTATCACGGGTAAACCCACTGGTAACCAACAGCGATCCTGTTCTGCAAGATTATGACGGGATTCTCCAAAAGCTGAAGGAAGCCTTTGAAGGTCCTGAAATCAAATTCACTGCCTGTGAAGATTTGATGGATGTACGCCAAGGATCCTCCGATCTACTAACCTACATATCCACATTCAAACACCTCGCAATTGAAGCAGGCTGGCCGGAACAGGCACAATATGTCATTTTTTGGTGGTGGCTAAAAGAGGAGTTGAAAGACGAGCTAGCAAGAATCTCCAGAGCAGCCACTTTTTCAGATTTACTGTCCGCAGTGCTTCAAATTGAGTACTGTCTTGGGGAACGAAGGGCGTAACGAAGAATAATCAAACCGCTCCAGCCTTCTACTCCTGCCTCCTCCTCACCTTCACCTCCAGTAATGAGACTATCCAGGGAAGAGCCAATGCATATCGGTGCAGCAAGAGCCCCACTGTCTCCAGAAGAAAGGAAACATCATAGAGACTCTGGTCTGTGTATGTATTGTGGCTCTGATGGACATCACCTCAGGTCCTGTCTGGATGTACCACACAGGTGCTTGGGAAACGATTGCCCTCTGACCTACTAGGGACAGGTATCCGAGGGTCTCCAGTAAGTCCCTACGTATCCCGTATCCCTTTCAGTATCAGCATCACAGAACTAGGAGGACTCTCGTTTTATGGTAGTGTCCGTATAAATAATGGCTAATAAACAAGTGGTTGAAACCTTAGCCCTCCTCGACTGCGGCACAGCTGGCAACTTCATTGACACCCGATGGGCTGAAAAGACGGGACTGCGCCATCTTCACAGAGGAGAAGATCAAAAGGTGGAAGGAGTGGATGGTTCACCCCTCAGTTCCAGCCCAATCACCCATTCCACTGAGCTCCTTCAGGTTCAAGTGTCACCCCACACAGAAGAACATTCCTTTGACATAATCCGGGCAGCCCATTTTCCCGTTATTTTGGGCATAACCCGATTAATGTCACATAATCCCACCATTGACTGGGTCAAGAACATGTTGGCCTTTCTTTCTTCATACTGTCGACACAATTGTCTTACCAGTACCAAAAGAAACCTTGGAGATTCAGCCAGCCGAATCAACTACTATCAGCAAGATCTATTGCATTCCGCCAGAGCTCAGCATGTATAAGGAGGTCTTTATACACAAGGAAGTCTTGGACTTGCCTCCCCACCGTCCTGAGGATTGTGCTATAGATCTCATACCTAATGCTTTGGTGCCCTTTGGACGCATATTTGCTCTATCCTTGACAGAGAAGAAGACCCTATGGAAATACCTGGATGTCACCTGGAGAATGGACTCATTCAACCATCCAGGTCTCCTGCCGGTGCACCCCTGTTTTTTGTCTCCAAGCGGGATTCTAGGGAACTCAGGCCTTGTATGTATTTCAGAGCATCCAATCTCCTTTATGTCCAAGACTCTCTCCTGTAGTCAATGGAACTATTCAGTGATCGAAAGAGAATTACTCGCTATCAAAACCGCCTGCGAGGAATGGAGACACCTCCTACAAGGTGAAGCTTTTCCGTTTACTGTCCGCACAGATCACAAGAACCTACAAGTATTACGAGGTTTGGAATGCGTCAACTCCCGTCAAGCCAGGTGGGCTCATTTCATCAGCCATTACGATTTCTTCATTGCCTACATACCCGGCAGTCGGAATGTCCTGGCTGACGCTCTCTCCCGTAGGTTTTCTTCCAATCCCACACAAGAACCACCTACAGAACCTATGTTCCAGCAAGGCTGTATTATTGGGAATGTGAATAAGTTCCTCCAGGACATCAAAGAAGCCACTGGCTCCTCCTCTACTGATTCGCCGAATCTATTCGGGCACTCCCAAACCACATTCAGACATGGGCTCCTCTTTGTCGATCGAAAACTCTTGTAACACTCACCTGGTATCTACAGGGGCGCCACCCAGTCTGGACTGCTTCACCCTTGGACCACTTCCTCGAACCCTTGTGCGGCTGAAGACAAGGTCTGAAACACAGGGGTTTACACTTTAGCTTGATTGTCTCTTGTAGCCCGGGGACCACCTCCCTTATGGACGCACGAACCCCCCCTGGCGTCTTTCTCGCCTTGCTTTGTGATTAGGCGCACTCGCCGTCCTGCCACTCAGAGCAGGGGCCCATTGGAGTTAGGCTTGTCGCTGCCTAGTAACTTCACTGGAGCGACTCTCCGGGGTCCAGACCTATTGTGACTCCATTCTTCAGGTAAGTCTGTCTTGACTGTGTGTTCCTTGTTTGGTAATTGTCTCTTTCTCTCTATCCTTTGATTTTAGGTGTAGATGTTATCTTCGTGATGTCACAGAGTTTTGTGCACGAGATGGTAAGAAAGCACGAAGCTCAGCGCTATATGCTTTTCTTTTGCTAACCTATTTATTTTGTCCTTCTTGCAGGTTGCGATGTTGTTCCAGAATGCGCGTGCCGAAAAAATGAAGAGCGGTAAGTAGTGAGGAGCGAACCGCTTACTGACACTCTGGGTTGGGCCTGACCCTCCGCCCTATTCAGGTAAGAGAGAGTTTCTGAATATGCAGAATAAACGCTTACTAAAGTTGTTTTCTCTGTTTTCTTTTCCAGGTAGCGGTATTCTCCATGCGACGAGGTCCGCCGAGATGTTGACTGTTCGGAATCCTGGAGCGGAGTACAGGAGCTGCTCCCAAGAGATAAGCGAACACTACCAATGTCTTCTCTTTATTCTTGCAGGAGATCAGGTCTGGCGTGCAGATGAAGATGCTGCTGACCACGGTGAACGTCACGCTGCCACTGCCAGAGCAACGCGAAGCGTGTATTGGAGTCTGGGCGTGGCTTATATAGCCTGCAGGTATCCCAGGTGTCTCTGGGCCTGCCACACCCAAAATGCTACACCGCATGGTTCAGTTCAGGAACTGAGCCATGTGGAAGCATCCATGTTGTTGCGCAATGCCCTTATGGGCCCAGATTACTGCTTTAACACATGAGCCTGACTCCAAGTGAGTCTGGGGGCAAATGTCAAGGCCCTTGAGGCCCTGATGGGGTACTAGATGTAGCCCACCTGGCCTGGCAATCCAGGCCAAGGGCAGGGGTCGTGACAACTCTATGTACCTTCGCCATCTCTGCAGTAGAAGGTATTGGAATTATGTCATGACCATCCCACCGCAGGACATCGCGGAGTGAAAAGCACTATCGAACTTGTTTCTTGACATTTCTTTTGGCCCAACCTGACTGCCGATGTACAGAAATATTGTTGTACCTGTTTTGTTTGTTCCAGGAGTAAAACCTGTTCCCAAAAACCCTTACGCCTTTTAGGGCAGCCTTTTGTACCCGTCAAACCTTGGTCTCAGATATCCACTGATTTCATAGCTGATCTCCCGATTTCTCATGGGTGTACCTGTATAATGGTCACTGTGGACTCTCTGACCAAACTTGCACATTTTTCCCCACTGCCTGGGATTCCATCAGACTCTGCTATGGCTGAGATTTTTATCAAGGACATTTTCCGTCTGCACAGATTGCCTTACAAGATCATCTCTGACCTTGGATGCCAATATACATCCAGATTTTGGAGGTCTTTATGCAATCGTCTTTGCATCGAAAGAGCTTTGTCCTCGGATTTTCACCCTCAAACAAATGGACAAACAGAGCGGCTCAACGCTTCGCTTGAGCAATACTTGCGCTGCTACATCAATCAACATCGGGACAATTGGTTGTCGCTTCTAACTACCGCAGAGTTTGCCTATAACAACACGGTTCATTCTTCTACCAAATTAAGGCTTTCTATTGTACTTATGGACTTAATCTTCGTAGTCTGTTTCCCACCGTTTTACCAACAAGCAATATCCCTTCCATCGAGTCCACCTTAGCAGAAATCGCTACCACCCAAAGTACGGCGAGGAAGAGCTTATTTGATGCCCGGAACCGTCACAAGCAACAGGCTGATCGCCACCGTGCTCCTTGCCCAGAGTGGAATGTGGGATCTAAAGTGTGGCTTTCCACCAAATACCTCCCACGTTGGGTACACCCTTCCAAGCTCTCTTCAAGGTACTTAGGTCCCTTTAAATTGCAGCCAAGGTTAATCCGGTGGCTTATCGCCTTAGATTGCCCAAAAGCTTGTCGCGCATACATCCGGTGTTCCATTCATCCCTCCTACGCCCGGTGGAACAGTCCACCACATCCCTACAAACCGTCCACCTGTTGTTGACCCTGAGGAATATGAGGTGTCATCAATTCTATACTCCTGCTATAGAAACGGGCGGCTGGAAACCCTGGTGGGTTGGAAGGGTTTCCCCTATTCAGAAGATTCCTGGGAAACCTGGTCATTTGTACACGCCCCACGGCTTGTTCATAGGTTTCATCGTGCTCACCCGGGTAAGCCTGGGGGGTTCCACACTGGCAGGGGGCACACTGTCATGCCCCCTTTGGGCAGACGCCTGTGGTATCATTGGTGGCTGGTCAGCCATTGCTTGTGCCACCACGTTCCCCGACAGCGTCCTGCAGCCGTCTAGATGTTGCGAGCCTGGCCACCGGTAGGTACTTGTTTCCCTTCCTCCCGGCGGGCAGTGCATTGCAATCCTAGGCTCAACGTTTTCGCTTTTCCTCTTTGGGCTGTTACGATATGTTAGTTTTCTACATTCTCGTACACACAGTACGCTTTCTTTCTCTTGGTTTTTCCCGCACCTTCGGCTCGCTTACTCTTCTCCTCCTACCCGCGCTCTGTCTTCTTTTGTTCCTCCTCGCGCTTTATTTTGCCTTGTCCTTTCTATCTTTCTCCCCCTTCCCTTGGCTGGCTCCTTTCCGTCGCGGCTTGCTTCTTTCTTTCAACCTTCTCTTGCCCTGTGCCTTTCTTGGCCGGATCCTTGCTCTACCCTCTCTGGTTTATACTTACCTGTAGAAGTTACCCACCTGGTCCCTCAGGCTTCTGGAAATCTGTATTCATCAAAACTGGCATCTTCTCCTGCTGTACAGAGGGACACCTTACTAACCTGATTCCTCTAAGGGTTTTTTTTTTTTGTCTCTGGGCTTTTTCCCCTTTACCGGCTGTTCCAGAACGGGGTCACCTGGTTGCTGGCAATAAGCATCCACGGTGGCTTCTTTCCATGGCAGGCCATACCTGCTTACAAAAAAAAGGAGTTTATAGAAAAGGAGACTCCAAAGACCACAACAAGAGGACCCTGATACAGGTGAGGAGGAGGGGGAATTATCCCATACCGAGGAGGAGGTCGTTGACCCTGACATGTGTGTTCATTGATACGACACACGTAGGGTGCCCCGAAGGTCTTAATACCACAAGAATTACCCATTTTAGAAGCTCAATGCCTAGTTCATCTGGCACTGTGTAGCCTACGAGGCACCTTGCAGGCACGGAGTGCTGGACTAGACACTATGGACCCTGATCAGCTGCAATGCAAGCAAAAACCCTAAAAGCATCCACTTTTTGCAGGGACCATACATGAAATTGCAAGGAGCAAAGTGCATGGCCAGCAAGTGGCAAGAAACATCAATGAGCGGCATGCCAGGAGGGCTAGTGGGGTTCGCAGATGAAGTATTGGCCCGAGTGAATAGAGCATGTGCACCATTCTGGAACAAACATATTGCAAAATTGACATGGATTAAAGCGATGGAAAGAGAAAGTGCAAAGTCAAGAGACGTATAAAGTATATTTTACAGCAAAGGAACTGTTTTCGTAGGGGCCAACCAACGATGTAATAAAGCCTTGCTCATTCCAGACTTCAAAAAAGGCACCGCTGCAGTTATGGACTACTATTAGGTGTGTGGACAGCAGGCATTCTTGCACCTCCCACCATAATGGAGGGGTTACTGCTCACTGGCCTATTGCACTCTCTCTCTCCCTGAAGACCACCTAGCAGTGGGATCAAAGAACTTGCTTGCCCCAACCCAAGGTCCAACAATAGGGGTGCCTACCAGAACCCTGTTGCAGCCCCCCATGCTCTGAATCTTACCTGGAAAAGAAAAGAATGAGAAATTGTGCAGAAAATGAAGATCAAAAGACTAGTCTCAAGACTCCTCTGAGTTGCTTAAAGAAATACCCAATGAATATAGACTGTTTAGCAAAGAAGAAACCCTTTTTGCATCACTATTACTGCCTGGGGTTCAGATGGCTGCAAACACCAAGTGGCTGCAAATTGTACGTTGGGAGGTTATACAGCTGGTGAATGACACAGAACAAGTTCTCAACCCAATCAAGGTCGAGATGTGTGCAATAAGACTAATGACCCTTCAAAACCGATATGTTCTCGACCTACTCACGGTGATGGAAGGAGGGGTTTGCTGTAAGATTGATGCTTCTTGCTGCAAATTCGTGCCCCAAAATGACACTGAGAATGGCTCCCTGATGCAAATAATAGAAGCACTGCACAACCTTGCATCGCACATGCAAACTGAAGCAGGCATACAAAAGTATGACTGGTTTGATGAACTTTTCTCCTGGGCACCCTCCTGTATGGGAGCAATCGTGAAACTACTGGTGCCCGTGATATTGGTTGTTTTGTTGCTTTTCTGCACTTGCCAGCTGGTACTCCGATGTTGTGCCAAAGCAGTACCTAACAGTGCCATGATGATGGTTTCAATTGGGGTATCGAGTGCACCTCACAGTACAAAAGACAGTACTGTCCAAACAGATGACCCAAACAAACCTCATCTGTTTGTGATAGAGCAGTGCCTGCACCCCCCGGCACTATCACTATACCCACACCTAACCCTGGTTATTATACAGAGCATTGGGTTGATTTATCATGTGATGGGGATGTATATATATGACTTACACTCCTGAGGAGTATGCCCAATCGGGCCAGAGCTTGCGGCACATATGTAGAGCATGGGGTCCGAAGGAGGGATCACCACCTTAGAAGCTGAGAGGTTGGAGGAGTAACAATGGACGTAGTGGGGAATTTGTTAAAGTAGAATTTTGGGAAGGGGGATGACCATCATACACCCCAAAGCAGTTTAGGATAAGGCAAAGACTGTGAGATGTAATGCAAGAGACCAGGGTGGAGGGGGGTGCTCTTAAAGTTCTTTACACAATTACATTATTGCATGCTTTGTCGATGTAGTGCACATGCAGGGACAAGCGCTATCTTAAATATTAGCAGCCATATTGAAACATAAGGCCTAAACGCAGAACAACAGCAAGCCTCACGGGCTGTGAACATGAGGGAAGAAATAAGTTGTTTACTAGGTATTGATGAGAAAGGCCAGAGCCACAGAGATCCATAAACCCTTCATTGTCTTGAAAGTTGCCAGCCTTCATGCTCTGGGAAGGTTGTGCCCTCCAAGGCCATGGAAGGAGGGCTGAGCGTCCCTGTACGATAAAATCCCACGGGAAGGAGGGCATGGATATCCAACCCCCACCAGTACCAACTCTAAGCTATAGCCCCCAGGCTTAAAACCCCTGCAATACCAAAGTACCAGCCAGCCCCAGACCACTGATCAGAAAGCTGTTAGAACCTCGATCGCTCAAGAAGGATCAGAAAGCAGGGCTTTCTTACCTTCACTTCTGGGTCACAAGAGGTGTGCTACATAGGGTAAGGAGGGATACAATGATAGCCCAAAACAAGGGTAGAAGACCTTGCCAGCCTGTCTGGAATTGAGTGAATACTGCGAGTTAGCATGACCTTGGTTTTTTCCCTCGTGCCCCGTTCTGCTGGTACCAGGTGAACTGCTACATAAAGATGTATTGTTAACTTTTTACATAATTGCCAATTAGCCACCACCTAATGAACAATTATGAATGCAGCATCACGCATGTGGAAGAAGATGGACAGAAGGGGCTGGGACCAATGAGCTGGCATCCCTTATGGAGCAGGCAGCCTATGTATAGGGTCTCACCAACCAGCCGTTCGGTTTCTACTGTATGTAATAACGTCACTGATGATGCTGTGTACCTTCTTAACGTGCTGCTCATGCAGATTTTGGAAGAATGTTCGGCGACTGCAGAGCTATTTGCTAATGCACTCCTATTATTTAAGAATAACATATTTGTTATGCTTGCAAGAGGTGTCTTGGGGCTTTTTCCCTAGCGGGTTGTATGTTTTCCTGGTGTGAGCTTTCATGGGCATTCCTACAGTAGATAGATAGATAGTAGATTCGACCAATGGACGGTCAAGTGAGCAGGCATACAGGCTTGGAGACAAACCTAGATAGATAGACAGAGAAAGAGAGAGAGAGATAGTTAGAGAGATAGATAAGATGGTCAGGGAAGCAGGCAAGCTTAGAGGCACGGCTAGATAGATGGGAGATTTGATGGATAGATGGTCAGGCAGACTTAGAGACACAGCAAGATAGATAGATATATAGGTAGATAGATAGTTGATACAACAGATGGACAGTCTAGCGAGCAGGCATGCAGGCTTGGAGAGCAACATAGATAGATAAGATAGATAGATAGATAGATAGATAGATAGATAGATAGATAGATAGATAGATAGATAGATAGATAGATAGATAGATAGATAGGCAGGCAATCAGGCAGGGATAGATAGATAGATAGATAGATAGATAGATAGATAGATAGATAGATAGATAGATAGATAGATAGATAGATAGATAGATAGATAGATAGATAGGCAGGCAATCAGGCAGGCTTAGATAGATAGATAGATAGATAGATAGATAGATAGATAGATAGATAGATAGATAGATAGATAGATAGATAGATAGATAGATAGATAGATAGATGATTCAACAGATGGACGGTCAAGAGAGCAGGTAGGCACGCTTGAAACCTAGATAGACAGACAGACAGACAGACAGACAGACAGATAGATAGATAGATAGATAGATAGATAGATAGATAGATAGATAGATAGATAGATAGATAGATAGATAGACGGATGGTCAGGCAAGCAGGCAGGCTTAGAGACACACCCAGATAGATAGGTAGGTCGAAAGATAGTAGATTCGATGGACGGTCAAGCGAGCAAGCATGCAGGCTTAGACACAAACCTAGATAGATAGACGGGTGGATAGATAGGTAAATAGATAGATAAATAAATAGAAAGATCGGTAGACTGGTGGTCAAGCAGGCAGGCTTAAAGACACAGGCAGATAGATAGATAGATAGATAGATAGATAGATAGATAGATAGATAGATAGATAGATAGATAGATAGACAGGCAGGCAGGCTTAGAGACACAGGCAGATATATAGGTAGATAGAAAGTAGATTCGACGGACAGGCGGTCAAGCAGCAGGCATGCAGGCTTGGAGACAACCCCAGCTATAGATAGATAGATAGATAGATAGATAGATAGATAGATAGATAGATAGATAGGGAGAGAGGGAGAGAGGTTGGGAGGGATCTAAAAGTCGGATGAATGGACAGATGGATGAACAGATGTCAAATGGACGAAGGTGGAAAGACTCACAATAGATGCCAACGAGATTCCAATGGAAGGTGGCTCATTGTCTTCTTAAGAAAGCAATCCTCCATCGCGCCCTTAAGTGCTTGAAATTTAAACTACCAATGCTGGGCCTTATTTGATGGCCTGAGAAATTCCCGCCTAATTAATAAAGCAGCCGTTTTTCCTTTCATGTCCAGCACATTCAGAAATACCTTGGTCAGAAGCGCCCCGCGCTCTCCTTCCAGGGGCGAGTGTAATTGAGTCTGGGGTCCCAGGGAGATGTTTTCAGCCACACCACGGAGGGGAAAGCACTGCAGGGGCAGCCATCGGGGGACGGGGAGAATAGAGTACTATTAGACCCCTAATCCCCCTCAGAGAGCACGGCCCATTGATTGATTCATAAAGCCCGCTTCGTTTTGGCCTTTCTCAATTTTCAGCCCTTTTCCTTCATATGCAAACCCGCGGCAAGCGCTCGGGCGCGGGGAGTAGCCGGGAAGAGCGACTTTTCACATGGCGTCTCAGGCGGGCATTCATGCGGGTCACGCCGTTGACGCGGGCATGCTTTCCCATACATTAAATACATTCTCAAGTGATGGAGACTCAAAGGCAGGGGGGCGATTTTTTTTCTTCCTCTTGCCCAATGGGTTAAATGTATTTATATCTAATTACGAGAACCCGCTGTGAGGCGGCCGAGTGTTTTATTTTGAACCCATTGAAGAACAAGTACACATTTTTTATGCGGCATTACAAAGGGATTTAGAGAACGCAGTAAACTGTGGCCTGGTGCACTGGTTCAATCAGTATAATACCTAACGCGGGTTACCCCAGGAAACCCACCTCACATTGTTCCACACATGGCCAAAACCATTTTTATCCGGGGGAGGAAGAAAGTAAAATGTAATCATGGAAAGAACCGAAATATCAAAGATTAAATCAGAGAGCTGAAAATTGACTAATTTGTAAACAGAGTGCATATCAACACTATATTAAAATATCCCAACACATGTCATTAGACGACCGAAAAACTTAAGGAGCAGCGACGACAGAAAATGTAATAAGGCCTCACCACAAAAAGCTTGGACGACGCCGGCGCACTAGGACGTGCGGCCATCTTTATGAGGTCACTGCATTGGTTTCATGGGAGCGGAGAGGTACTGTTCGGGACTCCAGGCGGCCTTAGAAAACCAGTCAAGTGAAAGCTGTCAGTCAAGAAAAGCGGCCTAGGATTTAATCTTTTAGAAAAACACATTGCAGGACTGAACGCCTCATGTCCACCGGGGAACAGGTCTGCACGCGGCTAGTTTATATCAAACTTTAGCACAAGGCTAAGATACCGGCTTCACCAAAAAATAAAAGGGTGCCGGAAGGCGGACCCACCACACACAACGAATTCCTTCTTCAGGACTACTGACCATCATTTTCACAAAAAGTTCATATTTTCTTGTAGTCGAAAGCAAGGGATGCATACATAGAGAAAAAGGAGAGAGTACACTGGCGGACTCGTGAAGTGAATTGTTTAGAAAACAATCCATGGGTGTAATGATGGAAGAATGTGAAGTTCTCCATCAAAGTCACCGGTCTGGAGTCTTTACTCTGCATGTTTGTTTCTTTGGGAGATGGAGAGGAAGCTGTCTTTCTATTGAAGGGTAGAGCTCATACCCAGAGTAGTGCGTCTCTCTTCTCTGCAAAACGTACATTGTTTTTTTGGTCTTGCTGTTCCATCTCCAAGTTTGCAACAATGACTCTAAAATCATGAACCCTGCTTCTGGGAGCTGAATGTTAGAGGTGTCTTCTTGTGGTGTAATGATGTCACTTTCCATGTTGCGCAAGATTGTTCCGCGTGTCTGATCAGGATCAGAAGTCTGATGATGTCATTGCAAATTCTCTTCAAATTAGATTCACTCAACAGCTCCTCATCCTCGTCATCTGTAGTATCCACCAGCTGAAGCATGGAAGTAGCATGCAGAAGCGAGCCAGGACTCAAGGTCTACAAAAGGTAAGTCGTTATTCTAGTTACAGGTAGATGGGAAAGAGACTGTGCAAGAGGCAACCACTGTCTCCAGGATGCCCCGAACTGTCACTCCTAGAACTGTCCCCTGCACAAATTCCACATTCCACGCACCCCATTCCACAAGCAACCCCTATGCCCAGGCGCACATATGCAGAGTACTGAAGCACACAGGATGATACTTCATCCAGTGAGGCAAAATGCAAACACAGATTCCCCGCAGAATACTCCCCGCTGTCAAATATTTTCTAAGAGTACCGATTTGCCACCACCTAGACAATTCTCTTTTCATCAATTCTTCCAGTCTCACAACATTTTATTGATTAGGGATAGTAGCATTGTCAAGCAAATGTGAGCGTGGTGAAAATATTGTGACCGTCATAACAATAATCGTCATAACAACCCCTAGCTCAGGAAGGGTAAGGGATATTATGACAATTTGGGATACTATGACATGGAAGGAGTTTTGGGATTTATATAAGCCCTGATGTGGCATTTGTATCTGAACAAGCCAGAGTTTTTATTATTTTCCTTTTGGTTTTAGTGGACATTGATTAGGGAATGCCCCACTTAGTGGCTTTGGTACTGCTTTTCCCAGTCCTGGGAGCTCAGAGTTCATGTTAAGTCTTGTTAGGAGACAACAACACAAAAGAGTATTGCACAAATGAGATGAGTGGAGTGCTGCCCAATGTGGCTGAAACAAATCTCGCATTGCCCGTAGTCTTGTATAGTCCGGACTGGACTGTGCCCTTTAGAGTGGGACCAAGCCTGATTTCCACAATGTCTTCCCCCTTATTTAATGGCTTGGCAGGTTAAAAAACAATGGCACAGAGTTTTGCCGAGAACAATGGTAGCGATTATGGCCAGCATTGTCGCCCAGCACAATGGCAGTGATTATGGCCACGAGTGTTGCCCAAGACAATGGCAGTGATTATGATTTATTGAAAGCCTTCCAGCCATCCACCTTCACCTTTGCTATTTGTAAGTATACATGCATTTAGAATGTAAGTGCCATGTACTATTTTAATGTATCAATTATTTTACATATATGTGAGTGAACCATGACTCAAAAGTTTTATTGCAATGAATGAGCAAAGAGGCAATTTACCTTATAGTGTGTCCTATATAAATGGGTACAATCATTATTATCTAAGCCGGCGAAACACCAAAGAGTGAGACTTTCCAACACACCCAATGGAATCACTGCTGACTCCACTCATGCTGGTAGGTCAGGAAAATAAGTCACTTTGAGATAAAGTGATTCGTTTGGGATCGCATACTATGGACAGCGAGGAAGCCTGGATTTGAGCCCTTGTTTCCTCGTCCCACTGTTTACTATCTAGTCAGGAGGGTACACTGCATCTTCTCCTGTCTCTTCCGCATGTTTTAGAACAGACGTAAAACCTGTTCTGTGCAGCGGTACTTTAAGGTCTAAACGAGGATTGCTTTCAATAAATCTGACTAACAGCGTTCTAGTTCGCATGAGAAATCACCTTGACAATGAATCCGAAATTTTTCTAGGAAGTGGTTTGGATATACTCATTTGATTAACTTCTTCTGTAAAGAAATGGGCTGGGTCGGCTCAAGAAGGATTCAAACAGGTGCAGTGGCATGGTGGTCATGCACAGATCTCAACAGCTACTCAACCTGCTCAGCTGCCTTTGCGGCCTCCTGTCATGGGACCGGCTCATCACTGAACCTTTAAACAATTCACTATTGAATGTTGATCTTTTGATACTGCCAATATCACTGCATTGCTAACAGCTCCTATATATCACGTCTATGCAAAATGGTGCTTCCCCCTCCTGCATCGTTGACTCTGCATAGAGGACAACTCTATGAAAAATGGTGCTTTCTCTCCAGCATTGTTGATTCGGCATAGAGATCCCATCTATGCAAAATGGTGCTTCCTCTCCTGCATCGTTGACTCTGCATAATGGTGCTTCCTCTCCAGCATCCTTGAGTCTGCATACAGCACACATCGATGCAAAATGGTGCTTCCTCTCCTGCATCGTTGACTCTGCATAATGGTGCTTCCTCTCCAGCATCCTTGAGTCTGCATACAGCACACATCGATGCAAAATGGATCTTCCTCTCCAGCATCATTGACTCTACATAGAGTACATATCTATGCAAAATGGTGCTTCCTCTCCTGCAATCTTGATTCTGCATAATAGTGCTTCCTCTACAGCACTGTTGACTGTGCATAGAGCACTCATCTATGCAAAATGGTGCTTCTTCTCCTGCATCATTGATTCCGCATAATGGTGCTTCCTCTCCAGCATCGTTGACTCTACATAGAGCACACATCTATGCACAATGGTGCTTCCTCTCCTGCATCGTTGATTCTGCGTAATGGTGCTTCCTCTACATCATCGTCGACTCTGCATAGAGCACACAGCTATGCAAAATTTGCTTCCTCTGCAGCATCGTTTACTGTGCATAGAGCACACATCTATGCAAAATGGAGCTTCCTCTTCAGCATCATTGACTCTACATAGAGCACACATATATGTAAAATGGTGCTTCCTCTCCTGCATCGTTGATTCTGCATAATAGTGCTTCCTCTACAGCACCGTTGACTCTGCATACACATCTATGCAATATGGTGCTTCCTCTCCTGCATCGTTGACTCTGCATAGAGGACACATCTATGCAAAATGGTGCTTCCTCTCCTGCATCGTTGATTCTGCATAATAGTGCTTCCTCTCCAGCATCGTTGACTCTACATAGAGCACACATCTACGCAAAATGGTGCTTCCTCTCCTGCATCGTTGACTGTGCATAGAGCACACATCTATGCAAAATGGTGCTTCCTCTCCTGCATCGTTGACTCTGCATAGAGCACACAGCTATGCAAAATGGTGCTTCTCTCCTGCATCGTTGACTCTGCATAGAGCACACATCTATGCAAAATGGTGCTTCCTCTCCCGCATCGTTGATTCTGCATAATGGTGCTTCCTCTCCAGCATCGTTGACTCTACATAGAGCACACATCTATGCAAAATGGTGCTCCCTCTCCTGCATCGTTGATTCTGCATAATGGTGCTTCCTCTACATCATCACCGACTCTGCATAGAGCACACATCTATGCAAAATGGTGCTTCCTCTCCTGCCTCGTTGACTCGTCATAGAGCACACATCTATGCAAAATGGTGCTTCCTCTCCTGCATCGTTGACTCTGCATAGAGCACACAGCTATGCAAAATGGTGCTTCATCTCCTGCATCGTTGACTCTGCATAGAGCACACGTCTATGCAAAATGGTGCTTCCTCTCCTGCATCGTTGATTCTGCATAATGGTGCTTCCTCTCCAGCATTGTTGACTCTACATAAAGCACACATCCATGCAAAATGGTGCTTCCTCTCCTGCATCGTAGATTCTGCATAATGGTGCTTCCTCTACATCATCGTCGACTCTGCATAGAGCACACATCTATGCAAAATGGTGCTTCCTCTCCTGCATTGTAGACTCTGCATAGAGCACACAGCTATGCAAAATGGTGCTCCCTCTCCTGCATCGTTGACTCTGCATAGAGCACACAGCAATGCAAAATGGTGCTTCCTCTCCTGCATCGTTGACTCTGCATAGTGCACGCATCTATGCAAAATGGTGCTTCCTCTCCTGCATCGTTGACTCTGCATAGAGCACACATCTATGCAAAATGGTGCTTCCTCTCCTGCATCGTTGATTCTGCATAATGGTGCTTCCTCTCCAGCATTGTTGATTCTACATAAAGCACACATCCATGCAAAATGGTGCTTCCTCTCCTGCATCGTTGACTCTGCATAGTGCACACATCTATGCAAAATGGTGCTTCCTCTCCTGCATCATTGACTCTGCATAGAACACACATGCCACTCCAGCCTATTTAATAATAGAGACTCCTAATTTGTTTGACAAATGACTGCTCTTTTTGTAGAATATCACTTTGTCCCCCACTGAACCTTCCCCTCGCTCCACTAATAATTAAAATGCAAGTCAATAGGAAAATGTAATTCTTCCCTTTTAAGTTTCTCAATCTCCCTTTTGGGTACTCGCAAATATTGGTATATATGCCCTACAGTGTCATTTATGGTGTACACCAGAAACTGAAAACTGTAAACACCTTTATAGGGGCAAAGTTAGGTTTGCACCCCCTGTTACTACATATCCGTGGGGGCAGTTCCGTTCTTCACCCTCACCGATTTCTCCTAAATGTTTCAGTTATATGAAACCTACATACACTGTGCGCTCCTTTTAAGATCACATGCACACTACACATAGAACAGATCAAAGGTCATTGTTCTTTGTGCCAAAATACACGCATTGTTTGGGAGTGCTTCCCCATTTTTACCCTGGAAACTTGAGTTCTTAAGCCAAGGTGTGGGCATCGCCAGACAGGCTCTAACAATGACCCAGGCTCCAGGCCGCATGAAATGCGGGACGATAGAGGGTCTGGGAGTTTAGGCGCGGGGTGGGGGGAAACGGTGCGAAAGCGTAGGGAGGGGCGTCCGAACGGCGCCACAAGAAACAAAAGCCCAGGAAGGGCAGGAAACAGCACCTGGGAAGGTGCAAAATGTAACAGCAAGGGGTAAGGCGGGTAACCCAGCTGCCCCCAGGAAGGAACAAAAGGCCAGGGGGGTATAAGTAAGCCTGGAAAAGGAGAGGCGGCACAAACCAGGTAAGAGCTCACCTCTCTCGGGTAGGCTCTTAGTGCCTGGAGAAGGGGAAGGAAAAACGTTTGCTCTTGCGGGCTCACGCATTTTCCTACCTCTCGGAATTCGGCCTAAATGCAGTGGCTACGAGTCGCCCAACAGTACCGGAGCAGGAGCGACCCAGAAGTACCAGCTGCGAACGAACAAAGGACTTTCGCCTTGGTCAAACGGGAAGCGTGGCTGACAGAATTCAGACGAAAAGGATGGCGGAAGGAAGAGCAAAAAGGGCCCAAGAATTCTCAGAATGGGCGAGAAAGGCAGAGAAGGAATACGGGGCACAATGGGTGCTGGAGAGAATGCAGAAAGAAGAAAGGGCGAGGACAACGTCACCTCTGCTGTTCATAGAGCCCAGTAGCAGCGAAGGAGAAGACGAGGTACCGCAAGGACAGAAAAGGGGAAAAGCGGAGTCGAAGAGATCAGAGGAACAGACAGAGGCACCGACCAAGAAAAAGAAAAAAGATAAAAAGAAAGGTACTGTGAATAATAATGTGGGGAATAAAATCATAAAAATGTTAAAAAATTGCGTCACGGTTTCGGGTAAGTCACCCAGAACCAATGACAAAAAGAGCAGACGGGGGAAGGGAGCCAGGGAGGAGCAGTAGGGGAGTTCCTCAACTGAATCAAGCAGTGATGACAAAGAAAGGGATCATCTAAGGGCTTTGGTAAAATGGAGGGGAGTGGCGAGCAGGGAAAAACAGAGAGGGGCAGGGGGGCAGGGGCAGAACCCAGGGAAACCCCGGTCCCGACACCACAAGGGGCACCAGTAGAACACAGGAAAACCCCGGTCACGGCAGCACAAGGGGCACCAGTAGTCCAGGTGCCGCAAGGGGCACCAATAATCCCGGCACCACAAGGTGCACCGGCAGGGCCAAACGTAGTGGCAGGGGACACACCACCGGGGGCAACACCGACAGTGGCAGCGGCAGAAGATGGGGGGCCACTCACGACGAAATATGGCAGGCCAACCATGGGTAAAGATGCACAGGGCAGGTCAATGAAAGCGATGGTTTGGTACATAAATGACAAAGTAAAGGAAAAAATATGGAGGAAGGAATTGATCGATATCTTTACATTGTTAGATTGTCAAAAGAGGGGGATGAATGTGGCCCTAGAGGACATGAAGGAGGACGAGAAAAGTTTACTTAAAAAGGGGTCAGTAATAAGGAATTTTGACAACTGGATGTCGGCCTTCACCATAATGTCTACAATTATATTACAAAAATTCCCGGAAGACGGGGTAGCATTAGTTGCGGATCAACAGAGGGTGCTGAAGGTACACGCAGCGTTTGGAGGTGATGCATGGCTGGAGTACAATCACGAGTTCAGAAAGGAGATGGACTGCTTTCCGGATATGGGTTGGGATGAAGAAAACTTTAATCTCTACATATTTAATGTGCTAAAGGAGAAATGGATTATAAATACAATAGCAGTAAGTACGAATCCAGTTATGACGGAAATAAAGACCAGAGTTGGCGGAGCAAAAATTATGGGTCACAGAGAGGGTGGCAGAGCAGCCTGCCCCTGACAACACAGGGGGGGGCAGTGGGAGCACTGGGACAACGTGAGCAGAACCAGGACAATGTAGGAGTTTTGAAAAGGGGGTACCATGTAGCTGGGGATAAAAGTGCAAGTTCAGCCACAAGTGCGAGAGATGTAAGGGTGACCACAGCAGCTCCAAGTGCACAAGGGCCACAGCTCCAAGCGGCAGAAGTGATGAGACGCGGAATTAAGAACTGGGGCGGGAAGGGGGCCACGCCGGGAAAAAATCGAGAGATGGAAAGGTGGCTCCAGAAATACACAGACCTAGAAACGGCCTAGAGCGATGCAACAGTAGCATATTCAGACTTCGAGGAGGCAGTAGAACTGGTCAGGAAAGCAGGAAAAGGGGCATGGATGGCATTCCGCCTGTTGCCAGTCAGCGTCAGATCTCGAGGAAGGTTATATAGGCATTGGGAGGGGGGAATACTTCATCGACAATTGCCTCCCGATGGGGGGCACCATCTCAGGCGCATATTCTATCGTAGAAATAACAAGCGAGTGGGGTTTTCCTCTGGCGGAGGAGAAAACGGTGGGCCCAACGCAGATTATCCAATTCCTAGGGAGAGAAATTGACTCAAACAAAGGAAGGTGTTGGATCCCGGTGACAAGATGACGGATCTGCTAGCGACAGTGAGAGAATTGCAAGCGCTGGCAGGAAAGCGGAACGTCGCAGGGAGAATCATACCACAGGGGAGGGCGTTCCAGAGAAGTATTGAGCTGAAAACGAGAGGTGCTACAATGGGGGCACCACAGAGTCAGGTTAGGTGGAGGAATCAAGAAAGATCTGGAAGTGTGGGAAGAACTGCTGAAATCTTCAATGGGTCGGTGATATGGCAATCACCGGTGAACAAGGAAGTAAAAGGGTATTGTTCACCAGGCAGCAGGTGGTCTTGGGTTTGGCGCAATACTGGGGAAACAATGGTGTGCAGGCGAGTGGCCAAAAAACATGGCAGGTGGCGGAAGGGACAAAAAACATAACGCTGTGGAGCCCTCCCCGATATGGGTCACGTTATGTGCATGGGGGGAAGAGCTAGGAAACAGGGAGTTAACAGTATGGTCAGATAACATGGCGGTGGTGCACGTGTTGAATAAAGGAAGTGCGTCAGGCACAATAGTGTTGGAATCAATGAGGGCAATCACACTAGAAAGCATAAGAATTAATAGATGCATAAAGGTGAGTCATATCGCTGGGGAAGCAAATGTGGTGGCTGATGCAATCTCACGCTTGCCGTAGGAAAAATTCAGGGAGCTAAGACCAGACGCCGGCAAGGAAAGAACGCCCACGCCACGGAAGGCATGGGTCCCGGTGGAGGCACTAGAAAGGAAAGCACGATTGGCCACAAGGTCGACTCAAAAGAAGTGGGAGAAGAACGGTGAAAAGAAAGGGTCATCGGCAAGCTGACCTGGAACGCCCTAATGTACAAGACGGGTAAGAAGTATGAAGAGCATGTAAAAGATGGGTTGGTGGAAAAATTGCAAGTGGAGAAAAGGTGTGAATTTCTCAAAGGGGTATTTGCCAAAAGGAAAAAAGTAAAGTGGTAAAAGAGGTGTTGATGGAAACAGGCGTTAAGAGGTGGAAAAAATTGCTATTTGAAAACAATGTGTGAATTTCTCAGAGGGGCATTTGCCAAAGAGAAAAAGAAAAGTGGTAAAAAGAAGTGTTGTAAAAGAGGTGGAAACATTTTTATTGATAAAGGTGGGAATGTCTCAAAGGGGCATTTACCAAAGGAGAAAAGGAAAACCTGGTTGGTCGAAACAGGGTAAAAGAAGTAAAATTGTATTTAAAGAAATGTGTGAAATTCTTGAAGAGGCAAAGGGAAAAAGAAAAGATGGGCGGCGGCGCACCACAAAAGTGTTGGGCATACTGAACCCAACCGACAGCACTAGAATAAAATATGCTATGAGAGGAGGGGCTAAATTAGAGGGGAATAAGCCAGGTAACAGTAGCCGGGTGAGCTTTGGGAAGCTGATAATTCTGTTAAAAGTATTACGAGAGGCAAGTAGTAGCACGGGCAAAGCCGCGCGGTTCAGGGCAGCACCTGGCGCTGGCATATTACAGGGCTTTCAGGGTAGGGGAGCCGGGGGCCAGTAATACGGTGGTAAGAGACGGCCTGGCAAGGAGGGATGTTAGTATGGGAGACAAGGGGATGTCTATAATGCTAGAGAAAGCTAAAGCATACCAAAGGGGGGAGAGCAACAGAACAAAATTACAGGAGAGAGAAGGACCACTGTCCCAGATGCATCACACAAGAATTCCTAGACCCCCGACCAGAGGTCGACGGGCAGCTATTAATGCATAGGGACGGCAGCGATTACATCCTGGTGAGGCCTCCCGGGGATGCACTGGGAGGACATTCACGACTGGCTTTCGGTCCAGATAGTTTTCAGGGACCCCCCTCCCCCGAGTATCTGGTTATACACCTTGGAGGGAACGACCTGGCAAGCACAAATAGGGGGAAATTACAGAGGAGCATTTGCGAGCCGCGGCATGGCATAGCCCGCAGCTGGCATAAAACTGAGATCTTTATGTCAGAAATAATACCAAGAAGGGTCTGGTATGGGGCACAGAAGAGGCATGCAATTGAAATAGCCAGAAAGAAACTAAATAAATCAGTAGAAAAGTACTGCAAGAGCACAGGGCGGCATTTCATAAAACATGGCTTACACCGGAACAATCCGGACATGTTTCACCAGGATGGGGTGCACCTATCAAGGAAAAGGGATGGGGGTTTTCCAACAACAATTTTAGGGCACTCCAAGAACGGGGTTGTAGGTAAGGTACTTTTGGGGGGACCTGAGCGGGCGTAAGGAACACCCGCTCAGGTGTGACGGCATGTGTCCAGGAACGAAGGCCCAGGGATAACAAAGACTCAGGAGGAGCCTTGGGCAACTTCGGGACTGGACACAATGTGCCCAAAAGCATATGGCAGTGTAATTATTTTGTTGTGTTGCATTTTCTGTAAGAAAATAAAATGCCTACGGCCTACAACTTCTCCATACACATAAGTTGTCTGTGATTTATTACTTAGGTAGGGATCTGGTAAGAGAAGCAAAGTGAACCCACACTACTCAGCCTATGGGGGCTGAGAATGACGTTGTTTGGAGAACCATTTTACCCCTGCTAAACAGTGGTAGAAGTGTACCAAAAAGGTTGTGGCACTGTGGCTCCGGCGGGTGACAGAGTAGGAAGGCAGGGAACAACGTGCAACACATATTCAAGGGTTGCAGTCATGCCGCTTGACAGCCAATTGAGTTGAAACATATTTCAGTTTAGCTGTAACTGATATCCGTTGGAGAAGTGTGCTTAAACTATGCAAAGAACTTTCCCGGAATGTGGAAAATGGTTGCAAGAAGAAGCGGAGCCATTGAAAGTAACACATAAAAGTAGTGGAACACCGCTCCCAACCGTTCCCGCTCACTTCGCCCGCTGCTGATAAGCGGCCAACCTTATGCATGCAGTTCTACCTCTTCAGCATTTGCTCACCCTTTCCTTTTCAATCGGCTTCTCGGGAGGGCTTAGACTGCAGTCGGGGCAAAGTGATAAGCACTGTGATGTCCCGAAGGATAGCTCAGCGGCAACATGCTCACCTTGGAAGCAAGACAACATGAAGCAACACAGGTTCGATCCCTGGGTCCACGCTTAGCCTTATAAATACGCAACTAAGACAAAGCAAACAATTACGCATCTAAAAAACAAACAATTCCTGTAACAGCGCCTCGATGCCTGCGGGCTGTGTGAGCGCTTTCAAAATGCAACATAAATAAATAAATAAATAAATAAATAAATAAATAAGTAAGTAAGTAAATAAGCAGGGAGAGTTTCCATGCAATCCTGGGTGGCTGGGAACCTTCTGTTGAGAAAAGGCCAGGGACTTGGAAGAGATGGCAAGCTAGGAGGACTCGCCTACCTGCCGGCCCGTCAGTGAGATCAGGGGGCCCTGGCTTTCGTTGCCTTCCTATCTGGCAGTCAGTGGTCGAAGTTTTGTGAATCTGTGGGAAAGGCCAGCATTCGGGCCAGCCTATGCACGGCGAGCTATTGTCGGCCATATCTGTAACAATAAAAAGCTACTGCCTTTTTATTGCCAACACTTGACCAAATGTTGTGGTGCAATAATTATGGCGGGGGAGAGGGTCTATCAGACATACCCCAACACAACAAATGCTATATTGCCTGCATATGGGTCCAGCAGTTAAGGGCCAGCTTCAGAGTGGTCACTGCATGCACTGTCTCTATCACAACTCACCTCAGTACAAAACAGGGCTAGTGCCTGTCAAGGATGCCTGCTGAGGAAAACGTGACCATTGAGACCAAACGTGTGCAATACAAACTGGTTCTCGAGGAGTTCATTTGTAGCTAATGCCAGCCTTGCCTACTTCCTAAGGGAACCATGGACGTAAATAATGACTCAGAGGTGGCCATGGCCAATCGCATGCCTTAAATCGACATCCATGACACACATTACTCTTGTTCTTTACTACTTCCAGGTGGCTCTTACATCAATATGGACAAAGCCATTCTGCTTCCTGTGGACATCACTATGGGGAACCGTTGGCTTGCTCCAATGGATCGATGAAAGGCATAGCCAGGGGTGGACTGACCTACAGGCAACTCTGGAGAGATTTCCCAGTGGGCTTCTGCACCCTGGGCCTCTTTCATCAATATGGAGCATTGCCGTTCTTGTTAATACCCGCATGCTCTGGTCATCACTATGAGGAACCAAAGGTTTGCCCCCATTGATCTGTGCAAAGCATGGTCAGGGGTGGACTGGCCTACAGAGAACTCTGGCGATTTTTCCCAGTGGGCCTCTGCCCCCTGGGCCTCTTTCATAAATATGGGGCAATGCCATTCTGATTAACACCTGCTTCCTGTGGACATCACTATGGGGAACCGTTGGTTTGCTCCCATGGATCCGTGGAAAGCATAGCCAAGGGTGGACTGGCCTACAGGCAACTCTGGAGATTTGCCAGTGGGGCTCTGCACCCTGGGCCCCTTTCATACATATGGGGCAATGCTTCTCTGGTTAATACCCAGATCCTGTGGTCAACACTAAGGGGAACGATCGTTTAACTCCCATGAAACCGTGTGAGGAAGAACCAGGGGGGGATGGCCTGCATGGAACTCTGGAGATTTCCCAGTGGGTCTCTGTACCCTGGGCCTCTTTTCAGGGAGTACCCTGATTTTGCTCCTTCTTTGAACCCCGTCCACACTGCCCCCATCCTTCCATCGCTCCTCCACCCCCACGTCCATTTGAAGTAAATAGTCTGTCATAAAGCTTCCAGTATGATATACCTCACTGTCAAGAAAGCTCACGTGTCAGTTTTATGTTAACATTAGCTCATTTGAAATCTTTACATTAGGGGAAAAAGGTGCTTTAAAATGTAACATTTGGACCATTTTTCCGAATTTCATTGGGGAATAAGCCCCGCGCACCCCACTCAGAGGAGTGGTCTTGCTTGCACAGTGTCTTATAAGACTACTTTTCAAAACTTTTCCGGGGCCACTTCTGGTTCTCAGGTCACGGTAGATATTGAAGAGTTCAAATGTCCTTATGGAGAAGAGCCCCCACCAGGCCCACCATGGACAGCGCGTGCGCGGTGGAAGGTAATGGGCCGGAGAACCATCTCCCCTGTGCTAGGATCACCCTGTTACTCCACTGAAGATGGTAGAAGATTAGCCCTCATTTCTAGTGTGAGTGGGGGCGGGGGGTTATGTTTGTTTGTTTATTTATTTATATTGCATGCCAGACCCGGAGGTATCAGGGCGCAGTGGTTACAAGAAGGCTCTCAGCTTAGGTTACCCAGGACAAGTATACAGATCAAGAAGTAAGGCAATATAGTTACAAGGTATGGCTTCCTTTCCACCAATTCCCCCCAAAAGCGTTGCTTGTTGCCACAGGGCCATTTAACAGCCCCTAGCAAGATGCGACTACTCACTGCATGCCTTGTTTTAGCCACACCCTTACTTCGACCTCGCCTATATCCATTCCCACAAGGGTAGAGTCAGCTCAAGGGGGTAGCCCCGCTGACGGGCATTAGAAAGGCCGCCCACTGTGGCGCTGTCTGCAGCCACTTTACAGCCGTCCCCACAAGTCTGCAACCCCCCTTGAAAGCACATGTGTGCTTCCACCCATCCCTGCCAGTCCAGAGGCGTTGCTAGGGAGGGCTGAGGGGGCTATGCCCCAGGTCTTTTGGTTGTAGCCCCGGATAGAATCTCAGGGGCTGAAACCAAAAAGCTAGCTAGCCCCGAGTCCCGACAGTCCCGACATTAGCATAGTCCTTGATCTTTTCCAGACCTAACAACACCCCTGCCTGCCACTCACCACACCTGGGCAATCCACGTCAAAGAGAGCAGCCCATCTAGACACCCGATTCTGGTCTGTTGGAAACCCTCCTGAGCGGAGCAGAAAGCACACTTTTAAACAAAAACGCAGTGCAGGAAAGTCCTGGCAATGACAGCAGTGAGCTTCACAAAGCACTGCCACTGATGCCCCAGTACTGCTCATGGGTTCCTGCAACTAACACTCAACACCACTCCCAGATGCTTCTACCTCAGACAAAGGTCTGAGTAGCCAGGCATGGGCACAGTAGGCTTATATGTTCCCTGCAAGCTGCCGCGTCACACGAACACGGCAGTGGCAAAGTGGTCAGCCTGAAGACGCGGTGGGGATGGAGACGGGACTTGTGTCCACCATCGTATTGGCACTCCTTCCTTACAATGGGGCCATTTCTACAGCTTCTAGGACTAACAATGCATCCCCTGGTGTGCCTCTGTTGGAGCCCCTGTAGGCAGTCACCTGGAAGGCCCTTATTGAGGCAAGAGACTGGCATAAGGGAAAGAAAACAGACAAAAAGGGACCCCAGTGGCCACTACAGTAGGCCCCAAACACACACAGGGGGTCATTACGAGTTGGACAGTAATTGGATGGTCAATGGCCAATGAAATTACTGTTACTACCACTTGGTCCAGCGGGATGACCACCGGAATACCACCCAAGTGGCGATGGCAGAGTAAATCCCCATTTTTTCAGAGTCCGTTGGACTCTATGGGGCCTTTTCAGCGGAATTGCCGTGGTGGTAATTCTGCCGTGGTGATTCCACCGAAAATGGGTGGAAAGTCAGCAGATTTACCTCAGTCTGGGAAATGCGGCAGTATTGTTCATACCATCGCAATTTACTGACACCGCCCAACTCGTAATGACTCCTCCAGTCTTCCACTATGGACGCCTGGTGCCAAAATGAATAATGCCACTGCAAAAGAAAGAGGCATTGACCACACCAATGGTTTTTGCTTTTGTGTAGGCATTTTATAAATGCCAGCCATTCCAAATGTGCGACCTATTCCGATTGTATGGTCACATCAATGGTCGCGTGTTGTGATGCAGGGGTGGGAAGTAGAAAAATCTTACAAGCCGCAGGATGTCTCTGTCCTTTATGGCATAAGGTCACACCACACCCTGCTCTCGCCCGCCTCAGCTTGGAATGTTTGGAATGCGGTGCTTAGCTGAGTCTATCTCTTCAGTCCTCTACCATGCAAATAACAACAGTTGGCAATGGGTGGCTCTGCCATCTATCAACCAAAATAAAACACCTGGGTAAAGTGGGCCCAGAATCACATCACCCTCGCCTCGCCATGCTGATTGACCCACATAATCGCCCAATCCATTTCAGCAAGTGCAGGGATGTCTTCCCATTCTCTGTTGCTGAAGAACAGGTCTCTCCGGTCATGTGCTGCACGTTTCTTTGGTTTAATCAGAGCCAAAAATGGGTATGACGTCTAAGACATAAATCTGTGATCGTCCCACGTTGCGACATCTAATAAATCTGTGACCCTCGGCCCCCCATCCCTCCATCATTTACGACATCTAATCAATCTGCGATTCTCTGCACGCTTCTGCAGGTGAGATAGCTCACTGGGTTAAACACACACTGCTGCGATCGAGGTGTGATCTGCAAGTAGCAGGTTTGTATCCTGGCCAGTGGCAGATTTAAGGCAAAGGGCCCCGTGGGCAAAAATGACAGAGGGCCCTCAAGTGTGCGGGTCCTGGAGGCGGGGCCCCAAAGTGGGCGCAGTTGCGCAAAGATGAACTTTAGGGACACATGATTCATTTTATTTAAGTTGTGATTTTAGAGGCCCAGCGCAGACATCCAGCCCTGAACTAATATTACAACAAGCAGAATTCAGGTCTGCTTAAATCTGCATTATTTCTTAACTATAATTCATTAAACACTTGCTAGAGCAGAGGAGCGTGCGTTTCTGGAGAGGGGATACGGCGAGAAGTAAACTGCCCAGTCAGAGCACCCTGGACCGAGCTGCAGCGAACAACTGGGAAGTGATTAACACAGAGTAATAGTGGGCATTGTGCACCACGCGGCAGGCGTTTAACGCCCATTAATAGATTCATTGCCTCCATTACAGTGCACTGTGACCATCTGCTGAAGTTCAGGTCTGACTGCAACGTGTGTCTCAGAGAGAGACTGGGAAGGGAAGAGGTGGGGCAGGGCACAGGGGCCCGCTCGCCATTTGTCTGTCTGCCGATCGTTAAGTCTGCCACTGATCCTGGCCGGGTCGACTCCACCTTTCATTTGCTGAGGTCGATAAAAAGAGTACCAATTTCAATTGGGTATTAAAAATTAGATATGAAAATGTTCTAGGTGAAGCTATATAGACGACACAATATTCCTTTTGTCAACATTTACATACAGTTTACATAACCATAACACCTTTGTATGACTTCCTCGGAGGATATGCACATTGACTGCGATCCTTATATAATAACGTATTTCGTATATATAGCGCTACACATCCATATCCCACATAATGGTACTCAATTTATCAACCTCAGAAGGATGAAAGGCTGAGTTGACCCTGTCGGGATTCGAACCTGCCACAGCAAGCTGAACACAGATATCAGGGGCTAGTGCTTAACTCACTCTGCTATCTGACGTCTATGTGTCTCATCACTCCACCTCTAATACATCTCCTCACGCTACTTAAGCTCTTTCACTTGTTTTCTCTTTGATAAATGAGTGACTGTCTGGCCCCTGGTGGCAGAAGAACTCACAGGTGCAGTGAAAACACCAGGCGCTTTCCCTGAGAGGCGCTCCCTCATTTGCATGGCAGCATTCGACATGGAAATCAGGGAAGAGCGTGTGCTGTATGGTGTGTACCCACTACAGAACGCAGGCTGGAGCAACACGTCTGCCACAGGATGCACAGATTGGGGATCACGAGGGAAGTGGCGTCCATGTTGCAACTCCTTGGAAGGCCACACGTTCTTCAGCTGTTCTGAAATGAGTCGAGGTTGAGAAGACAAAGGAGGTTGGGGAGTTTTATTTAAAAAAAAAGGTGCAGTGGCAAAGTATGCGAAAAGAAGTAGTGGAACTATGTTCCCTGCTGGCTCGCCCCTACTCCCTGCAAACCCCATCGCCACGTAACCCTCCCACGGGCAATACAAACCCGATACCTGGGTCCCGCCTTTCCTCCATTCCACCCCCACCACTGAGCAATGGCTGAAAGAAACTGCAAAATGCATTTTAAACACCCCCTCCCCGATTACCTTTATTCATTGTCTCCCACAGCATGCAACTTTATGCACCCTCTCCTTTATAATCACCCAGCATTCACACCTCTGAAGGGGCATGCTAAAGATTAAAGCCACCCCTCCCACCTTCCCATTAACTGAACGTTCAACTGTGCCCACAGTATTTTCACATTAAGGGCCTTTTTCATGGAATTTTTAGCGAGGTGCAAAGTGACTTTGCACTGCAAAAATACACTTTGCACCACTCCATGAAATCGTGCAAAAAAATTCCTTCCATGAATCAGGCCCCAAGTTGCTTAAATGCAAAAGAAAAATTCGGATTACTGAAAGAGCAGGGTGACGATGGGGCTTGGAAATGGGCTTTGTCCCAAGCAGGCCATCAATAAAATGAACCCAGAAATATCAACCCAGCAGTTCTGCGATAGCTCACCGTGATGTGAAGTTGGAGCTGATCCAGCCGATCCCAGGTTCCAATTTCATAAACAGGTCTCAGCTCACAAAAAATTAGGGAATGCAGTATCTGTGGCAGCATGACACCCGATGCAGTGCACCGAGGTGCAAGTTTCACCTTCCTCTGTCTCTTTTATGTTCAAACAAAACCATTCCGGAACAGTTTCTTTTTAATATAAAAGTATGGGAACAGTGAAACTTGATTAAAAGAAAGTAAGGGAGCACCGCGCCTGCCCACTTCAACCATTGAAAAGGTGGTGGTGGGGTGGTGTGCAGGGGCCTGCGACCTGTGGTTCTCCATGTTCTGTGGACCTCAACTCCGATGATCCCTCACAACCAATAGTACTGGCTAGACCCAATGGAAGTTGTAGTCCAACATATCTGGAGAGCCAAAGACTGAAGACCCCCGGCAGGGAAAAAATAGATGATTAAAGGGGATTTCCTTCAGTTTAAGTGTACAAATGCAATCCTTTTTCAAAACAGATTTTATGACACAATAAGAAGATCGATTGCAAGAAAAGTATAGGGCTGGGATTGTATATCAATACACTGAAGTATTTAAAGTATTAAATACACTATAGGAAAGCAGTAACAATGATCCCGTCTAACTCGACTAGTGTGTAATCAGTGTTAATCCTACTTACTAATTATATTACTAATGATTTCTACTTGTTTAAGTAATTCTGCATACCACAACCCTTAATGCTAGATGCACATAAGTATGCACCAGATAAGGAACTGTACTAACAGGTCTAAGTTAGTTTAGTTCCCTGGCAGGGACTTTAGAGATCTAAAATCCGTTCGGTTTACTCCCCAGCAAATCAGCCGACCCATGATCCACAAGACGTGGTCTAACAACAATTACAATTCAGGTAAGGCCTTAAGATTACTGAAACAATGACAATCACGTACAGACATTGTTGAATTAAACATACCCAAAGACTCCCTGGGAACTAACACAAAAACATCCCTCCTTTTCTTACAATGGGTCTGTGCAATCTCAAATGTTGGTATCCACCGTTCAATGCATATGCTTATACCATTTTTAATGCATGTGTTTAACATGACCATGAATGTAATTCTGTAACAAAATTAATTTTCAAATGAATATGTTACTCTAATGACCACTCCTTTCACTGTCACCCCATGTCACAACATTCATTTATGCACATGTTTGTAAATCTGCCAACCTTGAGAAGGGCCCTGAGGGGTCGAAACACGTGTCGGCTGACCACTTGTAAACACTAAATAAAACTACACTAAAGTTAAATCTTTTTGTGTAGATATCAATCAATCTAATAAACCATGCAAGGTAACCGGGTACAAACTAGTTGAATTCTGTAATAATGCTGCATAAATTAACCCAACATCAATGGACCTCATTGTGAGTTTGGTGGTAATTTGGCAGTAAAGGCCTGATCACGACTTCGGCGGTAACCCTTAAATCCGGCAGTAGCGCTAATACCGCCGGATTTAAGGGTCCGCCAAATCAGGGCTTCGGCAGATTTCGCCCCAGCTCTGAGCTGGGGGGAAATCTGCCGAAAATTTCGTGCTATTACCGCCGGCGGGAAATCCGCCGGCGGTAAGAGCGCAAAAATTCCCCATTGAGCCCAATGGGGAATGGGGCATTCCCGAATGGGAACAATGGGGAATGGGGAATTACTTTACCGCCGAACTCGTGATCCGGCGCTATTAGCGCCGGGGAGTTCGGCAGTAGGGCTATTACCGCCGGCGGTAATACCGCCGGCGGTAACAGCCAAGTCATGATCAGGCCCTAAATCTGCCAAACTTGCTTACCATTCCTGCCACTTGGTCCTGTTTTTTACCACAGGATTGCAAGTGGTGGGAGGGTGGTGCTAATCCCTATGTTTGTAGTTCATAGTGCTCCATGGGGATTTTGCCAGAATTACCACGAGCAGTGATTCCTTCGATATTTTTTGTAAAGGTGGTGGATTTACCCCAGCAGAGAAAAATCCCCACTTCAAGGTCAGCTCGTTGGTGTGGGAAAAGTGGCAGTAGGTCCGTTACCATCAAAAAAAGTGGCGGTAACAGAATTACCGTCAGTATTTTCCTGCACCACTGAACATGTAATGAGGCCAATATCTTTGAACATTTGAGACAAAGGAGCCTTTCTGTATTATCTACATATGCCCGAAACAGCTGCTGATGATTTCCTGACATATGGCCGAAACAGCTGCTGATGATTTCCTGACATATGCCCGAAACAGCTGCTGATGATTTCCTGTTTCTACGGATTACCAAAAATCCACAAAAACCCTATAAATCCACCTGGCCGACCAATGGTATCAGGATGCGGTTCAATTCTGGAACCACTGTGCAAATTTGTAGATACTTTTCTCCAACCCTTCAGCATGCAATCTACTACATATTTACGTGACACAAAGCACACCATCACTATCTTTGAGGGAAAAGACTTTAACCCAGAAACCGAGATCTTGGTCACTATGGACATTAAAGCTTTATATTCCAACATCTCACAAGATGCGGCCATAGAATGCATACGAGAGTGGCTCACCAAGAACCTGTTACAACAAAGGGTACCGACCAATTTTATTGTCGAACTAATGACCATAGCCCTGACAAAGAACTTCTTCACCTTTGACGGTCAGATGTATCTACAAACAAAAGGCACGGCGATGGGGGCAGCCTTCGCCCCAAGCATGGCTATTTTATGTATGGCCACTTTTGAAGAACAACATGTACTATCCCAAATGAACCAATGGCGGGCACAGGTGAGCTCCTGGTTCAGATATATAGATGATGTCATCTTTATATGGCAAGGAGACCTTACAACTCTACTGCAATTCTGGCAATGGATAAATACATGCAATCCGGATATCCAATTCACAATGGCACACAGTACCAACCAAATCACATTTCTGGACTTGATTATTCGGCACAAGGATGGAAAATTGGAATGCGACCTCTGCCGCAAACCGACTGACTGGGACACTCTATTATATTACACAAGCAACCACCCCAGTCACAACGAAGCAAATTTACCCAATGGACAGTTTTTACGAATAAGGAGGAACTGCACATCCAAAGAAGATTTCAAAAAACACTCGAAAGACCTCTCCAACAGACTAAAAACTCGAGGGTATCCATAATCCGTACTCAAACAAGCAGCAAAAAGAGCCCTAAACACAAACAGAGACATACTATTGGAACCTCAGAACCTAACCAGGCAAGATGAAGACAATCGGATTACATGTGTAATCACCCATGGAATACACACATCACAGATGAAGAAAACAATACGGAAACATTGGCACATAGCCAAACTGAACCTACCGGATGATCCATCACCTCGATTTGCATATAAACGGGGGAAGAACATAAAAGAAACCCTGGTACACTCCCTCTTCCAACCAGAGTTGAGACACCAGGCTCAAAGAACACTACGACCTCTACAAGGGTATCACCGATGTGGCAACTGTGTGGCCTGCAAATTCACCATCAAACTAAAATCTTTTAAAATAGGCCAACGTGAATTGACCTTACGAGATCTCACTAACTGTAAGAGCGAATGTGTAGTCTACTGCATTCAGTGCCCATGTGGGCTCAAGTACGTGGGCCAAACAACACGGGCTGTTAATCTGAGAATATCAGAACATCAATCGCGGATTAGATGTAAGACCCTAACAGCCCCCTTAGTCACACACTATATGGAGGCAAGGCATACAACGAATGATCTCACCTGGTGGGTACTGGAGAAGGTGAAAGGAAGACCTGATATATCCAAAAGCTTAATGCACAGAGAATCAAGATGGATACACCGTCTGGACACGTACTATAATGGCCTTAACGAGTCCTTCGAACCCAGCTTGCATTCATCCTACAACTTACAGGGCACTTAGCCTAATACATGAGAGGGTTTAAGTTACGCATTCATGATCCTCCATTATCACCCCATTTCTCAACTTGCACATTGCAACAACATGAGATGGCACCCTAATGCACATTATACATTTATGTGCATACACAACACACTGCATACATCCTTCACGTCCATGGTACCACCTCCAGGCTACAGGCAACTCGCCACCACGGTCTACACGACATATGGGACTGCTCCCTGCCCAGGCTATTTATTCATTCGTTTTCCGCAGCCCCCACACAAGATTCAATACACCCGAGCACAATTGGAATGCAATTATAACTTTATTTATTCTTCATCTTACTTAATGCCCTGCAAATCCACCCGATATACAATTTTGGATTAAGCCGCACTTCGGCACGCCACCTCACCAAGACTCGGTCCTTTGAACTACTTTATCCCAACAAGATCAGACCTGCTCTAGTTGCGCGTAGCCCCAGCATCGTCTGTTTCCCAGACTACGCCGTACAGCCACTCAGGATGCACGCTGCGACCTATGCATCCCGGCAAGCATACGAGGAACCAATCAGTGAAGTGCTTGTCATAGTGGTCGCCATAACTACCTGCTGGCGTCCCTAACACTAGTACAGTTCGCGTAGCTCCATTTCAGACCGAGGACGCACACAGAGGGACGAGGAGACACACGGGAGCATCTGAGAACAGGAAGCAAGGTGAGCAAGTGTTAAGAGGAACCTTTCCTTTGTAGACCACACGTATTGGATTTGAGCACGGGGCTTGCACTCAGGCATGTGTGTTTCCCTATAAGCACCACACAAGGGTATAGAGAGGGAGGGTATAGAGAGGGAGACACAAGATTATGAACCATACGTAGCCCTTTTTCCACTGCATGACGCCCTCAAGCACATGTTAATTTGCATGTTTATGCCTTCCCCACACCGCCCGCACCACGAGGACTGATCCCTAAAAAGTTCCTAGTAATACATACCCTGGGTGCCCGCCCACCTGGCCGCATGCTGCACTAACACCCCTTTGTCTGTCCACATACAACACCACGTGTGGACTCTAGTGCAAACCCTGAGATGATGTCTCTTTTGCATACAGACATCAACTGCCCACCGGAGGAAGTTCCCACAGAGAAGAGGCTGCTTCCCCCTACCTCTTCCGGATAAACCACAAGACGGCTCACCTGCTATTGTAAAAGAATATGTCTACAAATAGAGACCACATACCAAGGTGACCATGATATACATGGATAAGCGAACACAGCTTACAACTTTTAACATATGCTGGTATTTCAGAATTTCACCCTTGCCTTCTTTCTCTGTTCTCCTCTTCCCCCCGCCCTCATATTATGTCAGAATACAGCACCACCCGCACTGATGGATGGGCACACGATACAAGGAAGCTATACCTCCGTCTTCAGCCTGCACCCATCAGATTACTGCCTACTGCCCTGCACTAGTGTCCCAACCTACTCGGACTCCCCAGGGGACTTGGGAATCCTGCTACCGACTACTCGTGAAGCATAGCCGGTAACTTGAGCACATACACTCATAAAAACATGCTGAATTATCAGCATTTGATAACTTGAGGAACTCTCACACTTCTTTTTCTTTCTTCTTAAATTTGAAACAGGGTCTGCTCACTGGACGCCCTGAAGAAGGTGCTTTGTACTATAAGTACACAAATGCACCGAAACGTGAACACACTAGTCAGCATACAGGGAATGACTATGGGCATTTTATTTCCAATTCTTTCTTCAAGTAGTGTGTTAATCCACTTTTCTTTGAACACGTTGGCTACATATTGAGATATCTTGAAAGTCCAAGACCCAGACCTCAAAGGCCAGCCTGAACTGGAGTTTAGGGACTGCAACAATCGGTGAAAGCAACACAAGATTGGCTTTGCTTTTCACCTTTAGAAACAATTCAGTCCATAAAACCTGCTCAATTGCAAATCGCTTAGGAGATTGCTCCACAGAACCAATGTGAACTTTTCACCTTTTTCTGATTTAACTGATTCATTTTATGTTATTGTAAATATGTATTTGCAACCAATTAGGGTTGTATATATGTTCTTTCTTTCTTTGATTATGGAATTTTGCACTAAAAACTGAAAGCGATATATTTTTTTCTTGTTCACATTGAATACATGTGCCACTGTTAATAAGTGTAACTGCACCACACACTTTGACTATATAAATTGTTCTTGCAATATACACTTTTTCTGCTTTGATCTTGTTGTTGCTCTACTTTCTTGTTCGGCATACACAGAGTCCACATCACTACACGTTTGGCTAAAGTTGTCCCAATAAGCAGATTCAGACTTAACCAACATAAAGAAATGTGACGAGTTCCTTGTCAGTCCCCTTGTCTAATACTATGTGATGGTATAAACAAGGTCAAGGTAGGAACAAGTTTGTGCCCCAACTCACTAAAGGGAGGCTCCATTTTAAATCTCTATATGGAAAAAAGGACAATTTTCCTTGTTTGCATACTGATGATTTCCTGATGCACAAATAAATTAGTCGGATCTCGGACTTTGCTTTGGACTTGGTACATACTTGATAGGATTCAAGGCATCTTCCCAAGGTAGCTGGAAGATGCTTAATGAGTAAATAAAGTGTAAATGCATAGTCAGAAGAGTAGTCAGGACAAAATGAGCCTAACCCCACACATTACTGAAAGTACTCTACCAAAATCTTCCACAATACGTATGTAGCTTAGTAATATCTCAAAGGCAACTATCTTTACAAGTATCCTTTCGGATGGCAAATCAGTGGCGGAAGGCTTTTCTACCCTTTGAGCATCAAAATGTGTTGGGAACTTACTAAAGGTATCCAGAGTGGACTGTTGCACATTCCATTGCTTAAGGCCCTCACCATATTTCTCCTAAAACACACGCTCTTCCCTTCATGACTGGTTGACTAACGTTAAGAAATGGTCCAGCTGTCCAGGAGGTAGGCCATCGCTAGGCGTGAGATGAAACTGGTGCGCAGGAAACAATCCAGAAAATAGGCCTTTTCTTGCTACGTCCCTGCCTACTAGAGCACTATCCCGGTGGCAATCTGAATCGTGCCAATGCTCTCGTAATGGGGGGGACTCAAGAGCTTACTCTTCAGTCGATACCTAGTCGCCACCTGGGCTCCTTTCATTCCTGCATCACGTCCCTCAACCATGGCAGGAACATCACTCGCCCCCACCTTATCTCATCGGTTAACCTAGACGACATGTTCAGCACTCTTTTGCTCCCAAGCTAGGTTTGGGGTTTTGCGCTTTATAAAGCCCAAATACAAATACAAAATGCGCGGTACGGAAATGTAGCTCACAATGAAGCATAGAGATGAAGACCTCTTTTACCTATGCATATTTGTATGCATTCCTTTATGACGTGCAGGACCAAATGTCCATTGTCATGTCATCGAAATAGAACACATTTTGACATGTTTCCAACCGATCCCATGATGGCCACTCCTCTTGATCCTGCACTTTATTCTATTTGCTGTGGTCTTGGATATATTTCAGTGGTTATCCAGTTTCCTCTTGGTTCTCCTCGGGATTGTCAGCTTCAGATTCAACCTTTTTTCATAATCCTTAAATACAATTTTTATAAAAAGAGGTTGACATACAATACAGAAACATTACATTGTTTATGCAAAGTGAGAGGCATCACTGCTGTGGATAAGAGAAGGAAAATATAACTTTACATAAGAGCAATCCAAAGTAAGGTTTGTCCTGCAGGGGGCACTTTTATTAGAACTGGAACTTGACAAATCTTTAAAAGTGGGGCAAAACCATGATTTTCTATGCCATGTATTAGAGGTGGGCAAGCCTTTCAATTCACAACTTGAATTGATGAATATCTCGAATCAGTGGAAACCCTACAGGGCTGACTCAATGCGGGATTCAAACCATTAAGACACATGTTTTGATCTTCTCTTTTCTGATTCAAATTAATCTGAGCCAGTATGAGCGATAGCCAACTAGTGTATTGGTTTGAATTAAGTGATACTGGGCCTCATTACACGTTGTCCGGTAAAAATAAAAAAAAATAAAAAAAATCAGAAATTTACAGCATGGCGCTATTAGCGTAACCGCCCTTGCAAGAGGCCGCTAAAAGCGTCCCATTACGAGTTTGCGGACACGAGCATAGCGCCATGCTGTAAAAGTCCGTACCACCATGCCTCAAAAGTCCCCAAAATGCCCCTTACCGGCTTCGACCAAAGTGCTGATAGCACCTCCGCCCCCACGCTACATGCAAATAGCGGTCCCCGCCATTAGCGGTCATCGCTATTAGCGGTCACTGTAAAAAAGCGGAACCGGAAATAGCGTCATCGCACAGGAACGGGAAAGAGCACGGCGGCCATGTTTAAAAACACAATCCATTGCCATCCTCTGCATCCAGGACCTCTTTCCGGAGAACTCCGACAAGAAATCATCCAGGAAAGCCCGAAGATGCCCAAGGCGCTAATAAAATCTTCAGATCGGCAGCACAAAGAAAAATTTCCAAATGAGGAGCTGATCATGTTGACCGGGACACTTGCAGCTAATGCTGAAGTTGTTTTCGCCAATGATATGCGGCGGGATGCCATCAACAAGAAAAAGGCCATCTGGGCCGAAGTTGCCCGCAAAGTCAGTATGGTGGGCACTACCACCCGCAGTATCAAGGACTGCCGCAAGAGGTCGGACGACCTCCGGGTCCGTGTGCGGAATATACTAACGGCCAACCGCAACCTGGCAATGGCCACAGGAGGTGGCGCAGATTCCCTGTTGAAGCTGAACGAGTGGGAGGAGACATGTGCGATGGAGGTGAGTCTATACATCAAACAATGCACAGTGAAGGGTGTGGGGTCCCCCAAATATGTGTCTATGACCAGGCCATTGATCCAGCCACACACATACATGGATGCATCACCATATGCACGTGCAACAGAGACCCATCCATGCATGACCAAGCCGACATCCCCATTACTAGAAACAATGATAAAGAGGCCCCAATGCATAGAGCAGCATGACGTGAACATTCTGCATAAGGCACCTAGAACCATTAACCTTGATATACCCTATTTTTGTCCTCAACAGGATCACCGTCAGACACTGAAGGCACATGTACTGCCACACATACCCCCCCAGCAGCCAAAAAGGCCAGGATGAGTGAGAAAAGTGACACCGCCACCAGCTCTAGGGGATCTGGGAGGAGTCTCCATCAGCAGAGGCCCAAAGGTAGCAGGAGCACCAGTAGCACACAGCCTGAGGGCACGGCTCCTGTCATTGCTGAACCCACGCCAGTGTGCCCCATCACAGGTGGAATGCGCACGGAGGGCACGCACTCCGCTGCCACCAGTTGTACTGGCAAGGCAGCAGCCACCGCACTGCTCACTGACGAGGAGGACGCAATTGACATTCTAGAACAATGCCATTCCCCCAGCCCGACACATTCCATTGCAGAAAGTCCAAGGGCAATGTCCAGATCAGGTAGCCATGGAGAACATGACACCCACACCGTTGTAGGGGCATGGAGCCCTCAGGTGTCCTCACCTGACGTCCGGGGAACGGACCAGGACGCAGCAGCCAGACCAACATCACATGCCACCCAACCTGACCTTGCAACCATCAGCCGGAGGCAGGCAGACATTACTGCGGTGGTCGCCCAGCATGTGGCCGAGACAGGCCGTCTGAGGGATGACCTCAGCAAATATGCAGGCCAAACAAGGGAGGCCATTGAGGCCTGCACTGACAGGATCTGCCAGGAAATGGGCCAACTCCGCCAGGCCATTAACCGTATTGGGGACATCATGGAGCGGCAATACCAACCACCAACACGGGATCAACCGGGCACCTCCTCCTCCTCGGGTTCCCTGCAGACAAGCCCCCTGCGCCGCTCTCTGCGCTACCTGAGGGGCACCACGTCACAACCACCCAATGGTGGAGGAGGCCCTGTGGCTTAGGTCCGGCAAGGACTAGGTGGCACATGTTGAGCAGCACACATAGACACTATAACACTCACATGGGGGTGTTGTGGGGGGAGGGGGGAGAGGGTGTTCTTGGGGGTGTTGTGGGGGAGGTGTGAGAGGGTCTTCTTGGGGGTGTTGTGGGGGGAGGGGGGAGAGGGTGTTCTTGGGGGTGTTGTGGGGGGAGGGGGGAGAGGGTGTTCTTGGGGGTGTTGTGGGGGGAGGGTGGAAGGGGCGTTTGGAAAGTTGGGGTCATGAACATTTTTATCACATTATGTTCACAATACACTGTTCTGAGGTTAAAAACCAGGCGTCGTCTCCATCATTGTGTATGTGTCATTTATTGTGGATAGGGTCCTTTGTGGGCCTCATAACATGCACCAGGGCAACAATACCCATCTCCATCCATGTAATTTCACCTTTGTACCTAACGGAATTCCTGATTCAGATGCTGACGCACATCGTGTGCCTCCTTGACATCGCCTCTTGCATGTCCTGCCGGAGCATTTCACCCATACTCAGCCCCATCAACATCATCCTCATCTGGTGGTTGCATGTCAATGTCAAGTGGCATAGGCACATTCCATCAGATGCACATTTTGTGATGCTCTACACATGCCATGGTTGTCTTTTCCACTTTGTCACGGCCGTACAGGAGAGCCTCACCCAGGCCGCTTAGGCACCAGCGCAATGTCATTGGAAGGCCGAATGACGGCTCTTTCACAACGCGGGTACGGGTATGTGCAATGTTGAAGTCCTCTTCCTGTTGGTTCTGTGGGTTCCGTACAGGGGTTAGGAGCCACCTCTTCAGTGGATAGCTGCCATCGCCTGTATGGTGTGAGGAATGGGTACCTGTTACGGGTCACCTCTGGTGCGGCCTGTTGTTGTTGGTGCTGCACTGCAATCATGTACTGATGCCCATGTCATGTTGGTGGAATTGGGACCATCTTGGTGTGGGAAGGGGTGTGGTGTGCTCTTTTGTGCTACGTGTCTCCATTGCCTCCACCTGTGCTGATTGTGTCCATCTGTGACAGATGGGAACACTGCTCAGGTCTCTTAACGGGTGCTTTTAGATGCCGTTATTTGCGCCATGCCGGTAAGGGAGTTTGGGGTCTTTTCCATGCCGCTAATGCCATGTCCGCATGGCTTGTGATGGCGTGATATTAGCGCCATGGCACTATTTCCGGTATGGGGGTCGCGCGCACACGGCCTTGCCGCTATTAGTGCCACTGTACTTACCGGGTCCGCTAATAGCGGTGGGTCAGGGTCGTGATTGGCTTGGGAAATTACCGTTACCGGTAATTCTTTAACGGTAACGGTATTCCTTTACCGGACAACGTGTAATGAGGCCCACTGATTCTAATCTAAATTGAGGCCCATATGCAAAGTACTTTAAAATTAAGGAAATTAAAAGCAAAGTACAAAAAAAACTTAATGAGATCAAAATAAGTTAAAACAGGCTCTACGTTTCCACAATTTTTAAAGTGGGCTGTTTGGGCATAACATGGCATAACATGACAATTACACCTTTGCCATATAATCATTTTCTTCGTTCTTATAGCGTTTCCTCATATCCTACCCTAACTCCGCCCCCCACCCTTGTCTCGCTGCATATGCCATGCCCCCTATCTCTACCTATATCTATTATAATGGCAACAACCAAACAGTTCACTATAAAAATTGTGGAGACAAAACCGCTAAAGTACAAACAGAAACAGAAAGAGCTGCCAAAGGTTCGAGTCAGGGCAGAGGCAAAACATACGTATATGTCTTCTAGCGGCTCAAACAGGGGTGTGCGTAGCCTTCCTGTTATTTTGAGTTTCAGATCAAAATGATCGGAATCATTTGAGCTGGTTCGAGCCCCCATTGTTCCCGATGACATATGTATCCAGTTCTGGAGAAACACATATATTTTTTGAGAAGCCCATGGCCCATAATATGTAGACGTTGGATCAGAACAGCGCATGCTTGCTCTGACCCTTGCACTCGGTCAAATATCACCCCACGGTAAACAGATGAGGCACCAATAGAACTTTATACAATTTTCTCACTGGTGCAAAATTGCACTGTTACCCTGCAATGCTTACAGGCCTCATTACGGGTAAGGTGGTAATTCGGCAGTAAATCCATCAAAGTACCACCAAACTTGATTACCGTTCCCACACTTGGTCCAGTGGGCTCGCCAAGGGATTACAAGCGGAGGTAGGGCAGTGCAATTCTGCACTTTTGGGGTCCTTAGGGCTCCATGGGAATTTTGGCAGGACTACCGCTAGCGTTGATTCTGCCATGGCAATTCTGTCGATTTATAGCCTTTTGCTGGTAGTGAATCTTCCACAATGCCACCAAACACGTAATATGGTGGTGCAATAATGCAGCACTAAAGTTGCGGTAACGGAATTACTGCCACCATAATGTCACTTTTTCCCACACTGGCGTATATGCAACGAGGCCCAAATTGAAAGAGGCCATTGTATCGAATGCGAAAAAGTGAAAGATGACCCATCAGTAACACACATAATTGTGACACACTCTCAGTGCCTGATCATCCATTAGGCCAAGTAGGCACCGGCCTACAGGCCCCACCCTTTTGAGGGGCCCTGGGGCGTCGGATCAAAATACAGCAGGGCATAAAACCAAAAACGTATTGGGAGATAATTCGCGACGGGGTGGGGTGAGACATTTTGACTGCCTAGGGGCCTACACAGGGTTCAATCCGGCACTGAATACTCTCCAGTCAATGGGCTGGTCTGTTTAGTTAACTATGGCTGAAACACTGATGGTCTTGTTGTACTGGAGCAAACAATTAGTTCAAAGTACACACAGGACATGATTGCCTTATACATTCGGGAAAGAATTTCCACCCTACTATTCCAAAACCAAATGTTCTGAGTCTGGAGTTTCTTTACACGGGGTCCCAGACTCTGGGGGGTCCCAGACTCTGGAATACCCTTTTACACCAACTGACCAGCAACAATATCCATCCATCCTGCACAGAACACATGTGTCTCGGCAGGTCTTGCTTTCCAAATTCTTCTCCTCCGTCTCATCCTGCTACCATCATATTTTGGATTGTAAAAGTAATTCAAACAGCCCTACACTGCATGTAACGCTATGCAACATGGACGCCATTTTGTTACAGAGAGGCAATTATAAGTGTGTTCCTCGATCTGTTTCTGGACAAAACCAAACCCTCAAATGAAATTAACACAATGTATTAAACTGCAACAAAATGTATCTAAACATGTTATGTCGGAGGCATTGAGATGTCCATATCCATACCAGCAAACAAAGCAATTATTCATCTGTGTATGATCCAAGGGAGTGGTTTATACATTTCCATAGACCGGCCCAGGGCATTAGTCACAATTCCTCATGATAATTTGGCTCTCCTGAGGCAGAGCATAGACTGAGGGCAGAAAGACCTGTGATGCAGACGTGGCAATTAAAAACGGATTCATTAACGTATCCGGCATTCAGAGAAGCGGCGCAGCGAAAGACTATGGCATCCATTGAGGCTAATAAAGGAACGGTGGACACACTTTCAACAGCATGGGAAACTTTCAAAACACACATCAGGGGTATTAGCATGTCAAAGGAAGAGGGCATGTGCAAGCCTTTGCGAGGCAGAATCAGCAAATTGGACGCTGAAGAGCAAGACTTAGAACATGAATATACATCCGCAAATGAGCCCGAATGCATTAGGAATCAGAAACAGTGGCAGTTTAGCAGGGGCTAGCGAAGGGATCCGGTCACTGGCGGGGAGTAAGAAAACAGACCAGCATGGCAACAGGCCTCCTCATTACCCCAAGTCAGAAGAATAGCAGGTTTTTAGCAAAAATGCGTCAAACCATATAGCATGGCACTGGCTTTGGGAGTAAGTCATGCATAAGCCCACTTCTAGCCCACAACCTTCAAAGGCTGCAGGAGGTGTACAGGGAAACGCTTGCGGCCAGCGTTGCAGCCGGAGTGCATATGTGCACAATAGGGTGTATGGTAAGGCTGCTCTATATTACACAAACGACTGGTCAAAGCGCCCCACCGCACATGGTGTTAACCAAAAAAGTACACAAAAAATCAGATTTAACTTACTATTGTCAGAAATAGTTTGCATGGTTCCCCTAATTCACAACACTTTCACCCAGTGTGGGTTGTCTGACTCATGAAGAAACCTAATGACGGCATAAACGTATGCTTTGTCAGAGAGCAAGACATTTGAAATTCCACGGAAATGTTCTACAAGATATGTGTACTGTTCTACGTGAAAACCTTGAGAATCGGAGATAGAACTCCTATATATCGTGAATGAGAAAAGGTTGAGCGGCAAATGACAGGAATGCTATCTATTATAAGTGTACGAATATCGAAAATGTAAAACTGCATGTTTTGAAAAATCGAAAAACAACTGTCATGCAATTGGCCTTTTAAACACACAGGCGATCCGTTCCCCCACATGCTTACCGCAACCCTATATTCACGTTTCAAGGCTAACTTCTAGCTCCAAATATCCACCCTGAAGATGCCTCTCCAAGAAGGCCTGGCCCTGTCTGATGAACGTCCATCTTCAGTACAGGCAAGTCGGTGATTTGCAAGAAGAATTACGTGACCCCTCTTTTCTCCTTACTATAGGTCTCCCAAAAGTTGGTGTCCCATTCGAAGGGCATGATAAGGGAAAGGTCTGATTGGCCCTTTTAGGGGCTGCCAGATCCTAGGGCCGCCCATTCTACCCTGATCTTCCTACACCTTTTTTGAGATCCTCACCAGGATTAAACTGTGTAAGTCTTTCTTCCTGCACTGCCACAAGTCTATGGGCCTCATTACGGGTCCAGCGGTAACCCTGCCAGTGCTACCGGCGGGTTGCCTCCAGACCCTCAATTATTTACCGGCACCTGACTTCCCTGTGCCACTGGGCTATTACAAGTCCAGTGGCCTGGGAAGTCAGGCACCGGTACATTTGTTAATCTCCATTCCCATATAGTCCGGCAGTACTCGATGCGAGTGGGGATACGAGAGCACCGGTAGCAACGGTATTGTTGCTCCCATGACAAGTCTGCCTACCGTGGCCGCTGCGCCCGTCAGGGTCAGACCTGTCGGCACAGCGGCTCCGGCAGGCAGGCTTGTAGTTTGCCGGTCCAGAAACAAATGTGCCGGTGAGCTTACCGGCACCCTTGTTTCCACACTGGCAACATTATAATGAGGCCCTATGCCTTGAACTGCCACCAAAGCATGTATCACCTTTACCCCAAAGTGGCTTTCTGAGCTGTATTTTTGTTGAAAATTTCATTTTTGTCTACTTATTGGCATGTGGTTTTTAAAGTCTATTTTAAGTTATTATGGCCCTTTGTTTTTTTAAATTGCATTTTTGGTCGTTCATGGCCTGTAGTTTTTGAGATCTGTATTTTTGGGTGCTTAGGCACCTTATGCTTTGGTGAAATCATATCTCTGGTCACCCAATGCAATGTGCCTTTTTAAAATTGTCTTCTTGGTGGTGTGTGACCATCAATCTTTTTAAGCTTTACTTTTGGTCACCTGTGGCCTGGTGGCTTGTTAAAACTACAATTTTGGCTTTTCCCCCATCAGTCTCATTCTTTCTGCAAAGTCTCAGATTCTGGTGTTCGTACTTTCCTTAGCAATGTTCTTGTGTAGGTAGGGAATGCGCCCTCCTCTCAAGTATGAACACTGCACGGGAGCATGGTGATTGTTCTGTGGTGGGAGTCATGCTGAAGATAAAGGAGCCTTAGGCCGACAAGTGTCCACCGTAAGGTCTTTACATGCTTCTCTCTAGGCCTCTAGGCCTTTCACCACCTCAATCTCCTGAGTCTTGGCTGTATGGCCTTCCAAACCAACCACCCTGTCCTCCATAACATCCTGTCACAAGGTCGTAACTGGAGAATCTTTTCTTGTTCCTTCCTCCTCTCGATCTTATCCGCATAGTTCCGCTGTACCTCACCATGCTTTGCCTCAAACTCATTCCTCGACTGGTTCCAGGCTTTCAATTGTGTCTTCTCCCAGTCTCCTCCCACTCCTGAGCTCTTATTTTCCCCCTGATCTTCCTTCACTCTGATTCCCTACTCCCATGGATTCTCTGCTTCACCTCTCTACTCTGGTCACATTTCTCTCTCATATTCTCCTAACTGTTCACCAACTCATCAGGCACCTCTTCCTTAGACACAGCTATGTTAATGGTTGGCTTCTTCACTCCTCTTTCATGATTCCTCTCACCCCCTCCTCAATACCTTCTCCTATTATATTCTTGTTAACTTCCCTAACTACATCCTCCTTAAATTCTATCATCACCTCCTCCTGGAACCGTAACCAGTGTTAACTTTGCATTCACTTTCTTCCAACTTCCTGTGTCCTTCTCTCCTCAGTCCTCGTTTGCTCTCTCTCCTTACACTCTTGGGTCATCCTTTCCACAGTCGCCTGGATCTTCTTTTTTTATTTTTTTTTTAATTGTATTTGTATTTGCTTTAGAGACCATTAGACAATAGCATCAAACCTTTACAATTCTTTACATACAAACAAAAAAGAGACAACATTTAAAATCTAAACAGTTCAAGATCTTTAAAAGAAGAAAAACAAAAAAGAAAAAACATAAGGAGACTAGAGACATTTCCTATTCCTCACCTTTGGGGAGCAAGAGATAACCACAACAAAAAGAAAACGAAAAAAAGATCCCCCCCCCTATGTTTTGCTTTGCAACTCCTCCCCCCAAATCTTCCATCCCTCTTTTGTCTCAAATTAATTAGAGCTGTATTCTCCCCAACATTTCTTACCTGTGCGTTGGGGCCAGAGTCCACATTATTAAAACATGTTCCATAGCTCTTCTCTCCCTCAATGTCTTTTCTTAGTTTACCAAGTCCAGGGAACTCAGTACTTCTACCACTGCTGCCGCCAAGAGTACTTTGTGTCCCGATATCATTCTGTACCAGACATTTTCTGACAGTAACCACTCGGTCCTAGCCACAAATCGTCGCAGTTTTTTTCCTCAGGTGCCACATGCTTTTGCATTCCATTAATAAATGTCGAAGGGATTGGTTTGCTGGGCAGACACAGCCCAAACAGCGTGTAATGGCTCGATCCCCCTGCCTTTGAGCTTCTAGTATCTCTCCAGTGGGCAGCATATTAAGCCTAACCCTTAAAAAATAGCTCCTGATCTTTCTATCTGGAAATTTTTCCAGGTACCGCGGGAGAAATCCTATTTTGTTATCCACCACTAAAACTGAATTGTAGGGAGTTGAGGACCTTACTTTCGAGATGATTTCAATCCAATCTAACAATTCCAGCACCCGTTTAACCTTCAGTGGGTCAACAATCAGGGTTCCAAGGTCCGATTCTGCTTTTGCCAGAGCGGCTTACACTCTAGATTCCAACCCTAGAAGATTGGTAGATTTTGCATAACCAAGGTGTACTTTAATGTCCTCATAGAGGGAACCTGGTTTCGGACTTACAATCTCTCTGTACAGCGATAGCAATTTCCACTCAGCCAGACAACTTAACGATTTTAATCCCAGTTCATATCTCAGGTGCCATCCCGGGGTGCTCGATGGTAAGTTTAAGGCTTCTTTCCATATTCTTCTCTCCAGCTTGGACCAATTTAAATCCCACAGATGTGGTTTGGCCTCTAGGCCATATAGTATTATTGGAACAATTTTTGCCACATAGTACTTTATCATTGGGAGAATGGAGAAATTTCAGTACTTGGAATTTATTTTTTTCAAATGGGGCACTAAAGAGAGGGATTTGGCGAGGATATCTTCTTCAGTTTCATATGCTACTGGACTTGCATATATCTTATACCCCAAGCAAACTAGCTCTTGCACTTGCGGGATCGTTTAGCCATCTAGTACCCATTTTTTAAAGCTGATCTTCTTGCTAAGGTGCTTATGGATCAGAATCTTTGATTTATTCGGGTTTATGACCAACCCATTTATGGCAGCGTATTCTCCCAAGCTATTTAAAAGTCACTGCAGACCAATAGCAGTTCTGTCTAACAGAACGATATCATCCACATAGGCCAGCCAACATATCGTTCTCTAAATTCTGGACTGGCCATAGCAAACGGTATCAGATGTTCCCCTACGTCTGCCAGAAATAGGTTAAAAAATGTTGGGTGTTCCTGGGCATCCCTGTCTTACCCCTCTTTCGAGTCTCACTGACTCTGAAAGGTGACCCTTATTATCCAGCCGTACCCTTACTGTCGTCCCCTCATGTAGTTCCATTAACATTGATAACAATGTTTCCGGAATTCCTTTCCTCCTCAGTTTAAGCCACAGCTTTGTTCTGTCAATCTGATCGAAGGCTTTAGAGAGGTCAATCCAAGCCCCAAACAGGGGCAAGCCTCCATTTAACAAGGCATTTCCACTGAGTAGATTTAATGTGACACCATTTAACGCTGTTGACAGCCCCTTTCTGAATCCTGTCTGGAAGCAGGAAATGACCCTCTCCCGTTCTACCCAGACCGATAGCTCATTTAACAGCAGCCGCATGAATACCTTGCTTTCAATGTCAAGGACAGCGATAGGACGATAATTAGATAGATTTGTCCTATCGCCCTCCTTGAAGAATGGAATTACCAGCACCGTTTTCCACAATGGGGGAAATTGTCTTTTTTCTAGTATCTCACTATAAAGTTGTTTTAGTAATTTTGCCCAGAGTACTGGTTCTTCTTTAAGTACCTGGTAGACCATTTGGCCCTGCGGATCTTGATTTTGATGCCTCAGATATTATTCTCCCAATCTCTTCCTCTTCTAGATGCAACTCCCAATCACAATCTGACGGTTCACAATCCAAGTCCCTTAGAGGTTTCCTAAAGATGCCTCCGAGATGTTGTATCCATTTATTTTCAGGGACCAGATTAAACAAGGAGCTATTTGACTGAGAGTATAATTGGTTTATTATTGACCAAAAGCTTCTTGAGTTTGATTCTGAGGCCAATTTTAACATGTGTTCCCCATCATGTTGTTGGCGGAGAGCTCTTTGTCTCTTCACCCAGACTCTATAGCTGTTTCGGCTTTCTTTACTTCCACAATGTATTCCCTTTAGCTCATTTTTAGGGCCTTTATCCCTCGAATGGTTTTTCTTAGATGTCGCTTTCTTATCCATGTTTCCTCATCAAAGTTATGCATATACTTATGCTGAGGGTTATCTGTGGGGAGTTTCGGAGGCGTCAGAGACCAAATGGAGTTCACGAAATACTCCGGGTGGCATAGTTCTTACATTATGTGGTCTGGGGCGTTTTTAAATTTTCTATTTAATTCCCTCCCACCTTGCCCATACCTGACCAATCTTAACCTCCCTTTTACCCCTATTAGGTTTTGGCTATGCATTATCTTCCTAGGTATAAACAGGTCTGTGAATGAAAGCTCTAATCTCGAGTGATCGCTTCCCCCCTCCTGTTTCACCTCTAATATGGAGGAACAAGAGAATAGATTCTCGCTGACAAAGATGTAATCCAGTACAGATGCTGAATCACCTCTGTTCCATGTCATATGGGGGTCTGTTTCTCCACTCGAGGAACCATTTATTATTCTCAGATCCCAGGTGTTTGCAAATCTTAGCCATGCTTTCCCCTTCTTTGATAATCTCTGTGTTCCTCCCCCTCCCTTCCCCGCCTTCCACTGTACACACTCAGAATTTAGATCCCCAGCCAGTAGTATGTTCGCTCCTGCCCATTCGGCCTAGATTTTACCCATTTGCTCTGAAGGTTTTACCAGGAATACCTGAAGCTTGGAAACCGCAGGGTTCCAGTAAATGTGTATCGCAATCAAAATAGGGCTCTCTAAACTGAATGCCAGCTGTACTTTTCATGCTAGCATACCTATTTCATCCTGAAATATTGGAACAACTGACAAAACAGTACTGCTTTTGAAGGCCTAGATTAACCCTCCCGCTGGGCGACCCTTTGCCTTTTGGCTAGCTAGCAAGCAGTGCATTACAAACCCTTCAATTTCTATGTAATTCACAAGCCATGTTTCTTGTAGGATTAGAATATCCATTTTCCCCAGGAGATAATCTCTTGTGCCTTTTACTCTAAACATACTGGGGCCCTGCATGTTCCAACTCACCACATGCAGCCCTCTCTGACTAAAGTCCCTGAGAACCTAGGCCTATGCTTCTGAGGAATTGTGATAATATTTCTGGTAGGGCAGCAAGGACTTTTTCCTGATTTAATCCCCTTGCAAGGCGTCCAGATTGCCCCCTTCCCTAGGCCCCCGTGGCCCTCTATCATCTCGCTGTATAGCAACACTTTTCCTATCTTTACTTTGGGTTAGGTCGGTGGGAGTTATTTTAAATGCTTCACTAGACACCAATTGCCCTTCAGGCTCTAAGGCTCTGGCAGCCTTTAGAATCGCTGAGTGTGCTTTCTCAGAGATCAGCCCAATTTCTGCTATAGCCAGGTTACCTCTGTCTGGGAACCTAACATATTCAATATCCTATGTAGAGAACAAGAACAGGCCTCTGTTTTAAAAAAAAAATAAGGACAAGATCACAGATCTACTCAAGGATTTGAATTGCTTTGGTTTGCTAAAGATATTCAGCCACAGACTTGGAACTTCAAAGCCAGTACAGTCCTCCACTTGATTAGTCATCTTGGTACTCAGCTCTACCACTTGTTCACTATTATAAGGCCCCTCACAATTTGGCATATTTAGTTGCCCTGCACCGGGCCCTGAATCTGGGATTGTGCGATGTTTTCCATACCCTAGATTCACCATTATTGCCGGGGGTATCTCTGGTTGTCCATTTACTTGTGGTTTCAGGTCTCCTTTTTTTTAATCTACTGAAAATCGGTGCCAGTTTTGCATGTGGCCCTACACTCTTCATGGGGCCACTGATCGTTGGAATATTTAGGTCCAATGAATGCTGCTTCTTCTGTGTGAATATTGGAGCAAGCTTCACCATTTCTTCCCTTCTGCCCTATTATTCACTGCCACTTTTACCTGTGGGTCGGTTTGAAGACCGACACTCACACTCACAATTTCCGGTTGGTTATTGGTCTCCGGAAGGTCATCATTTGTCGGTCTTGCGTGATTTTGAGCAGGACCCTCTGGGCTTCTTACTTCCCGTTCTAAACCAGAATGTTTTTGTTCAGCACTGTTTTCATGATTTTTTTGCTTTTTTAACGTTTTCTCATTTTTCCTTATTGATTGACCCTGAGTGTGGTTCTCCGTTTTGTTTCCCTTTCTTCTTTTCTTTGTCTTTCTCCTTCTTCTATAATTTTGATTACTTGCCTCTGTCCAATTTGGGGCTGATTCATTCAGGGCTTCAGCTGCTTCTTCCCCCAGGGTTTGTTGATTTACTTTTATGGCATCTGTTTGATCCTCTGGTGCTTGGGCCATCCTCATAATTTCCTCTAATGTCGATTCCGACAATGGCGTGTCCTCAAATGATCTGGGATTTCCTCATCGGATCAAGTCTCTTTTTTGCTTAGACGTACCTGGTCCTGCCAAGTTCGCACAGCCTCCTGTAGTTGACTTCTCTCACTCTCTTCGGATTTCTTGCTATCAATTAGGAGTATCCGAAGAGAGTTCACAGCAGAGTTTTGCTTTATTATTTCTTCTTTGGCCTCTGTTACTGTTGGAACTATAGCACCATTAATCACGTTACTGAGGCTGACCATAGTTGCGTCACATTTTGCCATTTCGTTTGTCAATTCCAGCAGTATCCCTGCCTGCGACTGCACCTCCCCTCTCACCAACTCAAACACCGAAACCAGAGAGTTCAAGACATAGTTTAGTGCTTTTAAGGTTGTTCCACTTGGAATTTCTTCCTACCGCCCCATTGGATGCTCTCTATTGTGGGCAGCTCTTTCAGTGCTTATATCTCCTGCTCCCTCTTCCAGGTCTATTGTGTTGTTGTCCAACACCCCGTGGTATTCCTGTGGGGCTCCAGCTTTCCATGGTACTTCTCCTTGCAAGTTTTTGCGCCTTTTAGCACCTAACAACAAGCAACCCCAGTTTAGGTCTGGCTGCTCTACCAGCTCATCCATACTTCTGCTTCTTCTTTTACCAAAATATTCCTTGATTTTCTTCTGGATGTTTTTTGTGGTTACTGTGTATTCCAATGATTGACCTGCTCATTCTGACTGTCTTTACCCCTTTCCTCTTCTTCATCAGTTAGCTGGGATGTTCCATGTATTTGGGTTTTAGTTGTTAATATAGTCTGAGCAGGACTCCCCGATGTTTCATATACAGCCGGTGTGCACGCGGATGTTGATTGTGCCACTGGTTCAAGGTGGGAACCATCCCACTCTTGCCCTTTTGCCAGATCTAAATGGGCTGTGCTTCGTAGTTTCATTTCCGGGGTGCTGGGATCACTCTTGTCTTTGTTTTTATTAATCCCAGTCTTTTTGAATGCACTAACCAAGGCTGCCAGCTATCTTTTGGTCACTTGGACCCTAAGATTACGTTCCTTTTACCTTAGAACCCTCTGCCGGGGTTACTGCTTTTGCTCTTATTATCGCACTGATCTCCTTGAACTTTCCCGGACCTACTGGGTGCCCAGGTTTCCCCAGTCTTGTATTGTGTTGTCTTTTCCAAAGGGTATACCTCCCTTAAGTTCCTTCATGTAGTATTGGACGCTGCTCTTACACCCCCAAGCGCCTAGGCACTGTGCCGCCTCCGTAAGAATGACCGGAAGGTTAATAAGAAGGAGAACAATGTCTTACCTTTTAATGTCTGTGGTCTCAGTGCACTCTTGATTTCTTTCTCACTGGGACCCTCTGAGAACCGGTAATCTTAATGTGACCGCCGTTCACTCCTCAATTGGCTATCTGTTTTCAGCTTTCCTCCCCTGCGCTTCGTTTCTAAGAATATCCCGGGGATATAAACGGCAGGCTAAGTGACGGGGCGGAGCTGTTTTTATGTTTTTATCACAGGCTCCTTGGTCCACCCGCAACTCCCCTAACAATCACGGGGGAAATCAAGACAAATGGATGATCGAGCTTGGCGACAGAGAGGGAGTTTCCACCTACTTGTTTTACTGCTCCAGTAGGGTGGGCTGATAAGTGGCGCCGGCACTTCCTTCAAAGCCCGGCCAAACACGGCTCAACACTCTTCCTCACTCTGCTCTCGCTCCACTTGACTGGGGTTGGGGGTTTTAAAGGTGCTCCTCCCCCTGATGAGTGTCCACAGTAAAGAGACTGCAGCCTCTGTAAGCACTGTATTCACAATGGCAATCCTTGAAGCGCTGTGTTCACAATGGCAATCCTTGATATAAACATTGTGATGAGCGTTTGAAAGGCAGAGTACCAACACGGCTCAACACTCGCCTCACTCCGCTTGCCTGGATCTTTTTCTCGCCAGCCACCTGGAATTTTCTTTTACCAGCCTCTGGGACCTAGTTTATTACATCTTCCTGGGTCTACCTTCCTCCAGACTCCTTGGTCCATCTCTGCCCAGTCAAAGTCTGTCAACAAAAAGAGATCCTTGTGTTTATAGCTTACCACCTAGGAAATAGTGCGGTACATTGTCTTGGGCAAACCAATATTCCCTATGACGAAAGATTTTATGAGGAAATCTTTAAGCAGTAAGACATCACTAACAAAAATTGGTACCAGACCCAACGTAATACTAAAGTACCCTAGCATACATAGGTGTGACAAACTAGACATGCAGAAATGACAACATTAAAATGAGAAAAATCCATACAATAATAACAACATTGAAATTACAAAAGTTCACAACCACTCAGTTGTAATTGATGAATATTTCAGCACCTCATATGCAAAACACACCTGCTGTCTGTGTAGCCTAATAGTGCAGTAGAGAAGAGCTTCTATACTTTCTAACACCATAGACCCTAACGTGTCCGTCACGTGTCATTTTATCTAACTAAAGCCTACATGTTTCAATACTCTGTGTTAATAATGGGGGTTTCTTCAGGGGCTTCAAAGTTGTAAAAACAGTGCAGGCTTGGCGTAGTAGCACCAGGAATTAGGCACGCTTGGCTAAATATCACCAGGAATTAGGTACATCAACTTGAGAGAGGGATACCTCTTCTAATCCAAGTCTTTTTGCAGTGCTAATGAATACACATCAATTGCAAGTCCTTATTTCTATGCTTCGGCTTGTGTTTGTTGGATCGGCAAGAAGATCCATAAAACTATGGTATCGGAAACTCGCCAGTGAAATGAGCATTTGGAAAAGCAGAAACTGCTGTCCATATTTCATCATGCAGATTTAGAAAACCATTGTGCGCTTGCGTGTTATTGTAAGGGGAGCTTACAGGAAAGCCCTCAGTCCAGGAAAGCTGGGTAGATGTGCTGCTATCTCTGCCCAGTCTCTTATGTCTCTTTGCCATTCTCATATCATCTCCTTATCCCAGTCTATTCCCTTGGTCTTCCTCTCACCAGTGTCTTGGGTCTGCCTCTCCCCAGCCTTCTGTGCCTACCTTCTCCCGTCACCTGACTCTACCTTCCCCCAGACTCTTTTGTCCTTCTCTCCCCGGTCCTCTAGGGAGAACTCTAGCCTCCTATCTGTACCTTACCTCAGTCCCCCTTTGCTCCACCTCCACAGACTCTCTGTGGGTCTCCTGTCTCCTGCTCCAGGTTCTTGTTCTCTCTTCACTATCCTCCTTAAATGAACTCCTTCTCACAACTCCCAATGCCTTCTACCACTGTCCCTTCCCTTTAAGTGCCTTGGACCACACCCTCCAGCCTCTCTCTAGCTTAAGGAACTCAGGTATGTCTTCCTATGTGGATGGTATGGGGATTGGCTGATGGTCCCTGCATCTAGGTATGGCTTGCAACTTTGATCATCTGGGACTCAGGTTTAATCAGTACCTCCCCTTGGTTGGTTCTCGCTCTTCTTGCTACACCCTGGTCCCACCCTCAGGGAGAAATTCCTTACCCTACTCAGGTTTGGTTGTATGTGTGTAGCTACCTTTGGGTATAACTGGTTAACTGCTCGAGGTTTATCTCTTGGTTCAGGTCCCATTCTTTATTCCTAGGTGATGCTTTCTGTGCTAATGCAAGGGGGAGGTGCTGCAGGCTCAAAAGAATTTCCCTGCCTCGTTTTCCTTAAAGGGGTAGGTGCTTCTGAGAGGGCAGTGTGATGAGCCCTTTCTCCCATTCATGATATGGTGGGGGGGTAGTGTGGGAACCCTTCCAATGCCACTCTCGGGCTAGGCATCACCTGCATTGTGGCATCATCAACCATGGCACACAATGTACCCCAATTTGGCCACTACCATCTAGCTGAGGAGGGAAACCTGCAATACGTATATAATAAAGTGAATAAAAATGTTTTAAAAAAAATTGCTTGTGGACACTGATCATAAACTGAATAAAGTTGGTCCCATCCCTGTTCGTAACAACTTATTCCCACTGGGGTTCCTCTTTTAGCAGTCATTGTAGATATTTCCAACTCCCATTTGGCTTTGCCCCTACTTGTTTGTTTATGGACTCATTTGAGCATACTCTCTATGAATTGAACTCAAAAGTGCTGACCAAGCAGGGTTAGAGTGCAGAGAGATGGCACCCACATGGTGCAAGAAACCAGCCTGGACTGGACAGGACAGTGGTACTGCTCATGAGCGGCAGGAAGTCATCATGGGGTGGATGCCAACACCATCCAGTGAAAATCACCAGACTCGAAGTTATCATATGACATCATAGCTGGAACGAGACAATAAAGAAGGACTGCATCCTAGTGAATGGGTTCATTGTTTTGGCAGGAGTCTGCACATGTGTGCTGGATGGCCTAATAGCAGTTTTCGCAAATCTTTCTTGCTCATGTGACTGATGACCTATACAGCTACAGGGTATGGAGAGCGGGTCGGGTTAGTGTACTTAGGTCCCGTTAGGTGTGGGATGCTGTTTTTCCTTGGCTTGGAAGACAACTGTGGGATGTATTGACCCACTCCGCTATGCTATGCGGCATCACTCTGATAGCATGGTGCAAGGAACTGCAACAATGGCGGCAAAACTCTTGTGTGTGCCAAAAACCTCCAGAATCATGCATCTAAATCCACAAAAGATGGATGAACAACCTGCCACCCATGGTGCATGTGGGGTGGGATAGAGCACACACTGCAGAAATGTGCCAGTGGGCTCCATGACCAGCAAACAGAGTGCAGAGGGAGAAGCAGCACTTTGTAAATGAAACTCCAAAATGTGCCTATAAATGACATTTGCTTTGTTGCTAAAAACTCCAAAATGCCTATAACACAACACTTCTCAACATTCAAAATCTTGCTTGGCACTAAAATCATGTAATCTAATGAAGCATTGTGAACATACCAAGTCCTAATGTGAAGAGCAAAACATTTCCTCAGAAAAACTGGATTGTCTGTAAACTGACAGCCCCTGTCAGAATCTGTATGCAGTACCCTGGGCTACCTGTGAATGACAGCTATCAGATGAGTTTTTGATGAAACTTCAAAGTGATCTAAACTAAAAAATCTGCTGGATCAGCAAACATAAAAGGATTGTGGCTAAAAGGAATACAGATCTCAGTTGTTTTTTTATCCAACAGAGTTAAAGCTAATAAAGTAATGTATTTATGTTTGATGCAACAAGTTTGGTTTTTCCTGGATCTAAATAAATTAGCCTGGCTGAGCTGCAACCCTTTGGAAGTGGAAAAGCAGGGTTCTCCCAGGGGGAGGGAAATTCCTCAGCAGAAACTCACTGGTAGATGATAAGTGTGGGTTAGCCTAGACTTTTGCCTGCAGAAAGAGAATGAACAAAAGCAGACCCTTCAGCCTAGGAAACAGAGGTGTGAGAGGGTCGTAAATGGCTCCTGGACTCCCAGGAGAGACAAAGAGGTGGAGCCAAGCGACCATCTGCTGTTAAGATTGAACAATGAACAATTTTCAGAGACTCATAACTTGTGATTCAAAGTGGTGAAAAATATACAAAGTACAGATCTATTAGTCTAATTTTTGGCTGTACGTTTTAAGAGGTGCTAGAACTGTATAACATGTTCTGGACAGGAATGGCAATATATGTGGTTTTATGTGAACGGTATTAATCCTAGAATTGTGAAAATTTACACACACATCCCTATGTTAAACACACACATTTGTAGAAATTTGTAGAACCTTTAGAACATTTGTTCATGGCTAAAAGGACAGAATTCTGTAGAAAGTTGAAACAAGATGCCACCGCTGCAGGATTTTGATGAACAGATGCTACATAAAATATGGAATCTTTGTGTGTGATTTGTGAAGAGATGACCAATGTAGAAATGTGTATTTAGTATATAATCTGATTTTGAGAACAGTGGCTAAAGGGAGGTGTCTAAGGACTGTAAAGGAAACCATAAAATGTGACATCATCCGGCCTTGATCCAATCACTCAGATGCAAGGTGGAGACACTGGCGTAACAGGGGCCCCCGCGGTGCGGGAGGCCCCGCCAGTGCATGTCCTGGGAGGGGGACCCACTTAAAAAAAAAAATGAAAAGATTTTTTTCTAAAAAAAAAAAGTTTCTTTTGAAATTCACTCTACATTCATATGAAGGCAGAGTGACTACAAAAAGAAACTTTATTTTTAAAGTCCGAGGGCCCACCTACCCATGACCTGGAAGACCCTAGGCTGGAGGCCTCCATGTCATGGGGTGGGGGAGAGCCCTATGACTTCAAAGAGAAATTGTTTGTTTTTGAAATCACTCAGCCTTCATAAAGACATTATTTTGGTTATGGTTCGGTCCTTAACTGAAATAATTTCTAAATTAAGTTATAGTGACTTAAAAAAGAAACAATGGGGCTCATTCTGACCATGCCGGTCCGGAAACAACGGTGCTGGTAAGCTTACAGGCACTGTTGTTTCCAGACCGGCATATTACAGGTCTGCCTGCTGGGGCTGCCGTGCCCAACAGGTCTGACCCTGCCAGGCACAGCAGCCACGGTAGGCAGACCCGTCATGGAAGCACCGGCACTGTTAAAAATGGTGCAGGTGCTTCTGTGTCCCTATTCCTGTGGAGTCTGGGGATTAACGAAATTACCGGCGCTTGATTTCCCAGCTGCCGGACTTGAAATAGCACGGGGGCAGCGGGAAGTCAGACGCTAGTAATTTTTTAACGGTCCCACGGCAACCCGCTGGTAGCACCGGCACGGTTACCGCTGGACCCGTAATGAGCCCCAATTTCTTTTTGAAGTAATAGGGCTCCCCTCAACTCCATGACGTGTGTGTGAGTCTATGGTGAAAGGGTGCACACTCAAATGTATGGGTGGCTGTCTGGGTGTGCCTGCATGGTGAAAGGGTGCACACTTAAATGTATAGGTGGCTGCCTGTGTGAGTGTATGGTGAAAGGGTGCACACTTAAATGTATGGGTGGCTGTCTGGGTGTGCCTGCATGGTGAAAGGGTGCACACTTAAATGTATAGGTGGCTGCCTGTGTGAGTGTATGGTGAAAGGGTGCACACTTAAATGTACGGGTGGCTGCCTGAGTGTGCCTGTATGGTGAAAGGGTGCACACTTAAATGTATCGATGGCTGGGTGTGTATATGGTGATGGTGTGTGTTCTTGTATACAGGGGAACAACAAAACCTTCATTTCGGGGTGGCTAACCCTTCAAATGTTGGGAGAGGCGCTAACTTCACAGGTGTGGGGGCGGGATTGTGTGATAAATCATAATGTTTGTCCATGTCCGGTCTAAGCAGGCATGATATGTGGTATTAGTGGCTAGAGAGGCATTTTGGTGCAGCCAGTCCAGTCATTCCTCAGTTTGGTATGACTTCCTTTTAACTGGACATTTCTAATAAAGCAGTCCTTCTAACTTTAATTACCTGGCTAGATTGGCATTTGGGTGCTGCCATTCTAGACATTTCTTACTGCGGCATTGTATATTTTTCTGCGCATCTGTGATAAAATGATATTATATGATACAAGTCATTTATAACACGCCTGTACACAAGTGTACACAAGGGAGGGAAGATAGATGGAGGACAAGACAAACGATCTCATTAGGCCTTGTGTCATTGCGAGAACGAGAAGTGCAAGGGGAAAGGGAGAGGGGAAGTGCAAGGGAGAGGGGAGGGGAAAACAGGACAGCAATGCTCTGAGTAAGTGCAGCCAGGGCAGAGCGGATATTGGTTGTGCATGGAGAACAATGGACTGCATGGTTACAGTTATAGCCCCTAAGTGCATGGTAGGCCCGGAGGCAGTGCAAGGGTGACCGATCAAGAAATAGCCTGGCCTCGGGGAGAGTCTGAGGGTAGTCAAGCAGCCAGTCGGTACAGCAGACAGGTAGGTCAGCAGGGGAGGGAGAGAGAGAGAAAGCAGCGGAGAAGAGAAAGGTTTCGAGCTGCTTCCGAAACTTCAGGTTGTCCGGCTCAAGTTTGAGAGGGTCAGGGAGGCCATTCCAGAGGGAGGCACCAGCAGAGGAGAGAGGTCTACCCCCACTCTCTGCCTGGAGAAACGTCTAAGCCTTAGAGAGTTGGAGGTAGCTGAGGAAGGGCTAGAGAAGGAAGGTATTTTGGAAGAGAGAATTGTATTTAGTGTGGGCCCCGGCCCCAGAAAGCCTTGTGGACAATACAAAGGTTCTTGAACTTGATCCTTCCAGCTGCCGGGAGCCAGTGGAGAGATTTCAGGGCTGGAGAAATACGATTCCAGAGCTTGAGGCCAAGGGTAAGTCTTGCAGTCCTGTTCTGGATTATTTGCAGATGATGGAGACTAGAGGAAGGCAGATTGAGAAAGTGGCTGTTGCAGTAGTCTAGCCTAGAGAGAACCAAGACTCTGGAGACAGTGAGCTCCTGGTGGAAAGTGAGAAAGGGAAGAGTCCCTTTGAGGAGGAGCAGCTGGTAGTGGAACTTCTTGGCGATGTCTGAGATGTGAGGAGAGAAAGAGAGTATGGCGTTGAAGATGACACCAAGGTTTTTTGCCTCACAGGAAGGAGAAGGAAGAGGGCCCAAGGCGGTCTGCTATAGTGAGAGAGGAAACACAGAGGCAAGAATACCAATGAGAAGTATCTTCGTCTTACTGGCATTAAGGCAGAGATCGTTGGAGGCGCACCAATCCTGAATCGTGGATAGACAGTCAGGAATGAGCAAGAGAGCAGAGGAGGCTGAGGGGAGCCTGAAGAAAAGCTGAGTCATCCGCATAACACTGAAAGTTAGAGGAGAAGGTAGAGATCAGGGAGGCCAAAGTGGCCAAGTAGAGGTTGAAAAACCAGGGTGAGAGGATAGAGCCCTGGGGAACACCACAGGTAGAGAGAGGTGGTAGAGAGAATGGGACCAAGGTGGACATGAGAGCGGAGGGGCGGTCCAAGTGGAAGGAGGTCAGTCAATCTAGGGTCTGATCCGTGATCCCCAGGTTCTCACAGAGTCAATTGATCAGGATGGCGACGTTGACCCTGTCAAAAGCAGAGGAAATATGAGAACAGAAGGAATGCTGGAATCAAGGTTAGAAAGCAAATTTTCACGGGTGTTAAGGAGAACAGTTTCCATGCCTCTGGCAGCTCTGAAGCCAGACTGATGGTCATAGAGACAACCAGCATATTCAGTGTGGAGAGTAAGCTGGTAGATTGCAAGCTTTTTCCAAGAGATTGCTCAGGAAAGGGGTGATGGAGATTGAGCGATAGTTTGCCGGACAGGTAGGATCAGCAGATGGCTTCTTGAGGAGTGGGTGTACAAGGGAGTGCTTAAAGGGAGAGGGGAATGTTGCAGTGGCAAAAGAGTGATTAAAGAAATCGGCCAAGGCTGGAGCGAGGGTATCAATATGGTCTTTGATGGTTCTGGAGGAGCAGCGGAGCACCTGTTTGGATGACACTTTCATAGATCAGACTTGTCTAGAAACCTTGTCAGGTGTTGTCAGAGAGAGAAAGAGGAAAAAGGAGGGGGAGAGGTAGAGATGGCCAAAGGGGGCAGAGAGAGGAAGAGGAGATAGAGGACAGGATGTCCTGAGATATAGCAGAGAAGTGAGAGGCTATAGCTGTACAGAGGGCCTGGGAGGGAACAGGGGAGGTATAGACCACAACAGGATTCACCAGTTCCTTGCAGATTTTAAAGAGTTTGGCCGTTTTGTTAGAGGCCGTGGAGACACACGCTTTAATGTGTGCTCTCTTCTTGATGAGTGTTATTGCTTCGACTGCATTTTGGTGCAACCACTCTAGGTATGTCTAAATGTGGCCTGGCATGCTTTATTATAATGTTATTACGTGTTTACACTGGTCTACATTGTGCAGCCAGTTGGACATGTTTTCATTGTGACATGGCATTTTTAATAGCAATGCATTCATGTTCCTGTGCACTGTTGGTGACTTGCATTCATTGGATTGGGTTACCCTACACAGCAATAGCAAACACTGTGGCTTTTTCACCAATTTATCTCAGAAAGTGTGCTGTATATTGCATTAAAACACATATTTATATCTTTCTCCTAGTGCAGTGTGCAGCATGCCCCTTCAGCAGCACGTTCATGCGTATTGCGAAAGCGTGACAATCTAGGCCGGCCCAGAGTGTGGCGCGGCCCGTGATTTGTTGCCGAGTTTGGGGAGATGAGGTTTTGATCCAATCCCAGTGCACAGGGTAAGCTTAGCTAACTCATCACCCATTTTGTGATGTCATTGGAAAGGATAAATAGAGACAGCTGACAACACATAGAGACTCACTGTTCCACTCACTTTCCTGATTATGGCGAAGCACTCTGATCCAGCATTCTACATCCAGCCATAACATCCTTCCAAACCCAGATGCCAAGACTCTTGCCAGCAGTAGAGAACTATTGATTTTCAGCAAGGCCTAAATCCTCAAACTTATTCTCACCACCCAGTGAAGCACTGTGGGGTGAGAAGGCCTTTTGTACTAGTATCCTGAAACTCTCTGGCTTGCTACGACAAGGCTTGCCTTAGGAACTCGCTATCCAGCTGATTGAACTACCCACAAACAAGAAGGGCAGATCCTGCGCAAATCCGGTGACCGGCCTAGCTGATCCAGTCCCACGCCTGAGGTGCCGTCCTTCCCAGACCAAACCCAATCCAATGACCAGAACTGACGGTCCCGTTTAATTACAAAGGACTGTAAGTATTAATAGGAAGAACACTGACCCATACTATATTTGCATTGTCTTATCCCAATCTCAACTCATACCCTATTTAATTCAGAACCATAGTCTTGCTAGAACTATCTTTGTGCTGACTCTTTTCTCATATGTGTTATTAAACCCTAACTTCTTACTGAGTTGAGTAACTAAAGTGAATCCCAGAAAGAAATCAAGTATCCACCATGTGAAGGGTTACGCAAGCCACGTAACTGTGAAGATTCATGTGTGGCATCCTCTTTTTCATAGTCATAATATAGTGTAATCAAACCCATCTGTCATTTTCAAAGGGCATTTCTGTTTTCCATTCTCGCGCCTATTTTGCAAAAACATCTCTCACTAAAACCTCTATAACTCCCTCAGTTTTTATGATACTTGTACCTAACATCTTCAGCTATCAATAGAACATTTGAAACAGTGCAATTGGCCTGTTATGTTGAACATCGCATAATGAAAAGTTTGCAGCGATTTGACATTCTGAGAAATTTTACACGTGTGAAATAGCTTTAATTTATTTCCCACTTGGACTTTGAGATTTCAAAAGTTTTCTTCCGACTGAATCATTGCTTGTGATTGTTTGCAACTGTTCAAAGCGGCTTACATAGGAATTCATTATAATTTAAGTATTTTTGACCACATTTGGTGTTTTTGCTCAGCTAATTCCAAAGACAATTGTAGAGCCATTCTGACAGTGAAAAGTCGATTCCGTTTTTCTCTTGTGTTTGAAGGGGGAAGGTGGGATATTCTGGTGATATTCTGTTTGATTTGTGTTATTCCTGAATACCTGCTCTCCTCCCATCTCTTTACATTGCCTATTGCTGGGGTGAGGGGTGCTGCAGGGGGAACCCCTAACCATAGTGCCATCTGTTCCAAACCAACACAAAAGTATTATTTTCTGAGGTGCATTTGTTTTTGTGCTCATTCCTTGATTCCTAGTGTATTAAAGATATTAATCAGTGTTCTGTCCCCAAATTGGTGATTGTTGTTACCTATTAAAATATATTGTGATTTGAAATTCTAAATACATAAATAAATATTTCCCTTTGCAAACCAGCCTGATTCTTGGTTCAGTGTGACCGGGGTGGGGGTGGGGGGGGAGGGTCTCAGGAGAAGGGGGTGATATAAGTGGTATATTGTTCAGAATATTGAACCTATAGATAAAAATAAATAAGGGTTTCATTTGCGCACTACATGCTGGGCGTGACTACGCTGTGTGCCGGATTGAAATCACTTACACAACAAGATACCTCCATTTGTTATCACTGAAATTGATGTGTGACCTTGGTTTCTCCGAAATAGGCCAAATGTGAACATCTTCCCAAAACTTGCTTCTACATTGGTTGGAATGATTGAAGTGTATTAACACAGCTCCTAGGGAATAATAGGACTCCAGGAGTGCAGAATGGTTGAGCAGTCGTATCGTGTATAAACGTTATTCAAGTTGGACTACACAATTAATGAAAGTACCCAATACATGTTGCTATATGATGAGAATAAAATTGGACTACACAATTCATGAAAGTACCTAATACATGTTGCTACACGATGAGAATAAAAGAGAATGTAAAACAAATTCATTAAAAGTAAACAGCCCCTTAAACGCATGATCTCGTAAAGCAAATACACATCCTGTCATGGCTTCCAAAGCAGAATATCAAAGTCGAAGCGTCATTCTTGAAAACGGATTCAGCGATGTGAACATCCACAATTCATTTTTTCAAACCGAAACATCAAAAGCCGGAAGACATTTCCTCACGTAAAGACTTTTCAGGGTTGGAATCAAACATTGTGCGCTTAGTCTAGCATGATTCGGGCAAAGGAGTACAAGCTGCAAACTTGACTCGACTTTGTCAGCACAAAAAGATCAACCACAATTCATAGATCGTGCTAGGTTGCACCATAGAGAAAACGAAGAATTTAGCGGCAGTAAATTGAAAAATTGAGTCTGGTCAAGGCCCATTGGTCAAACCGATACGTAGCAGAAGTTCAATATGGCTGGAAACCCATAAACCAAATGGATTGATGTTCAGACCTACCCTCATGATTATCTGTTCAATTCGCAATTTATTGAAGGCAAAAGTCTGCAAATTTTGCACATAGGCGACTTCTAAACAGTTTAGGACAAGTCTACACCACGTCATCTTATTAACGCCCGGATGAGGCATAATGTGATGTAAGATGGCATTGGGCAGCACGGCTTTAGGATTTGAACGAGATAGCCACAGTTTGAGGGATGCACTTGCCCAAGACTGTGCGATCGGTCAAAAACCTAATTCAAAGTGTAATTTAAAACCAGGGAAGGAAGAAGGCAAACCTAGCATCTTGCAGCAGAATTATTTTTCAACTACCTGGAGCTTACTTGCGTCTTCAAAACCCTGTAACACTGTGCCGTATACCCCTGTGGCCCTAACAAGCGCTGCGTAAATGCACAAAATAATAGGCACTGCCTGAGCAGTCAGTAGAAGTCAATCATGTGGAGGACATGTAAAAACATTCTGGAAGCGTTCAAACAGGTTTCGCGGAAAGGGACATTGCAACAGATAGAGGGGTGCATTAAACATTCCAAACGTTATGGAGAGGTTTGCTGAACACAAAAGGTGTCTCTGAGCCACCACTGTACTTTTTTGCACCATGGATGGGGGACCACACATGAGATAGCATAATATTTTTAAAAAACTCTGTTTAAGCAGGGCTATGGAAGGAGAGCAGAGGGGTGGTATGGGGAGATGGTACGAAGATGGAAATCTTATATTTTCATTCTGAAAGGTTCCGCCTCATGTATTTTTTTAAAACAATTTTTTTATTGTGAATTCGTTTAAACCTTACACAAAAACAAAACATAAAATACACTTATTAGATTAAACATCTTTCAGATAAAAGGAAAAATGTCATAAAATCATTTCATAACATCATTTAAGCGATACAGTGCAATAGTTAGTGAAACATTTTCCTCCACATCAATCTAGACCAAAACTAATTTCTCGAGAAATCAGAATTAAAGCATTCGAGTTGTATTTCAAAATATCTACTTCTCATACAATCAAAAAACGGCCAATCTATGACCAAGTGGCGGAGGGGGTTTCACAAGAATCATCAATTGTGCAAAATTGACAGGTAATTAAAGTGATGTGTGCAATATCTGCTGTCCAATGTTTCATTCGTACTCTGGTTGGAAACTGATTTAGTCTGAATAGCATGAAAAGAGACCAGGCTTTGTTAAATGGGAAACAGATAAAATACAAGAATTCTGTTTATGTGCAAAATGAGTATGGGAGGAATAGGTATCATTTAATTCAATTGTGGTCAACCAATCCTGTCAGAAAAGTTTGGTTTTGACCCCTTTAGGATGATTTATTAGTTCCTCCTCCGTAGACCCAATTTCCTTCAGCAAATCTTGCATTTTCCTTTTGTAGCCATTTATCTAAACAATGTTAGACCCCTCTAGCATCAAGCCAAGGTCCATGCACAAAGAAGTTCTTGGAGGTTGTAGAAACTTAGCATAATTACGCAATTGACGCCATGCAAATCCCCTATATATGTATTGAAAAGTCGTATTCAACCTGTTTTAGCCTGAGCTCCCCTTGAATACATATTTGAATACAAATATTCTCTCCATATTCTGTCCACTCGAAGCTATAACTGCTTCCATTTACTATTGATAACTGTAAGTCACTGGAATTCCTTTTTAAAGAGCCACGCTCCCCCAGACATCTTTTGCCCCCCCAACAAGGAGGCCAAGCCCACAGTTTGAAGACCACTGCTATAGAGGTATGGTGATAAAATGATGGAGCCGTGAAAGCAAATACATTTTCATTAGTGAATTGAGGGGAGATGATAACTGTCAGGTAAATTGATAGTACAACTGTATTTCTTCAATGCAATGTATATGGACTCACAAAGCAAACGTTTTTAACGAGTTGTCAAATGTAAAGTTTTCATTTAAAAAATGATAGAATGATAGATTGAATGTATTTAGGCAAATTGGAACCTCTGGCCCATTTATAGGCGCTCTAGGGTGAGGCAACATCTTTGTTATGGGTAGGGCATCAAAGGGGGATAAATAAGTAAAGGCATGCATAGCAGTTGTTATAAAAGCCTGTTTATTTAAGATATATATACATATACATTACTGTAAATATCACATACCTGGAGATGGTCAAACCGAGGCCCATTCCATGAAGAGGAAAACATGGAATGTTGAAAGACAATGGACGGGTCACCCGCAGGTGATGAACATAATGAACTGGACTTGCAAGGATAGGTAAAGAAGAAAACCTCCGGCCCTGGTTGAGTTGCGTAATGATATTCAATGTAGGACTATCTTTCTGTCAATAAAAAGATGTAAATCAACACAAAACAAATCAAACAAAAAACTGTTGCTGGAGAAAGAAAGAGGAACATCTTACGGCTCTGTGGCCCCTTGCTTCCAATCAGAATTGAACAAACCCTTACTGCAGCCTGAATATGGCAGGAGCGGGCTGGCAGAAGCAAAGCCTCAAGGCAGCGTGCAGGGCTTCCCAGGTGAGGATGTGGCCTGTAGAGCAAGGTTTCCCACACCTGGGTCAGTGTAATAAAGCCTTATGCTAGACATTCAGGATGCATCACTGAAGTACAGACCAGCTGTAGTCTAGGTTTGGGTTCCAGGTAGGCTTTATTCACATATGTACAAACTGTACAATACTCCAGTTACTCTTCATGTATTTACAGCACGCATAGACATGGACAGGAACATGGGAAGGTATAAACATCACTAACAAAGGAGCTGACCCACCGGCCATCCATTCAATCCAGCTCAGGCCCCCAATTGACACTCACAGAACATTCACACACAGATCCACGCAACATTCTCCTGAGCTGCATCCATGCACCAACATTCTACAGCAAGTACCCAGGCCAGTGTCAAGACTACATTACAACAGTCAGTCAGGGCAGAATGAGAAGATCGATCCGTCCAGGACCGCAGGAGCGAGGTGGCCCAGGGAAGCTGAGGAAGTGGTCTGCTAGGGTGTCTGCCCGCCCTGGAGCCAGTTGGAGTGGGCCCAGATGATTAGCAGACCCTGGCTGCATTAGCAAGCAGCCAGGAGGGACCCATGGCCTGCAGGGCATCACAGTGTGGCCTGGGGCCTGATGGGGCGAGCCATTGAAGTTTCAAGTCATGGGCCACATGCACACTACAGCCCGGGCAGAGAGGATAGCACTGGGTGCAAGCAATGGAGACGCAACCGCAGTACACTGGGTGTCAGTGCCACACAGGGGCAGAGTGAGGAGCAGGCAGACCGCGCCCCTTCTGCCCAGAAGGAACAAGTTGTGGTTATCTGCGTTGGGGCACAGCAATGCTGGGTGGGCCAGAGTCAGTGACCGTGGTGCCCCACAGAGCAGGGGTGCAGCAGAAACAACATCGTACTGGGTCCACAGTGGTGACTTTGATAATAGCCCTCCACAGGGAGGACAGGGCACCAAGAAGGGCAAAATCATCCTGTGAGGGTGCCAATGATGGCAAAGCACCCCAGGGAGCACTGGCTGCTGCAGTAAGGGCTGTATTTCCCGGGCCAGAAAGTAGTGAGGTTGTCATCGTAAAAGCACAGAAAGCACGGCCCGCTGGGGCCTAGAAATCTAATTAAGGTACTACTTGGCCAATTAAGGTACTGCATACTGGCAAGCAAAAGGCCTTTGGCAAATACCTGCCTGGAGGGTTGCCATGACTGTCTGCAGCAGCCATGGTTATAAAGTTGCATATATGTATTAGAAATCACACAACATGACATCAACTGATGTCAGGGTCGCACGTAACACCAGCACAAGAAAGCACCAACAGACAAAAATGAGTCTGTTTAAAAATGTATTTAATTTGGACAATGTCCACACATGAAAAACAACACGGCCACAGCAACGCGTTTCGTGCCTCGCCTGGGCACTTGATCACACTCAACAAGCCATACTCTATGGTATTCTGCCTTTCACATACATTACTAGGTGAAAGAAGCTGCCATTTTGGAGTGTAGTATTCGCCATGTACAATGGCTAATCCCCCACACTAACGTGAGATGGGGGTTTAGATTCTATTAAAGACAAGGAGGCGATTATTATGCATTCTAATCTTTACTCTGAAACCACAGCAGCAAAGAAAAAAACTTTACAAACAAAAAAGTTTAAAACAGAACTAAACAGAGTTCAATGTCAATGCAAGGGGGAACTCCCCAATCCATCATGGAGGACAGGTCATGCCCTGCAGGAGGCCAATGAGCAGGGACCCTTCCTTATATAAGTCCATTACTCTAAACCCAACCCCTTCTTTCTGTAGCTGTCTTGAACCAGACGTCCACTGCACAGATCAGATGATAAACGATGAAGGCAAATCCAGCAAAGCTCTCGTACCACGCACTCCATAACTTGAAGCTGTGAGCCACCCTCCTGCTCAAAATCTCAACTCGTAGCTGTAAAACAAGCAAGAAGGGTGGGTGGATGGGAAGACCAACAAACCAAAGACTGTTCTTTCTTAAAACAACTGTGTACATGCGTGTCATAACTGTCATATCATATCATACCCAGGGTGGGTGGGTGGGATAATAATCGCCTCCTTGTCTTTAATAGAATCTAAACCCCCATCTCACGTTAGTGTGGGGGATTAGCCATTCTATGACAAGACAGGAGGCTCATATTATGCAAGTTCAAAGCCCTTGCATCTTACTAGCACAACATCATCAATAGCATAGACAATATAATAAAATAATAGGAGAAGAAAATTATTTAAATACTTTCATTAGATCAACCAACTGGCCACCAGAGAATTGCCCAAGACTAGGCTGCTTTAATAACTGTCATATAAGGCATAGCCAAATCCCCTGCAGACCAACAACTGGAAGATGTGCCAATTTCAGCTTTCCTTACAGGTCACCAAACCCAACTGGTTAAAAGAGGGGAAACACTGAACCAAGTTTTCTACACTAGTAGGATGGGCCATCTCATGCGTTAAAGGAAGATATTGCATACAAGACAGGGCATGTTACATAACTACACTGGGGAACAAGTGGGAAGACAAACCTTCATAAGAAGGTAAAAAGGGAGTAAAAAGGTCATTTATTAATCTGTAATAGGACGACCCATCCTGAGCGAAGATGAAAAGCAATAGACTTAACCCACAATTGTCTACAGAGATATGAATAATAAAGAAGGTATGTCTTCTGGAGGCGGAAGCAGAATGGAAGAGCAGGCCCCACCTGACCGCTAACATGCCAAATTACCCAAAACGGAGACCAACAGACCACCCAAGCTATTGAAGAAGGACTTTGCTACCATGACAAAGGCAGATATTTACAAACCTGACCTATAAGAGACCAAACTTGGCAAAGAGAAAAATGTATCGTATATCCAACCACTACCATTATAGTGAAATCTGAACCCCTTTGCAGATGTGCCCGATGCTTGATCTTGTACCCTCCTCCATGGTATGACTTCCCTAGAGGATCATAAACTAACCGAAGGAGGACCCTCTAAATTCCAAAGACTCAACAAGTACTCTAAACTGTAACGAACTGATCCTTAAGCAGTTAAAATGAAGTCGCTCCCCAGAAGAGAACTATCCTCTACCTTATGCAATTTGAAGAACCTTGAAGCTCCCAGCACCCAGAGCTGGCACCTTATTGCAACCAACAATCTCCTGTGAAAACCTGATAGGTCTACCTGTCATGCAGGAGACTAGGCGACACAAGTCATTAACTAAATATATATATATATATATATATCCCAGCCCTCTGGGAAACGCACAGACAGACATGGATGGGAGATTAGTAGCGCTTCCAAACCCCTCTATCCCACCAAGGGAAATTGAACCTCCCCAAAGGAGGAGAACCCTTCCCCACTTATCTAAGGAAAACCTTGAAACCCAAAAGAAGGCTACCCCAAGGACCACGCTAAAGCCTCGCTTTACACCCTTAAAATAAATAAATACACTCTTGCACTTCCAACCAACCCCCTGACCATGAAATGGGCTCAAATGAATTTATGGAAATATCAGGCTTTAGCGCAAAGGAAGTAACTGACGGGAGGGAAATGCTCAGTGCGAGTCTGCACTGGTCACGAGTCAGAATTCCTGTAAAGGAAAACAGAAACCATCGAGTATACTCCAAGAGGTGTAATATCCTGATGCAACCCTCCCCAAGGATGGCGGGAAGGGGAATGAGGGGGAAAGCACTCTGGGGTAATTATCATGCCCCGTAAATGAAAAGGTTGTGAAAGCATATTGGGACCACTGCCCATCAGACCATGAGGTCAGAGTCTCTGCGTGTTTTGTGAGGCTGAGCTGGCCACTAAGGTAATCAGGGAAGGAATATTAAGCACATTACCCATAGCAAAATAGCACTTGTATAGTGCTACGAACCCTCAGGTATACTAGTATTACTCATCACTACTACCACCAGTGTGGTGTGAGGTGTTTATTCATCGATTGCAGCGGGATAAACGACTGATTTATACCCTTCCAAGATAGGAACCTGCATCAGTAGGCTGATCACGGGTGTGAAGCCAGCACTCCATTCGCTGCACTGTAGAAAATATATGTACATAACAAAAGAGGCTAAACAACTCTCCTGAGTATATCGAAGCCTTGCTATACTCCTCTAGCAGAGGAGAAATTGTAACACGCTGCCAGACAGACAGCTGAACAATAGGCCAAGCTTTGTGAGGAAGCCCATGGGGCAGGCGCCAGAAAGTTATTATTTGGCAACTCACCCACCTGAAATCAGCAAGTGTTTCCAAACATTTCATCCAAGCAGAACATGGTTGTCCAAAGTGTCTTGCAACAAACTGAACAGTTACCCTCGAGCTGGCTTGTCTCCACCAATAGTTCAATAGTAAAAGAATGTCCAAATGGGACAAATAGAAAGGGAACACTTCCCCACTAAAGAGAGCGTCAAGCCCTGCAGACCTCAAAAGGGGCATAAAGTATCATTTTCTCCCCTCATGTCGAGAGAAAAACTCTCTGCAGCTTAATCAGCCAGAGCATTGGGTGGAGCAATTGTTATTGGGGAAAGCAAAAACCTAAGGAAAGGACTGAGTTGCCCCAAATCTAACTAAGGTAAAGGGCATCAGAATTTTTACTAAGACGAAGGTTAACACCATAGTGATGGCTAGAGGGAAGGTACAACCCCCACATGAGTCTGTTATAACCACCTCCTCGCAGTATTTTCTTTAAAGAACTTAATAAATAAATATAAAATATAAAAATATTTAAAATATTGAAAATATTTAAAATATCCAAAGAAGAGGGGTTACGCCCTCACAAGGGTCCGAACCCCCGGCCCTTATAGAAGGTGATACTTACTGAACTATCCGGGTTACTGACAATTTTGGAAACGCAAAAGTGCTCCAGTGAACACTTAAACATATTGTTTAGCAAAGAGTACACTGAGTAAGTGCACCTCAACTGCTCGCCCCAGCAGGGCGTGGCAACCAGCAGTACACGAGGGAGTACCTCGCAATAGAAACCAGGCAAAGCCTGAAACCGAGCACGATACGGCATGTTTACAGAAAAAATACAATGACAACTGCCATATGCAGCACTTAAACAAAACTGGCGACCTTAAGGGAGGGATACACTGAGCAAGTGCACCTCCAATTGCTTCGCCCGAGTAGGGCGTGACGCTCAGCAGTACACGAGGGGGTACCTCGCATAAAAAACTCAGGCAGAACCTGAACCGAGCAGGTTATTACACACACCGGTAAAGGTAATTACCAAAGTCGCCGACTTTAAGGGAGGAAAACACTGAGTAAGTGCAGCTCAAACTGCTCACCCAAACAGGGTGTGGAACCAGCAGTACACAAGGGGTAACCTCGCATTAGAACTCAGGCAGAACCTGAAACCGAGCAGGATATGGCACACACCGGTTAAGGTAATTACCAAGTTGCCTACTTTAAGGGAGGAAAACACTGAGTAAGTGTATCTGAAACTGTACACCCAAGCAGGGTGTGGACCCAGCCGTATACGAGGGGTCACCTCGCAGAAGCCACATAGGCCACCTCGCCGCCGAGCAGGTGGCTGCACCTATCCAGGGAAGATACTGACATCTGCCAACAGCAGCCCTTAAACAAAAAACTCTGCCAGGTTTAAGGGAGGGGTGCACTGAGCATGTGAACCTCAAACTGCGCATCCCAGCAGGATGAGGCAACCATCAGTACACGAGGGCTAACCTCAAATTAGAACTCAAGCAGAACCTGAAACTGAACAGGCTATGGCAGCTACAGTGAAGGCAAATCCCCTATGCCCTGTGCAGTGTTTAATAAATAAATAAGTAAATAAATAAATAAATAACAGCAGATTGGCATCGCATGAGGCTCTTCAGTAGGCTAACTAGTGTTAATATAAGCTGAAATATCAATTTAAACACAAAATAAAAATCAATTCTTAAATATATATATATATATATATATATATATATATACATATTTATATATATATATATCCAAAAGTAAATACATATACATAAATATAAACATATACACACATACATATGTGTATACCGCCAATGGGGGTATCGAACCCAGGGCCTTCTGCACGGTAAACCTGCAACCCTCTAATTGAGCTATGTCGCTTGTGCTGCAAGAGAAGCCTTCCTGAACTCATATGCACATAATATAAAAAGTAAACCTAATAAACATATTAAACAGAAATAAACCCCAAACAAAGAAAACATGGTGTTCAACTTAAAAATAAATAAAGAGGACAGCTGCCCGCTGTAGAAGTGCTCACTAAAGAGCTTCACCAACTACAATAAGGCCCTAGCGAGCCGCCTCCCAGCCGGGTCCCAAAGCAGGCAAAGCCTGTAACCTCCTGACTTCATACGCGAGCAGCGTATAAAATGGAAACAACACACACGCGACGCGTGTGAACTGATTGACCTGCAAGGCCAGTCTTAACCGCCATGACGCGCGCTGGAAGAAGCTGAGCTTCTTGAACAGACCGCGCGCGTCACAAAACAAACTGAGGGAACGAGCATGCTGGCTCCGGGGAGACCGCCGCTTAACCAATAAACAAACCCTCTCTTGAGGGAAAAACATTTCGCGCGTCGCCGCCCAGTTGTTAAATGAGGCGGGCAACGCGACCAAATTAAAGTAAACAAGGCGCGAACGCCGTTATAGAAAGGCAACAAGAAACCATTAACGAGCGGAATGCTCCATACGGAGCACCGCTACAATGTAACACTCTGGACTGGAGGAAAGCGTTCGAGTGCGAACGCGACTTTCAGTAAGTAATGCAAACACACATGAAATGCCCATTTCTCCAGAACAGTGTTATAAATCACCAAGGCTCTTTCAATATTATTCAAAGAAAAGCACTCTAAACTCCATAATTTCACACAAAGGCAACAACTAGGAGGAGTAGACTAAGCTGTGGATTTCAGCAGCAAAGAAAGAGGGGTTGGGTTTAGAGTAATGGACTTATATAAGGAAGGGTCCCTGCTCATTGGCCTCCTGCAGGGCATGACCTGTCCTCCATGATGGATTGTGGAGTTCCCCCTTGCATTGACATTGAACTCTGTTTAGTTCTGTTTTAAACTTTTTTGTTTGTAAAGTTTTTTCTTTGCTGCTGTGGTTTCAGAGTAAAGATTAGAATGCATAATATGAGCCTCCTGTCTTGTCATAGAATCAACCATACACTAACATACGATGGATACACGCTGCCAGTGAGAAATGCTGAAAAGGAAAACCATACAACAGTTTCAATTTCGATAATTGAGTGCATCCTGGCGGCTTAATGAACACCCACCTGTCTACAAATGGCCACAACAATTAATTGCACCAAATGCATTTAGTCCTGCATACCCCAAATGCAAAGAACCCTCTCCCTAACCGAAGTGTGCCGTTATTAACCAAAATTTGTAGTGGTTTGAAACAGCCAGCATGACACTGCAAAATGTAGATGCATACATGTAAATTAATTCATGTTAGCACAGTGGCTAATGGAATTAGAATAGTGCCATGTGACCAGGTCTCCCCAAATTGTATCACTGGGAATAAGAATATAAAGCCAACGTCAAACTGCAGCACACAAACTGCACACTCAGATCAAAGACACACGCTCAGTGCAAATAGCAATAGTAAACCATCAAACCACCTGTATAGTAAACAGTGCCATCATACGCTGCCAATATCCGCAACAGTGCATTTGAGCTCAGACCAGGGGCAAATGCTCAGTGGCAATAAGGTGCATAATGCGATTATAAGCTGCCTGTAGAGCATGCAGGCAACATGCCTGCAGATATATGCTCGGCACAAGAATAAAACATGCCCAGAGCACAGATACATCAGACCAGGATGCTATGTGCAAAACAAGGCCATGAGCTAAATTCCGATCCCTAGTGCTAATCCCAGTTGTAAACATTAGATGTAAATACTAAATACATCTGTAAAATGCATAGTGCATTGTTCAAATAGCAGTATCTGCAGAATGCTAGACACAAATATAAGATGGGCACATGACATCGATAACAATGTACAATCTGTTGGAACCAAAGGAATAAGTAAGGTATAATTAGGCAGGTGCAAATGGCAAATGTAAACATGGAGTGTAAACATAGGATACAATTCTAAAGCGCATAGTGCAATTGTAAATTGGCAACATCTGGATGCTAGCTCACACCAATATTAGCTAATCGAAAGACACATATTCATACCATACATCATTGACCTATAAACATATAAAAATTAAATTAACCTAGCATGAATCATGGCAAAACTAACTGAACCCCAAAATTACTGCATTTAGCCCAAAAGTATACAAATACCATATACTTGCCAAAAATGGAAAAATATATTACACAACTGCAAACCGCCAGAATAATATGTCCCCAAATATACCCAACAGTTTTAAAGACAAGGAAAAATGTTAAAGAAACAAATAAAAACCTAACAAAAGAAGGTAATTTCATAATTAATCACTTTTCCCTGTTATATATATATATATAATAAAAAGATAGTCAAAACCAATGAAAAAGACTGAAAAGACAAGCAAAACATTAATCATGATTAAACTCCAACAAAAGTATGCACCCCTCATCCACATTGTGTCCTTGTGGAAATTTGGTCTGAAAATCAATAATAAATCTGGTCTCCAGCTGTCTCAATCTCAATGACCTGTCTCCTCCTCGAGAATGTTTCCTGACCTGAGCAATACCAAAAAAGGAAAACCCATTCAGTTGTCTTTTGTGGTCATCAAAAAAGTGTTTGGCAATGGAATATGGAAAATCCCTATTCTTAATCGCCCAGATGTGTTGTAAAATTCTGCACTTCAACTTGCCCGTTGTGCTCCCCACAAACCACTTGGAACAGGGACAGAGGAGGACATACACTACAAAAACAGTTTTGCAATTGATGTTACCATAGATATAAAATGTTGTCCCAATAATTGGATGTTTAAAGGAGGACATGGTTGTAGCATGCTCACACACCTTGCATCTGATGAATTTTACAAACCCAAATGTATTCTGTACTTACCAGGTTTGTGACTTGACAGGAGCTAAAAAACTTGAGACAAATCTATCTTTCAAAGACCACGCTCTGCGGAAGATGAGGCAGGGGTGGGATAGGAGTACTCCGCTGAGCTCCTTATCCGCCCTAATCACATGCCAATATCTGGAAACAATATCACAAATGCAATTGGAGGCCGAACCATGTGTAAGAATGAGACGAATTTCTGAATCTGTCTCACTGGCTTGATTACTGAATATCATTAAAAGGGAATCCCAATTAAGACTGTGTGCATTTAAAAAAGCATGCTCCACCGTTTTCTTGGAATAGCCTCTAAAAACAAACCGGGATGCAGCCACCACACCAAATCTGAACGATTGCATCAGAACCGTACAAACTCCCCATAAGGGATGCTGTTAATGCAAGTCCTAGTATGATAGCTATTAGCTGCCAATGGTTGATTGGAGCTGGTGGGCTTACAATATACAGTGGTGCACAAACCATTTACCTCTTTCGTGACCTTGCTTGGGTAATTTCTGCGGTCTGCACAGCCGTACCTAGGGTCTGCGGACCGCCAGCTCTCGGAACGCCCTAACTCCTTCCAATGTACCAAAGAAGTCGAGGTCTACACATGGAGCAAAGGATTACTGCTGTTTTGTTATAGCAAACGAGCAGGGATAACACGCATGGAGCAAAATCCAGTACAGGCGCATTTCATCGATTTTGGGCTTGCAGGCCACTTTTGTGTATTTGCGACGTCACATTCAGCGTCACTTACCAAAATCCATCCTCGAACCTAACACCACTCCGGGCTGGCTCCCAGAGCGGTAGGTCCAGTATAGGGGCATATAGAACGTAAGATTATTGGTGGCCACTGTGTCAGGTGGTGTACTTGGATCGTCCCTAAAAATTGCTACCTGAGAAATGTTACTACCCCTATCCCCCAGTGGCCTAATGTGTCAGGTCACGGGCGCCCAAGCCTGGGACTACCGTTGTTCCCAGTCCGTGAGACACCTGCTTTCGTACAATGTGTATCACCAAGGTGTGACTATGTGACGGTGTGTAACAATGGGGGTTTACTAATGCCATGAGAACAGTCCAGTCCCAGCACATATTGTAGGTGGGTTGTTGTAATTTTGTTGCAAGCTCAGTCTCCGGCGTGAGACGGCTGCAGCTGCCCAGCTTCCATGCCTTGGCATCGTGTCAGGTCAGCCGGATTACGTGTGAGGAGACCACTGGTGAGGCCGAATTACTTTGATTTGATTTGTATTTTAGCTTGGGGCATTCTTCTCCTGTAGCTGGGCTCGTCGTGGCACAGTGAGTGGGTAATATCACTTGCAGCATTGTGGCCCTGGCGGTGGCAGTCCCCACCAGGGCTATTTTGCTTGCTCAACAGCTTGCAGCTTCGGGACCTCTGCGAGATGATTCTTGTGGGCTGGATTTGTCTGAAGCCTACTTCAGCTCCGGTGGTTCATTTGACATAATTGTCCATAGGTTAGGGCTTGTCAAGGTTGGTCAGGTCTCTTGGGTGCTCCTGTCTAGCCATTGGGTTAGTGGCATGTAGCATCTGCAAACATATACACAAGCTCTTCTGGTTTCTTGCATTTCTGTGGTGCGGTAGCGAATCTATGTGGCAAAATAACAAATGTGCAGACAGTATGTACGTGACACTGTCATCTAACTCATAGAACTGTATGCGTATGTTCTTCGTGTGGGTTTGTGTGTGAGTGTTGCGACTGTGCTGGTTGCACGTATTCTTCATGTCCAATGCAGCTATGTCATTATGGAGTCTCTAACAACCTTCAGCATGGCGTTGTGGGAGCGTCAGTCAATTCGATCCATATAATCATCTCCAGCTCAATCTTGGTTGTCATTACCAATTTGTTTCCACAATGTGTTTCTGTGAATCTAAGGTTCAAGTGATTCTGATCAAGGATCCCAACAAAGTCCAACCACTCTGCCTCAGTGCCCCTCTAGAGAATAAACAGATCTTCAATATAACAGAGCCAACAAGATATTTTGTCAGTGTAAAATTCATTAGCAGTGCTCCATACATAATTATGTTCCCACCAGTCCATGGTAAGGTTTGCATACAAGAGGGCAAAGATGGCCCCATTGCAGTTCCCCTGACCTTGTGGTAGTAACAATCATTAAATAGAAAGTTATTATGCTTGAGACAAAAATCCATCGTTTCAATGACCATTTCCGTGTGTCAGAGATAATTTAATTATCGTGCTTCAAGAAAAGACATGCATGCTGTCAAACCTATGTCATGGTCGATTGAAGTATATAAAGATACCATATCAAGAGTGGCTAACAACATGCTGTCCTCCCACGGAGTCCCATTAATATGTGATAAGAAATCCTTTGTATCTTGTATAAGGAGTCAATGTTTCATCAATGAACCCAGCCATGTTTTCCAGTACTGAGCCAGACAATGTAACAATGTGTCTCCATGGTGGTTTGAGGGAGGACTTATGGATCTTCAGAAGAAAATAAATAGTGAGCATGACAGGAGCAGAAGGTAAAAGGATTTGAGCTGTATCAGGGTCCAGAATGCCAAAGTCCACCTATGTATGCAATAAAATAGAAAGATCCTCACTGATAGTCGGGAAGGGGTTACTATGCAATTTCTTGTAGCAACTGGGATCACAGAGTTGCCTATCAGCCTCTCTAATATAGCCCTAGCAGTCCAGTAGGAGAATGTTCGACCCCTTCTCCAGATTTCGGCTGGTTCTTGGTATTCTTAGACCAATCCGTATTGGTATCAAACTGTGACAAATCCATATTAGATACATCCACAGGAATCTCTGCCAGCTCTGCCAGATTGGTCATAATTAGCTGGTCAGAGATCATAAGGTCAGTTCTACCTTGTCAGATAAACCTTCTCGTTTATTTTTTGGGGTTTGAAAGGAAGAATTTAGTCAGTTTTAATATGCAAATGTACTGATAAAAGTCCAATATGGTTTCAGTGTAGTCATAATTGGTAGATGGGCAAAGGTTGAGGCTCAACTGTAGCAATTCCTAGGTCAAAACATTTATTAGTGGCCTGGCCCCACCACCCAGCCCAACATCGCTAGGTCTTGATCATCGAACAATGGTGTCATGAGAATGGGCAGATCACGTGGCACACGTCCCGAGTCCAAGAGGTTCTGCAGGGAGTGTGCCTCCCACCACTTGAACAATTCTCTGTTCTGCAGCTTCTCCAATTGTTTAAGCAATGAAGTCTCAGCGCCTTTGTTGGTTTTATTACCGGTATGTGAAATCACCGGATTGGTTAAAGTCTATTACTCATCGAAGAAAACCTTGGCTTGTGTAGGCCCAGCGGCCTCTCTTGGTTTTTGCATCATTGTACAAAAGGTGCTGGTATAACCACTCACTGAGACTCAATGGGGAAAAAAACTATGAGGTTCACCAGGGGCGAAATTAGCTATGTAAATAATATACAAATGCCAAGGCACTCTTCCTCTCTGTGACTCCGGTGACTTCAGCTACGTGATGTGACTGGAATAATCCTTGCAAAAATGCAAAGTGGCTGTGAAAATACCTGTCAGCCCAACAAGTGGCGGTGCCCTCCTATAAAGTTGAAATGAGCTTTCCCCCTGCCAGCAGCAGGACTAAAAGGCTGCTCCAAACGGCAGCGCTTGGTTCGTTTGCGCGCGAAAAAGAAAAACAAAAAGGAATGTGGGTGCCGACCCGGGCGCAACGCCAACCGCCAATTACATCAGAAACCACAGAGCATGACATGTGAGGGTCGCACGAAACACCAGCACAAGAAAGCACCGAAAGACAAAAATGAGTCTGTTTAAAAATGGATTTAATTTGGACAATGTCCACACATGAAAAACAACACGGCCACAGCAACGCGTTTCGTGCCTCGCCTGGGCACTTGATCACACTCAATAATGGAATCCATTCCTGCATTTAAATAAATATATATTTATGACTATGGCTATATTTGACAAATACTTATACAAGACCAGTCATTATTGTTTATCATTTGTTTATCGTTTACATTTCCTACTATTTTTACATACTACAGGCCAGAATGTTATACAACAAACAGTTATTTGCCAGGTGATGATGGCGCTAGCAATATCTTCTTGTTGCACTATGCAAGCACTTTAATATGTCACTATGAATTATTTCATGCACTAGGCAAGCACTTTATGCAGTTTTTTTTAATGTGATACTATAGAAAGGCATTTGCCAAGTCTTGGCGTAATATTCCACACTATGCAAACACTTTAATATGTCACTATGAATTATTTCATGCACTAGGCAAGCACTTTATGCAGTTTTTTTAATGTGATACTATAGAAAGGCATTTGCCAAGTCTTGGCGTAATATTCCACACTATGCAAGCACTTTAATATGTCACTATGAATTATTTCATGGACTACGCAAGCACTTTATGCAGTTTGTTTTATGTGATACTATAGAAAAGCATTTGCCAAGTCTTGGCGTATTATTATTCTCCGCACTATGCAAGCACTTTAATATGTCACTATGAATTATTTCATGCACTAGGCAAGCACTTTATGCAGTTTGTTTTATGTGATACTATAGAAAAGCATTTGCCAAGTCTTGGCGTATTATTATTCTCCGCACTATGCAAGCACTTTGAGATGCTATTATGAAGGGACTGAGAGGATTCATTTGATAGGTACCAGGGTTGATAGTGCTATAGAGGACTGCACTATGCAAGCACTTACGATGGTTACAATGAAACTGCAATGCAGTATGTTAAAACTGTTGGTCTTTTGCTAAATGAATCGAATTTATTCTAGCACATTTAGGATCTTTTTGATTACTACAATACCCCTGTATTGGCCGCGCTGCGTGATGGATGCATTTATTTGCTAATTTAAATGCAAGTAACTACTTGGTCTTATATGTACAATTGTAAGTTGGTTTATACCTATGTACATGGTCGGACTGGCCTATAGGGCAACACGCCCACTGCCGAACCAAAAACGCAAAATGCTGGTGTGGGCCACTTTTTTGGCCAATGTGGGCTAGTTTAATGAGCTTCTTCATTATGCGGCTATATAGTTATGACCAGTGTTGCTGAATGAATAGCCTTTAAAATGCAAAATTTGCATCACATTTGATCAAAAAACACCCCCTTCGGTACTACTCAAACAGTCTGTCACAAAAAGAACGAAAAGCCATTTGCAACAGTGGGACACTTTTTTATTGGTGCCCGAGACAATTTTATGGCCCAGTCCGACCCTGAGTATGTACAAAAAAAATTGAAATAAAGGAATTCCAAGTTGACTTCCAGGAAATACATACGAATTCCCCTGTTATGCTTCTGATTCTAACACCAAGAGAGAAAAGGGAAAATATCAATGGGCCTCATTACACGGAAGGCGGTGTCCCTACTACGAGGTCAGACCACACGTTAAGGACAGGATCCGCTGAGGGACTTCAGTGCAAATTGCGGTACCGTTATTTGCTCCTTCCCTATTCCCATTGAGCCATATGGGGGCTCAAATAGGAATGGGGAATGGTTCCGGGAATGGGGACTTACTGGTCCCGCAAAGGTCAGAGTAGGCCGGTAAATCCCTATTCCGGCTACCCGGCCTCCGACGGCGGTGAGGGGGTAGCCATGGCGCTAATAGCGCCATGTCTACGGCCTTCCGTGTAATGAGGCCCAATGCCTCTCGTGATCGAGTATATATAGGCTACTCTGTCAGTGCACTAATTGAACGTAAACAAGCATCTTGTTGGTGTGAAACCTGTCGTTTGTGTGGTGGGCTTTTACTATGCCTCTTTAAAAAAAAAAAATATGGAATAGTAACTAAACTCCTGCCATCGGGATGAATCTTTAATGTTTCGATTTGGGGAGTACATTCCCTAGCACATTTGTGTCATCTTCGTTGTTTGAAATATATATAAGTATACGGGTGGTGAAGACAGAGCTCTCAAATCACACACTTTTGGGGGGGTGTCACCCGCCTTGCAATCAGCTGACTCACCTGCGAAGTCCACTGTGCCCCCATTCACTTCAGTGGGCTTTGACCCACCCAAAATCAAATCCAGTGTTCTCACCTGCCTTGGCTACACAAAAGGTTTAGAGCTTTAAGTGTAGGAAAGGCAGAAACAAGGGGGGGACTGCTCTGAATGTCCACACTCGGGGTCCCCTTTGTATGTGGGTTGACTGAGCAGGAAGCAGGAAGCCTGGAGGAGGGTTATGCCAGGCCTAGGTGCCTTGGTGGGGAATATATTAATATAGGCTGGTAAATGGATTAAGCATGCTTATGTTTATTATTTTTCTAATGCAAAATATAGGGTCCCCCTTGGAGTCTCAAACCCGTGTAAGTGTCACATATTAATTGCCATCAAAAGAGGATAACATCAAAAAGAATTCAGGAAGTAGCCAGCCTCCTGTTCAGTGTTGGCATCAGTATGTCGCAGGTTGCCCAACATGCCTTTTCCTTTCCAGCTGGTCTCGGGGGTGGAGGGTGGTTGCAGTGGTCCAACCTTGACCTAGTGGTGATGTCTGAGTCAATGGGCCATGGCCGGAAAGAACACCGGGGGTTATATATCACGTGTTCATTTTTAGGGAACATGAGTAAAGAAATCCCCTGTAATGGGCTGATTTAATGGGCTGATATACTGAATTCTTTGATATTCATTGTTTCATTTTTATTGTGGTCCAGTTTAAAAAAAAACTTTTCACAAAACACTAAAAATAATAATACACAGAAGCAAATTACATATCAAAATCAGAATAAAGTCAAATGAACCATACAGGCAAATTACATATTTAGATTAGATGAATTAAGCTAATGCCAGGAAAGCATTTAATCAAGTAATCAAAACATATTAAAGAGCTCGGTACAAAACAGATCAGCGATATCCATTGTGACTAAAATCCAATAAATAAGTCTTCACCTAACAGTTCATGAATTTTTAAGATACATCGAATCAGTGCAAAGTTCTATTTACTAAGATTACATGATAATAGCTGAGCCCAGAACTACGCTGAATTCAAACATTCCATTTTCTGGGTGCAAGAATGAAAGTGGCCTCCACACTCTACGAAAAATGCTCAAATCCTTAAACTTAGAATCAAGGACTAAAAGGCTGACAGTTTTCTCAGAGGACAAATGATATATTAGCACATAGAAATCGTTATTGACCTCCTCTCAGCCAGAATGTTTACAATGCGGTCAATAACTACGTGTATGGACTGCAGACAGGGAAACAACCATACAACGACCAGGTAAGATTTTGTTTCAACAAGATACAGCAAGGACCTTATTTCTGCTGCAACATGCTAATTAACACAAGAAAGAGAAAGATGAAAACAATGGAAAGTGCCTTCACTTTGTTATAGAGAAAGCATTTACTTTCACATGGCATTTCATACATGGGTATGCTGAGCATGTTCCAGTTCAACAAAGTTGTGATTAAAGTGCTTAACTTGAAGACAATAATATTATTTAACTGCTACTAAACAAAACCACATTTAATTACTGACTCAGTTTGTCTATTTACTTACTCTTAAATCACAATTTTTTACTTCAGCACGAAAAATCCAAAACATGTATTCGTGCTATCACCATGTACTAATAATAGACATATAGGCGTTCAGACAGTGGCGTAACACAAAATGTGGGGGCCCCCCTGCGAGCCATGCTGAGGGGGCCCCCCAACTCGGCAACAAATCACGGGTTGCGCCACACTTTGGGCCGGCCTAGACTGTCACGCTTGCACAATACGCATGAACGTGCTGCTGAAGGGGTATGCCGCACACTGCACTAGGAAAAAGATATAAATATGTGTTTTAATGCAATATACAGCACACTTTCTGAGATAAATTGGCTATAAAGCCAGAGGGTTTGCAATTGTTTTGTAGGGTAACACAATCCAATACATGCAAGTCACCAACAGTGCACAGGAACATTAATGCTTCCAACTGGCTGCACAATGTAGACCAGTGTAAACACGTAATAACATTATAGTACAGAGTGCCAGGCCACATTTAGACAAACCTAGACTGTTTTCAGCAAAATGCCAGTCAAAGCAATAACACTCATCAAGAAGAGAGCACACAATAAAGCATGTGTCTCCATGGCCTCGAACAACATGGCCAAACTCTTTAAAATCTGCAAGGAACTGGTCAATCCTGTTCCTTACCTCTATACCTCTATACCTCTTCTGTTCCCTCCCATGCCCTCTGTACAGCTCTGGCCTCTCATTTCTCTGCTAAATCTCAGGACATCCTGTCCTCTATGTCCTCTTCCTCTCTCGGCCCATTTTGGCCATCTCTTCTCTCCTCCTCCTCTTTCCTCTTTCTCTCTGACAACACCTGACGAGGTTTCTAGACAAGTCCGATCTATGAAAGTGTCGTCCAAACAGGTGCTCCCCTGCTCCTCCAGAACCATCAAAGCCCATATTGACACCCTCGCTCCAGCCTTGGCCGATTTCTGTAATCACTCTTTCGCCACTGCAATGTTCCCCTCTCCCTTTGAGCACTCCCTTATGCACCCACTCCTCAAGAAGCAGTCTGCTGATTCTACCTGCCCGGAAAACTATTGCTCAATCTCCACCTTTCCTGAGCAAACTCTTGGAAAAGCTTGCCATCTCCCAGCTTACTCTCCACACTGAATCTGTTGGTTGTCTCCATGACCATCAGTCTGGCTTCAGAGCTGCCAGAGGCATGGAAACTGCTCTCCTTAACACCTGTGCTGCTCTCTAACCTTGATTCCAGCATTCCTTCTATTCTCATCCTTCATCTTTCCTCTGCTTTCGACAGGGTCAACATCGCCATCCTGATCAATCGACTCTGTGAGAACCTGGGCATCACAGATCAGACCCTAGAGTGACTGACCTACTTCCACTTGGACCGCCACTCCGCTCCCAGGTCGATCGTGGTCCCATTCTCTCCGCCACCTCTCTCTACCTGTGGCATTCCCCAGGGCTCTATCCTCTCACGCTGGTTTTTCAACCTCTACTTGGCCACTTTGGCCTCCCTGATCTCTACCTTATCCTCTAACTTTCAGTGTTGTGCAGATGACTCAGCTTTCCTTCAGGCTCCCCTCATCCTCCTCTCCTCTCTTGCTCATTCCTGACTGTCTATCCACGATTCAGGATTGGTGCGCCTCCAACAATCTCTGCCTTAATGCCAGTAAAACAGAGATCCTTCTCATTGGGACCCTTGCCACTGTGTTTCCTCTCTCACTATAGCAGACCACCTTGGGCCCTCTTCCTTTGCCTTCCTGCAAGGCAGAAAACCTTGGTGTCATCTTCAACGCCACACTCTCTTTCTCTCCTAACATCTCGGACATCACCAAGAAGTCCCACTATCAGCTGCTCCTCCTCATAGGGACTCTTCCCTTTCTCACTCTCCACCAGAAGCTCACTGTCTCTAAGCTGGACTACTGCAACAACCACGTTCTCAATCTGTCTTCCTCTAGTCTCCTTCATCTGCAAATAATCCAGAACAGGACTGCAAGACTTAGCCTTGGCCTCAAGCCCTGGGATTGTATTTCTCCAGCCCTGAAATCTCTCCACTGGCTGCAAGGATCAAGTTCAAGAACCTTTGCATTGCCCACAAGGCTTTCTGTGGCCAGTGCCAACACTAAATCCAATGCTCTCTTCCAAAATACCTTCTTTCTCTAACCCTTCACTCAGCTACCTCCAACTCTCTAAGGCTTAGACATTTCTCCAGGCAGAGAGTGGGGGTAGACCTCTCTCCTCTGCTGGTGCCTCCAACTGGAATGGCCTCCCTGCCCCTCTCAAACTTGAGGCGGACAACCTGAAGTTTCGGAAGCAGCTAAAAGCTTTCCTCTTCTCTGCTGCTTTCTCTCTCTCTCCCCCCTGCTGACCTACCTGACCTACATGTCTGCTGTACTGACTGGCTGCTTGGCTACCCTCAGAGTCTCTCTGAGTCCAGACTCTTTCTTGATTGGTCACCCTTGCACTGCCTCCGGGCCTACCATGCACTTAGGGGCTGTAACTGTAACCCTGCAGTCCATTGTTCTCCTTGCACAACCAATAGCTGCTCTGCCCTGGCTGCACTTACTGAGAGCATTGCTGCCCTGTTTTCCCCTCCCCTCTCACTTGCACTTCCCTGCTCCCTTTTCCCTTGCACTTCTCGTTCTCACAATGACACAAGGCCTAGTGAGATCGTTTGTCTTGTCCTCCCTCTATCATCCCTCCCTTGTGTACACTTGTGTACAGGCGCATTATAAATGACTTGAATCACATCATATCATTTTATCACAGATGCCCAGAAAAATATACAATGCCGCAGTAAGAAATGGCTAGACTGGCAGCACCCAAATGCCAATCTAGCCAGGTAATTAAAGTTATCAGGACTACTTTATCAGAAATGTCCAGTTAAAAGAAAGTCATACCAAACTGAGGAATGACTAGACTGGCTAAATCAAAATGCCTCTCTAGCCACTAATACCACATATCATGCCTGCTTAGCCTGGACATGGACAACCATTATGGTTTATCACACAATCCTGCCCCCCCACACATCCACTCTACCTCCCACCCACCACCCCAACCTCCACAATCAGCTCCTTGGCCCAGAATTACCTCTGCGTCCCTCTTCCTTGTCCCAGAGCTTTCGTATGAGGCTCCTTGCCTCATAGGTAAGTACTGGGATGAGGAACTGCGGGACTAGGAGTGATGAAGATTACAGGTAGCTAAATCAGGCATTACCTCCATGTACCTCTACCTCTTCCCAGTACTTTTGTATGAGGCAGAGTGCCTCAAACACACGTACTGCCTCGTATATAAGTACTGGGACGAGGAAGAATAGGGCTAGGAGTAAGCAAGGCATTAAACAGAAGTAGTAGCGCAACACCATTGAGTTGAATGGGCTTCAGCACTACCCCCCCTGACATTTTGGGCTATATTGACTCAACTTGGCTAACCTTTAGAGCAGTTGCCAGACCGAACAGGACACAGATTTTAAACGGCACCTGGTTTTTGCTGTTAACAAGAACACAGCAATTACCAACGTAAAGCATTTCACTGTTAGTACCTGCATTCAAATTCCACATTGTTTAGGCGATTGAAATCGTGATGTGGGTTTAGTACTTGCATGCCAGGGGAGTGATTGGAAGGGTAGAGAGGGAACAGGAGACTTATAGGAGAGAGTTAACTGCTTGTAACATTGAATCTGCACTAGAATAGTCTCATTAAAATGCGTAATTAATTTGGATGCGCCCACACAAATAAGTTTCCCCCTCCCCACTGCATGTGAAGTTAGCGCCTCTCCCAACATTTGAAGGGTTAGCCCCCCCGAAATGAAGGTTTTCTTGTGCCCCTGTACACAAGCACACACACCATTCACCTTATACACACCCAGTCATCCACACATTTAAGTGTGCACCCTTTCACCATACACATCACACAGGTAGCCACCTATACATTTATGTGTGCACCCTTTCACCATGCAGGCACACCCCGACAGCCATCCATACATTTAAGTGTGCACCCTTTCACCATACACACACAGGCAGCCGGCTATACATTTGAGTGTGCACCCTTTCACCATAGACTCATACACGCACACCTCATGGAGTTGAGGGGGGGCCCTATTACTTAAAAAAGAAATTGGGGCTCATTACGGGTCCAGCGGTAACCGTGCCGGTGCTACCGGCGGGTTGCCGCCAGACCCATAAAAAATTACTATGGCCTGACTTCCCGGTGTCACCGTGCTATTTCAAGTCCGGCGGCTGGGAAATCAGGTGCCGGTAATTTCGTTAAACCCCAGACTCCACGGAAATGGGGACACAAAAGCACCTGCACCATTGTTAACGGTGCCGGTGCTTCCGTGACAGGTCTGCCTACCGTGGCTGCTGTGCCTGGCAGGGTCAGACCTGTCGGGCACGGCAGCCCCACCAGGCAGACCTGTAATATGCCGGTCCGGAAACAACAGTGCCTGTAAGCTTACCAGCACCGTTGTTTCCGGACCGGCATGGTCAGAATGAGCCCCATTGTTTCTTTTTTAAGTCACTATGGGCCTCATTAAGACCCAGGCGGTAAGTTACCGCCTGGGCCGTGACTTTACCACCATGGCGTAAACTACGTTTACGCCATGGTGGTTGGCGGACTTACCGCCCCATTCCGACCTTGGCGGGGCGGTAAGTCCCCAATCCCCATTTACCCTTCCCCATTCCCATTTTTGCCCCATAGGGCATAATGGGAGTGGCGAAGGCGTTAATTACGCCACCGTAAATTACGGTGGCGTAATTAACTCCATGGTCCCTTAGCGCCATGGATTTTAACACCTGCTAAAAGCAGGTGTTAAATCCGCCATGCCGCTAAGGGACCTCGTACTCAGGCGGTAAGGGTCGGCGCTGTTTACGCCGTCGTTAAACCCTTACCGCCTGAGTCGTAATGAGGCCCTATAACTTCATTAAGAAATTATTTCAGTTAAGGACCGAACCATAATCAAAATAATTTCTTTATGATGGCTGAGTGGCTTCAAAAACAAACAATTTCTTTTTGAAGGCATAGGGTTCCCCACCCCACCCCCACCCCATGACATGGAGGCCTCCAGCCTAGGGTCTTCCATGTCATGGGGTACGGGGGCCCTCAGACTTCAAAAAGAAAGTTTCTTTTTGTAGTCACTCTGCCTTCATAAAGAAATTATTTATGTTACAGAAATGTTCTTTATGAATGCAGAGTGAATTTCAAAAGAAACTTTTTTTTTTTAGAAAAATATTTTTTCTTTTTTTTTTTTTTTTTTTTTTTTACTGGGGCCCCCTCCCAGCCATGTGCTGGTGGGGCCCCCCACACCTCGGGCCCCCCCGCACCGTGGGGGCTGCAGGGGCCCCTGTTACGCCAGTGCGTTCAGAAGGGATGTATTCCTACTATGACCATGTGCTAGTAGCCTTATAGGCCTTGGGAAGGGTCATTATCACTTTGGATCACTTTGGATAATGACCCTTGCCCAATTTATGGCCCTCGTCTTTGCCCCGAGTGTAAAATATATTATACATAAATACATTGTTATATAATAGGGGTAGCTTAATGTGTGGAATATTACATATTCATTCATTGCAATCCTAAACGCCATACTGATTGTAGATCTAACGCATTCCATATTTTCATGCACAATCTTCAGCATAAAGTGCATGCAATCCACAAATAGAAGCATATAACTGTAACGCTTATCTCTGGTGCCCTGCAGGAGTGCCTGGTTCGGACTGTTACGAAGTGTTGCTCTCACTGGATAACTCTGCTATGATGAATGCCCAAGCCACTCCTTCCCTCACTGGTCCGCTGAAGAACCAAAGCCCAGGGAACAGTGAGGTTGGGAAGGAATAGGTATAACTCCTTGTGTCCCCCTTAGATAGGCTGGCACGCAGGCGATTGTGCTCACCGTATTTGGATGAACAAGGCGGGCTGGAGATATCAGGTAAGCATCCAACTCCAGTTGCTTCACTATGAGTAGTGGTCCAGGCTAGCTGCAACACACTGGATGTTGAAGGTATGGAGGTAGGTCTTTGTACAGTGCTGCTTCGTCTTCCTGGAGGCTTTAGCAGCTTGCGGTGCTGGATGCACCTTGTTTCATGCTGTTCGTTCTTGTCGGGTTGGGAGGTGCGCTTTAACAAGTCTCTTTCTCTTCCTTTCCACAGGTGCGGATTTCGCGGAATGCCTTTTGCTTGGATTGGCCGCTGCGTGACGAATGAGTGAAGCGGCTGATCGCCTGTTCAGGTAAGTTTGTGCTAAATGGGAAACTCGGTGGGAATTGACAGTTAAATTCAATCTTTTACTATTGTTTTCTCGTTTCAGGAGCTGCGATTGCTGCAGATCTCGCTCGGCTACAGTTGCATGTGAGTATCAGGAGGATGGAAGAGTGAAGTGGAACTCTTACAATGAAGTCTCTGGTAAGTATGGCTGCAGATGAGTCCGAGCTACAGTTCCAGGTGAGTATAGGACAGAAGCGAGAAACAGAACTCTTACGATGAAGTCTCTGGTAAGTATGGCTGCAGATGAGTCTGGGCGTGCACCGGTAAGCTAAAATCTCTGTGCACATGGAATACAGGAGCAGTAAGCATTACACTGCTCTGGAAGGTATCAAAGAAATGCTAAGTACAGGGTGTGGCCCGGGGCGTGGTTTTACAGCCTCAGGCCGCACCATATTAACACTAGACCACCAGGGATGTCAGATCTTTGGATCTGCCGGGGGCCATCTTAAATGCCATAGTAGGTTCTGTCTTGGTGGCCAGGTTGGTCTGGGTCAAGCCAGCTCCCACTAAATGCATGCACCAGCCAGCCACCCTGCATGTCCAGATTCTCCCTACACTGTCATGGGAGAATGTGCCTTGTGTCCTAGTGCATATGCTTTGTGACCTTACTAGGATCATGACAATAACCCTCTTTTATAGCCTACATGTCCTCACATAAATGTGCAAAATTTGCAAAACAACCTTTATAGGCTCTAGATGGCTTACAGTTTGACTCCCCTATCTCCAAGGCATAATATATAGTGTAAATGACCTCGCAGGGGCATTCTAGTGATTAGAAAGTATTCTATTATATGAATCAAAAAGCCCGTTTAGTTTACTTGATCACCTTAATCTACACGTATTCTTAAAACAAATACCACTGAATATTTTCTAATCAGTATAGAGTATATGATCATCAGTAATCATCTAGAAATGTCCCCTTATTTGTTCTCATATCTATACCACATCAGTAATATACTTTAGGAGCATATATTAGATGTCAAAACACTATGTTCCAATGAAGATGTATATGTCCTCATCGACATTGTGCCCCTTTGGTTTTTGATGTCTAGATAATCACGTACATTTTCTGCTTTTGTCACAGGGCATCCATCACCACCGCATAAGTGTAATCTTTGCTCATAATGGCCTGAATATGTTATAAAATATGGACATTCAGCAGCATGAATTGTGCTGCCAACATACGATTTATCACAGCTGCATGATAGACTTTATATGACAGATGTACTCTGACATGTGATTCTCTGTTTGATTACCATTTTGTCTTTATATGTGGAATGGTATATTCTGTTAAATTAATTCCAAATCGGCATGCCTTACATCTCGAACATCGAATAAAACCAATGTGTTTACACATCGGCCAACTAATGTCTTTCCATTCTTCATCCCTTTGAAGAAACTAGGCACTAACGTTTGATGGGGGTTGCCTATAAGTCATCGACACCTTATGACTGATACATTAAAAGAGATCTGTGTCATTTTCAGGATTTCCCAATGTTTACTGAGAATTCTTTTTACTATTCGCGCCTAGAAACATTTGTGTACAGACGCGTTATAAATGACATATCATATCATATAGTTAATTGTTCATTAAATGATGTGATGAGCCTAATGTTCACTTGACTCGGGCTCATATTCCTAACTCTGTTGATGTACACATGTTCTGCTTTATATACCAGAGCCTTCTAATACACACCATTGATCACAATTCTAGGGTATCTCCTACCTCTAAATCACATGCCAGTCTGAAATGATAATGCCAAACATTTCAAATCATTGAGCAATTCCTATTTCACGCCTGTGCGCTTCCCAAACAGTATGCTCCATTTCAGGTTGTTAGGGTGAAAACCTTCATCAGGTTGTACAGCATTCATACTCATATCTTTCTATATAGACTTCTCGGTATGATATTGTCCACTACCAACATTTTCAGATCTAAACATAAAATGTCTAATTTGCTATGTTGTTCAGTAAACCAAATGTTGCTTGTATTCCTGTTTAGTAGGTTCACACATCTTAACTAATCTTGTACATCAACTTCTCATATGATGAAAAAATCATTGATGTCCGTATTCCACAGAATGATCTTACTCATGTAAATTGCATTCTCTTCCGAATGTAGCACTTCTTTCTCTCATAAACGCATGACTAAGTTAGAAGGTGCAAATATTGCTCCCATGGCTGTATCACATCACTGATGACAACATACCCCATTAAACAGAAATAGATTATGCTGCAGACAACACCATAACATTGGAACTAAGTGTTCTCGAAAGTGAGCTTACTTCCGGGACAAATGGTGCTTGACTGCTCTTATACCTAATTCATGTTCAATACTAGTTTACTGAGATATTACAGCCAAACTCACCAAGAGATAGGACTCCTTCCCTGGTATACCAGCAATTTTACAAAGGAAATCCATTGTATCCCTTATATAGGATGGTAGAGTATTCAAAAAGGTGAAAACAAATGTACCCATAAAGAGTGATGTTTTTTCCAACCGCATTCCAATAGGAGGAGCCAATTGGTCACCCCAGTGGTTTATCCAATTTCTTATGTACTTTCAATGATAACATATATTGTCAGAGTGACTGGTTGAGAAGCAGACAGATGTTGCTTTTTGTTCAAATCAAGTAAACCTTCCTTATACCATTTTGATAGTCTCTGGTCACATTCCCCCTTCAATTATCCAATTGGATTATCATCTAAATATTAAAAATAATTCACATTTCTTTGCTATCGAATGCCTTCATCTATGTAGTCTTGCTTATCCATAATCACTATGTGGTCCACTTTATCAGAAGGTTTTATGATTATGGTGTCATCCAATTTTAAAGTTGTACAGGGTACCATTGTTTCTTAGTCATGTTATTACTTTCTTGACTATTCTCATTGCACGCTTCCAACCTCTTTAAATCTTCTAGGAATAGACTTGCACATATTTCAAGATGTGCACAATTAAACATTGTCCTATTGAATTTGGATTGAATTTTCACACCACTTGTTTCAGATACCATGGTGTCAATCCCAAACCTTTCTAAATTGTCTATACATAAGATAGCTCAGCGGGTTGAGCACTCACTGCTGCAATCTGTGTGTGATCTGCAGATCACAGGTTCGATCCTTGCAAAGCCAACTCAGCCTTTCATCCTTCCGAGGTTCATAAATGAGTACCATCTCCGGTCGGATGATATTGTATGTATTTATGTAAAGTTCTTAGGCATAAGTACTATATAAATACACATCATTACATCATTCACCACTTCATCTATTCACATACCTCACATTGATCCTGCCATGTAATCAATTGTGATTAACTTTAGAATGCCTCTGATGGATAGTTCAGATGATTTATGACACTTGTTTCTCAGTGTGTTTCTCTTTTTGATGAACAAAATATTTTGGCGTATGCTAAATATATATATATATATATATATATATATATATATATATATATATATATATATGTGAGTAGTAACGGTATACAAGGTATAGCCCAGAGACTCCACTGAGCTACATGGATTGTGCCCTGGATGATTCTACCACTTTGGGGAGCTGGTGGTTGACAGGCAGCTATTAGAGTGTCTCCTTGCCTGAGATGTGATGACTGGCACAGATGGCTCTTATCCCACTGTTGCTTCTTTCTGTGGCCATGTCACAGCATCTCAAGAAATCCCTTAGTCTAAGGGGAGCAGATTGCAACAGTGTGTGTTTACTGACCCTACAAGGCCTAGTCTATATGGCTTCTCCTTGTCCAGATCCACCATTTTGTCTGTCTCACATTGTGAATGTAGCTGCTCATGGACATTCTGCAGAATTATGAATTCAGTCGTTATTATGGTTGTTTATTTGTTTATGTGCACATTAGTTTTTATTTTCAACTGGTTGGCTGTAGACATTTAGGGACTTTAGGGACTTCCACAATTTAGCATTAAGCAATATTAATATATACAATCCCTCCATAGTTCATTCTAGACAGGTAGTCTTCAGATAGGTCTGGAACCTATTTAAGAAAGCAAGTGCATTATGGGATTTGGGTCTGATACTTGGACTAATAATGTTTATAGTTTGCTAAGGCCCACATAGGGTCTTGTAATACAAACCAAGAGAGTGGTTTAAGATACTAGTTGCTTCCCCTGCACCATCAATGGCTGCAGCCTTGACTGATGAACAATAATATTAGTACATCAGATTGCACCTGTCCAGTGTGTTCTAAGCTTGGTGTTCAAACTATTCTTTCTTTATGTCTAGGTGCATTTGGGGCTGACTCCTTTGTGTCATTGATCACACCCCTTTCTTCCCTTCTATCTAACCGGACATTAACCAATGTGGCTGTTGCAGGGCCCAGGGAGTGGGAGATCTAGGTGAGACAGGTAAGAGGTAAGGGCAGATGTTCCACAGTTAATACATGCCAGTCTTAACTGCACTGAGTGTCATTTGTGTATGGTGTCATCATAGTTCCAATCGGTGTGCCTGTGCCTGGCTTCACTCACTCACATGTGCCCTTGCTTGGCAATCCATTCACCTGCTACATTTCTTGGAGGCACGGTTGAGACAGCTCAATCAATTGCACTTGTGCCCTCGCTTCAAGTTATCCGTGTGCATTTTCTGCCTCCGGTTTAGCATCCTGAGCTGCCTAAGAGTGGGTTTCCTGCTGTATGCCTTTGTGAGCCCTTTTTTAATTTGCACTGCTTGCCATTGTGCTAGGTTTCTGTTGGGTTACCAAAACCTTATTTTTGCATGTTTTAAGGGGCACCTTAGAATTATAGCAAAGTTTGATGTTTACTGTTTATTTACTTACTGCATTTGACACTTAGTGGGCGTGACCTCATTACCATATTTGAAACATAGATTGTTGTGATGAATACCATCACTAAGGATAGACCCCAAGCTAATAGACCGGATTTGTAATTGGGGAGGTACCGCAGAAGACAGCAAAGGGCCAGGTGTCAGCAGTATCCCACATCCTAGAACACCTCGCCAGATGAGTAATGTTCCTTGGCAAAGGCCTGGGCCATGCAAATACCTGCATCCTACTTTGCTATAGTCCTTGGGGTGATAGTTCTCTTACTCTCTCAGAGGAGACCCAATAGTACCCTTTCCCATTAGGTCCCTTAATAACTGACATGTGTTGTTGACTAGTCTACTATCACATAGCCCTAGTCTGAAAACTGCAGTACCAACATCTGTCACTACCATCACTGCAGTGTTCAATGCTGCCCGTACTAATACTGCAGCACTCACTGCAAATGCCACCACATCTGGGGATATAGACACCTAACTTATCACATGCTCTATGGCAGATACCGTCAAATTCATGATGCAGGAGTCCATTTTAGCACTTTGAGAGCCTAATCCTTAGTGCCTTTCTTCTAGGTAGAGGCCCACCCCAACAGGTGAAGAAGAATAACAGGTATGGCCAGAACAGACCAACCAGATGCTTCATGACTGGCCATTTCCAGACTGGGAGAAGTAGCTTAGAGTGAGAGTCTGAGGTCCTTCTTTGAGGATGAGCCTGTCACTATCACCACATATATTTATATTTTCGTATATTTCATTGGTCATTTATAACGCGCTTTATACAAGCAGGTGGGATCAGGATTCGAAACTCTGTTGTGCCTCAGTGTCTTGCTTCCAAGACATACGCGTTGCCCCTGAGCTATCCTTCCTCAGGACCAACAGCTGCTTAAGTCATGTACACCGTGGATGACATATTTGGTGCCACAGCGCTGAGTGTGTAGTTGATAGTGAAATTCTCTTTTGGACTCGACCGGATCAAGCCAATTTTTCAGATGGCCCACAAGAGAAAGGGGATCGAGCCACACAGTCTAAACCTGATGAGGATCTGGCAAGTCCGACAGGGAGCGAGATCAATGCACTTACACATCTACAACTTCGCTGCAGAGCTTGTAAAAGAGATTAAGAAAATAACCAAAACACAAATGCAACTCCTTGATGATCAATTGTGAAAGAAAGAAATGTCTCTTACAAAGTCCTTATGGTTGGCTCCTTGCAGCCACAGTCCAATTTCCACTGGGAAATTATCCTTCTCTTTAGGTGGCAGGTTTTCATGGTTCACAAACCCGACTCTGTGAAATTCGTAGCACAGGCTCTCCAAGGGTGACAGGGCATAACTTTTACAAAGTTTATGATTTCCCCCCAGCAGTTTCAGACTGAGCCAGATCTTCTTCCCTATGGCTCTGTCTCCCCAAGAGGTGAGGGGTGTACATGAGTATGGTTCAGCTGCTTTAACCACTTCAATGTGCCCTGGGGTTCTTCTTGCCCAGAGCACTCTCCTCCTCGCTACACCTGTTTTAACCTCCCTGTCCCTTTGTGAGGTTGCACTGTCTTCTATCCTATTTATCTATCTATCCTTTTCCTGCCTCTGACATATTGCTTAGAGCTGTCTGGTTTGCTTGAATCCCCGGTCTTAGTGACTAATAGGGGGTGCCTGTTCTCCTCGCTCTAACTCAGGCAATGCATCTGTAGAGAGGCAGATGTACATGTCATTTATAGAGCCCACCCCCTCACCTCCGTCATATGGGAATAACAGCAAGAAAGCTCTGTGTTTGACACCTGGTATCATCCCAAAACCATATCAAAGGCATAGGAGACTTCATGCAATCAGACAACCATATCAAATGTATCCCAAACTGATGCAGTAGACATGAGCTTGCAGACACCACTGGATATAGAACTATAAGTAAAGTTCAACAGAAGTAAAGTGACGCCATTAATGAGAGAAGATACATGTCTGCACTACACCTGATGTATGGATATTTCAAGAATTGTATTTGTTTATTTATTTCACACCGAAGTCCACATGCATCTAGGCGCACACAAAATCAACACATCAGAAAAGGCCATCACATAAAAATCAACTGAATAATGGTGTCTTCAAACATTTAGGGAACGGCCACAGATTATTTTCCTTGTGCAGGTCAGCTGGTAACTTGTCCCAGGCCGAAGCAGCTTGGACTGAAAAAGATTGGTTTTACCTCTTCACACTTGTTTCGAGGACAAGTAAGATGCCTAGCATCACCAGAGCGGGTAGCTCATGTAGAATCTTGTTATGTACATTCCTCACTTAAATACGGTGGTGCCAGTCCTTGAGAATGAAGATGTAATTGAAGCAACGAAGTAAGCATATATGCAGATGGAAATGAAAATCATATACACTAAGAAGATATGTGATAAGAGGTGTAATCGATGTATGCGTGCAGAAAAGCAAGGTAGATAAGACAATGTAGAAGCTTGCTAAAGTAGAAAATAGAATGTGAGTAAAGTAGCTATATTGAGAAAATGGACGTCAGAATCGTATAAAAGTAAGCGAGAAATCAAGGCTGCAGTGTTGACAGGCACAGGAATACAGATCTGTGCAAGAACAATGGATATTTGGTTGGCTCAGAAGCAACTGCAATGCTCAAAAGGAGTCGAAGAGGATAAGCCATCTATGTAAGACCTATTTCTCTTAAATTAAGTAAAGGAGTGGATAAATGTGAGTGCCAAGTATTGTACAATCAAAATGCAGAAAGCACATGCAGGATGGAGCAATCAAGTCTCCAGAGGCCGAGGAGAGTAATAGCACCCAATATAATTGAATCAAATACCACTAAATAGAAGGACAGAATGGACAAACTCATGGTCTCATCACACGTGATTCAGGACTGGAAAACAAAGCCTATTCATAAAGATCCAGATGAAGATAGCAATGTACCTTCACTCCCTTTAAAGTCCTGAGGCAGAGAACAGACAGCAAGGTCAACTACAGAGGAGAAGCCTTGGCTTAGGTCCTAACTGATGAGAGATGGAAGGCTAATTAGCTAAGGAGGTCCGTTGTCTGACATTGTTCCCTTGCACCTGGGTTACATTGCTTACGTGCTGCTAACGAGCCGAATGTCCAAGGTTGTAAGAGAATGCCAACCAATCATGAGGGCCTATGTAATGGTGGATCACACATTGTTGCAGATGCCTATCCATGGCTGTTGTTATGCTATTATTTGTATTTTAGGTAGAGGTTGTTCAAGGCGTGCCTACCAGAGAAGGGGCATTCAATGATGATACTAACACTCATATAAACTATATATATATATGTTCCCTTAACCAATCCCTCCACCCGATAGGTTTTTACTGTTGCCACATAGGATGACGTCATAGCTGAAGTATGTTGAGGTATAAAACCTTTTGCATAATTGAAATGTGTTGACAGTGTTTGAGCCACAATCTGTTTGTTCAGCAGGTTTCCCTACTTTATTGAACTGATAACAAAGTAATATTTTGTCATATTCCTGGAGTCTGTCCGGTTATTTGGGCCTGAGATCATTTATTTTGGTAATCCCATTCGGCACTTGCAATGCTCCAGGTGCTACTGCACACATCTCTGTATCCCTCTCTAGTCTTTCACAGTTCTCCTCTCAAGATGGTCATGACTTCCCCTCCTTGCAACCTCCTCAATGCTTCCTCTTCCAATTATCAAATAAACAAACAAAACCTCCTCACTACCTCAATGCCTCTCCAGATCATCATTGCTCTCACCCTCCAAACTCCTCAAAGACTCTCTTTCAACCTCCTCAAAAACTCTCCTTAAAGACTCTCCCTCTGACACTATCAATAACTGTACCTACCTCCAACCCCTTGCAACTCTCCCCTCCAGATGGCAATAACTGTCCCCTCCAGTATCCCGTGTCCAGTTTCCTTCAAGAACACCTGTAAAAAAAATCCTTTTTCTGTTTACTAGCATACATAACTTTGTCTGCCCACACTGTACTGCCTGCATGATGCAAGGTTCCCTCTCCTTTCCTGTGGGTGGACCTTGGCGAAACGGTTTGTACATGAGGTTGCTGATGGGGGTTGCTGATGACTGTGAGCTCGACTGACACCTGAGAGTAAATGGGGCTTAGAGGTTGGCCTAGATTTACATATGTCTTAACTTCCATTTTGAGCTCCACTGTGACCCAGCCTGTATTGAGCCTGTGAGGATTCTGTGTTCTTGGAAGCATTCTGTAAGCATGTAGATGCTTTCTCCATTGGTATAATCAATCTATTCATGTCTTTCCATGACACCTTTGTTTCACCTGCAGGTCTTTGATTATGAGGTGTCTCCATAGTGATAGTCCCCGGCATCTCATCCTGTTCTCCAAGCATCTGCGTGGGATCCGTGTTCCCTGAAGATATGTATAAACTCAGGGGAAAGCATTGCTGGACTAAAAAATAAAATAGCATTCCTGGCTGGGTGTGTGTGTGTGTGTGTGTAGCACTACTTCTGGAAAACAGAGCAGCAATGTGTATTCTCACAACAGTGCCCATCCACTCAACTCTGTCCACTGTACCCTTAGTGATCTGCCCTATGTGACATAATAACATGATTCACAGGAGGGTACAGTGGCGCCTATTACTAACAACCGGGGTTCATGGCTATGCATTGGAGATCTGGCTGATTTCTGGAGGATGCAAGGTAGAGGCTGCTTATGCAAATTGAAAAAGCAAGTCTGGCTCCAACACAACCAGGGACCCTGACAATCTGCTAGAGGTTAAGAAGAGGAACCACTGGGTTTTCTCTATGTGAAAAAAACAGCAATAATGTGCACAGGCAAAGACAGTAGATCTGCATTTGCAAAGGTACAGGGCAAGCCTTTTTATTTTGGGCTATTAGGTGTCACTTGCGACACATATAAGCCAAAACTATTGCATTAGAGTACAGATGGGGGGAAATGGCATATGAGAGGGGACACACAGCCTGTAGGTGTTGTTTGGTTATGTGCCCACCCATTGACTGCACATGACCATGCTAATTCCTATGGCCATTTCCACACAGTTCCTGCCCCTCCCCACCCAAAACAGCTCCTCGTGGGAACCCTTTGAGCTTGCTTTAATCAAGCCTTACCATCAAACGTTGCACTCACAGTGCCTGCCAGTGTTTTTTTAAAGCAGTCTTCAGAGAGTTGATGGGCCTCATTACAGATTTGCACCATTTTACACATGCTACCATCAATGGGCAGTTAATACCACTACGGCTGTGCTTGGCAAGTGCCTTTTCCATGCCTACACAAAAGCCCAAACTGTTGGAATTGTCAACGCTTGTTTGTCGTGTGAGAGCTCTACACTAAAATAAAAGCACATACATTTACAAAGACGACCCATTGGCGTTGTCAATACTGTTTATCCGAGCACTGAATTTGTCATGGGTAGCCTGTAATCAGTCACTTCTAGGCAACCAGCAAACTCTTGCCATTTCGGGCAGTCGTGACTTATAAGGAAATGAATGTGTTGTGTGACTTCAACACAAATAAAATGCTGTGTTGACATTAACAAGTAAATGTGATGCTGGACATGGTTCCTGTATTTTGAGTTTAATAGCATGCTACATGCAAGACTGAGTTGCTCAAAATCAACAAGAAAAAAAAGAGGGGCTAGAAAAGAAAAAGGCTACAGTGGTGAGGAAGGAGCGAGAAATAGGGGATACAACACAGCATAGTGTGATGCAGTCACGCATGCAATGAAGAGGCACTACAGGTGACATTGGATTTCGTTTTTTTATTTGTTTGTGTCTTAGTTCAAAGAACTTTTCACAATAAATTATACATACACAAAATCACATTTTCCATATAATACTGCAGGAAACATTGAATTAATATCCAGACAATAATGGTCACAATCTCAAAATAATTATACATCATGCTAAAATGCAACTATAACGAATCATTCTACAAGATCCTGAACATTATTCATAAAAACGAGCACAATCTATTCTCCTCCAGTCTCAACAAAGCACTAACTCTTAACCAAAGTTGCAACAAGCCCATGTTTAGATAACTGTTCCTCGTTACAGATTACACATAGCAAGTAATACACAAATGACATTGTGATCATTGCCTTTCCACGCGATGTACAACTGAGGCTAGCTTCCTCCGTTTTCATCAGGAATTCTTGCTATTCCCCTCACAATGTGTGAAATAAGCACGCATCCCAATCGTTGTATCCAGGCCAGTGAGAGAAAAGAGCTGTCAGTCTTTGCTTCTTTCTAGGTCAGGGAACTCTAAGTCCGGTCCTCAACATCCACAACAGATTTTCCAGATGACCATTGATTATGCACAGAGCTCCCATTCAGGCTGTTCTGACATCATGGCATGCCTCTGCCTCTGGGACAGGAACGTCATTGTTTGTTTTTTTGTGACCTCTGGGCCAATCCTGCGACCTCTGGACCAATCCTGCGACCCCACGGCTAATCACCAATTAGAGGTTGGTAAAATTTGCTGGGGACGTGGCTAAGCCACTGCGCACTTAGGCATGCTTCATGGAAACGCACGTTGTTGCAGCAGAGAGCCATAGACAGCTTGCTTCGGCAACTACTTTGTCAGTCCCGGTCCTGACCCCCAGACGTTTGTGAGAGGTCTTCCTGTAGTGCATGTTGCATAGCACCCCTCCTGGGAGCATGGTAGATCTCAGGATGTTGTAATGGGTCACGTGGCACTAGCCACGTGACCAACTTAATAAAAGATACGAGCCGCTTCCGGCTCGTCAGTCACACCAACCAAGACTCCGGTGTACTCTTTGTTCAGCACCATGCTGGTGCTACTCCGCGTGCTGTGGGCCCAAGGATGGGGCCCAGCACGAGAACAGTGCCCCTGCTGGGCAACGCCGTCCCTGAACGATGCGACAGCCCTGTGATCACGGCTGTTGTGGCGACTCCGGCCTGGGTGCCCCCAGAACCGGGGCCGTCGTGTGCTGGGTGCCCCCAGCCACATGGGCGTCTCCAGTGACCTGGAGCGAGTGGGGTGACCCCCACTACATTGTTAGCGACGTGATCGCTGCCCTAAAGGGCTGTGTCGGGTGTTCCCAACGTGTGTATGGGGCCCACCCGGTGGTCCGGGGCAGGCCCCCAACAATGGCGACAAGGAGAAGGGGCCCCGCGTGCCCCGGAGTATGGTGAGGAGCTGCCCCCTCAGATGCCCCCACCCCACTGTCGTGGGGAAAGAAGTGAGGTGGCGGGGGGAGGAGGAGCCGCTTCCCCCGCCTGTGTGGAGGAGGATTGATCCGTGGCGTCGGCCGCACTGTGAAGGCGGCAGTGGCCGCGTGAGCTGGCCCCCTATCCCATCTGAGGGGGAGGACTGCCTGGCGGCCTCGGCTGCAGTAAATAGAAGAAACGGCGGCATTGGCCGCAACAAAGTGGATCTTCATTGGAGCGGCTATTCACGTGGCATCGACCGCTGCCTCCCCGAAGGAAAGACTGCCAGGCCGTGTTGGCTGCGAAGAGGGGAGAGGAGGTGGAACAAGGGGCCTGCTGCCAAGGTGCCAGTAGCCCATCACAGGCGCCCCCAGACTACGGACTTGGCCGATGTGGCCCCTGGGCCTCCCCAGGTGCAGCTTTGCCGGTTGTGTTGTGACTTTGATGTGCCCAACCGAAATGAACATTGGTGAGGGCACGAGATGGTTTCCGGCAACTCCACGATGGTGGAAGATGGCCATCACCACCGACAGCCCCATGAAGACTCGGAACCGGTGGACTCGCTTAAAGTGGTCCTGGTGGGGGTGTGGGGCGGTGTGATATCGTGCACACCCGCACATGCAGAGTGCTTCATTTGGTGCCAGGGGCCATCAATGGTGTGTTTGTTTTGTGATAGTAGAACCACTCACCCAGGTTAATAAAGGGTGTGAAAAAAACTAGCGGAGTGGTTGTAGTAGTAGGAGTATGTGGTTGTGTAGGGTTTTTGTTTTGTTGTTATGAAAAAAGGAGTGGTGTTGCATAGCACCCCTCCTGGGAGCATGGTAGCTCCCAGGATGTTGTAATGGGTCACGTGGCAGTAGCCACGTGACCAACTTAATAAAAGATACGAGCCGCTTCCGGCTCGTCAGTCAGACCAACCAAGACTCCGGTGTACTCTTTGTTCAGCACCATGCTGGTGCTATACAGCGTGCTGTGGGCCCAAAGACGGGTCCCAGCACGAGGACGGTGCCCCTGCTGGGCAACGCCGACCCTGAACGATGAGACAGCCCTGTGATCACGGCTGTTGTGGCGACCCTGGCCTGGGTGTCCCCAGAGCCAGGGCCGTCATGTGCTGGGTGCCCCAGCCATGTGGGCGTCTCCAGTGACCTGGAGCGAGTGGAGTGACCTCCACTACATTGTCAGCGACGTGATCGCTGCACTAACGGACTGTGTCGGGTGTACCAGACGTGTGTATGGGGCCCACCCGGTGGTCCGTGGCAGGCCCCCAACAGTGCTTTAGCTGAGGAGGTCCATCCGCAGCGCAGTACTCGGGAGGGCGGACTTATCACTGACGAGGGAAACTGAAGGTGCTGGACGGTGCCCCGTTATCGAGCTGCACATAGCCTGGGCCAGGCCTTGCCAGTGCGTTTGATGCCGGCACTTGTGCACTTCTCAGACCAGGTCCAGGAGACGGACCGTTACCCACACCTTTGAAACAAAAGGAAAGACGCTCACTTTGTTACACGCTGTTGGTGCTTACTAAACTGCAGTTCCATTGCGTAATTTGCTGTTGTGCAAAGCACAGCGAATAACACAAAGGGAGCTGCCGTTTAGTAAGCAGCATTCCATTTTAAAGCCCCTCCCCCCTCCAACCGGGGACCTCCTGTTGTTACTTGTAGTTCAATTTCCAAGTGTTGTGCATCAGACTCCAAAAATTGACCACAAAGGTAACATTTATATACGTATGTTTTCTTGCATAAGCTAAATGATTGGCATTTTCTTAAGTATCTGTTCACTGTGAGGCAGGGCCTTTTAAACATAAACAGCAAATGAGATGTTGGCTCCCTTGCAATGTGGCCTGATGGCATGGCTGTAGGGCTACCCAATCCCCAAAAGCGGCACTGATATCAAATTGGAGGGGAAACATTGTGATAGTAATGTCTAGGTAGTCGCAGACTAATGCCCCTGTGGGCATGGTGTCTGGGGGTTTGGGTATTAAGGATAGTGATGTCTGCAACCTTAGTGTCATTCTCACAGTGGCACTGTTTTCTTTAGTGATCAGAGACTAGAGTCTAGGTGATGGGGCCCTCAAGGCACTGGCGTCACTCTCCCTATGGGCACTGATGTTTAAGCGGCTGCCCTCAGAGTGGGGTGGGGCTTTCTTGGCTGGAATATAAAAGGTCTCTCGGATTGTTTATGCAGGACTGCACCTTTGCCATCACCGTTTCCATATTAGGGGGCCAAGGACTGTGAGGAAGAAATTAAAGGGATGTTCCTTTTAAAACGTATGCATAAACATACCTCACTCAAAACAAATTAATGTCTGGAAAAATCCTGCCCAATAATGTATTTCTTTCTTCTTTCTTCTGCTGATAGGACCATAACTCAGCTCTAGAGTAAACCAATGGCAATCCTGGTTTTGATTGTGATCATGTGTTATATGTCAGGTGCTGCGAGCGAGAGGAGCACGGACATGGAGGAGAGTGCGGATAGAGGAGGGCGTCACTGGAAAGAGAACATTGACATTTGACACAGGCATCAGGCTCAGTTGGTCAATGTCTTGCACATCATGACTAGATTGTAAAAGTTTGCAGCCATGGGGGACAGGACACAAAGTGCTTGGCCACTTTGAGAGCATGTCCAAGGGGCGTTTCCCCATGTGCAGTATTACTGGGGCATGGCCACACTGAAGGCACAATGGGTACTGAGATTGGGGCCTTGTCACTATCCATACCCTGTGGTTAGCATGGCGTGCATGTCCTCCGTGCAGTACCCACAGGAACCCTACCCAGTTGGTTCTGTGTTTAGGGGACCTGGATATGGGCCAAGTTTATGGACCATGCCCGCTGTGCTTTACACAAAGTGCATACCACAAGACATGTCCTGTGAATACCAGGGTGAACATTAGTCTTCACAGGGCATGACCACTGGTCCTTGAATCCGGACATGGCCGAAGGCCAACCCGCTTGTCATACCCACAGAGAAAGGTTGCATGCCCACTACGGTACAGTGGGCCTGCACTTGGGGAAGTTATTGCACTGCCCATGCCCTGTTTGTACAGTGGCCTAGCTACTGCACATGGGTCATGGCTTAAGGACATACACCCTGCCTATTGCCGACAGGGCATGGCCACAGTGATACTATTGATTAGGTAATTGATGATGCCATATGTTAAGTCTTTGATTGTGTTATCTGTGATTCCTGCTTCAAAGTCCCAGAGAGGTTTTCCTGTGATTCGTGCTCGCATGAGTGATCAAATGCAGTTAGTTAATTGTTCACCAGCAGCATATCCACTTGCTTGGGGCACGATTTTCCAAATACACTGTTTACTAGCATAGTTTTCAATTGTGCAGGGGCACAAGCGTGGGGCAGGGGCAGACTGGGAGGCCACAAGCAGCCGGGGCAGGAAAGGCCTCCAGCCTGATTCAGACAATGTTCAACTTGTTCCTCTGCATACAGAACATTATTTGTATTGTTAAAATCGCTGCCAGTTAAAGGTCGCCTACAGGCCCAGTATTCAAGGGGACTTTTAGGTTGTAGGTGCAAATTGTGTCTTAAAACCACATTGATATTTCCACTTTTTGTTCTTATGGTATTTATCAGCAAAGCTCATATTGGGCCACTGTAGTAGACTCTATTGAGCCTGGGTATTTCCTCATGGAGAGAGGGTGAGCCAGAGAGGGGTAGTTTGGAGAAGAGTCGTCTTCCTAGCTGATTCTCAGAAAAGCCTACAGGTCGTTTAAAAGGGTCATGTCTTAACACTCAGAGTCCCAAGAGGAAGCTGCCTGGTACAGCTGGCACTGATGGACGCAGCCCCTGGCATTGGAGGGCTTATGCCTTCCCAAGCTGATGAAGTTGCAAGCAGCACTCTGCCGCAACACAATAAGCATACAGTGGCAGAGCACATAAGCTTGCCCTTCCCATGTGTAGGCCAAAAATGTTGATTAGGCATTTCTCCCTCATTTGTATCCTTCATACCCTCTTCTCAGAGTTCCTGCGAGCCTCAGTGTAGGGTGAGTGGGGGCTCTATTTTTGAGGGGGAATAAGGGGGAAGGGGGTACACCTCCGCTTGTAAAATATTCATTTGATCTTCGAAGTGCTTTTAAGTGCAAACCAGGCAGCACCCAATGGGTATCCCAGTGCAACATAAGAAATCGGAGACTATACATAAAGCAATATGGATTTGTAGGCCTACATGACAGTAAATGTATATGCAGAAGTAAATGGAATCATGTGATTCTTCTGATCAGATGGTTTTCTTAGTGTACTGAGGAACGCTGCTTTAGGATGCCATATCCCGTGATGCCAATTGGGGGTGGGGTCAAATGATATCATGTCCTGTGATGTCACGGGCGGGGACAAGTGACATTGCATCCTGTATATATCACCGGGAGGTCAAGGGTCGTGTGATGTCACTTCCGCTACACCTGGCATTTTGGTGAAATGACGTCCCTGCCCTGGACCTAGTTGGATCTGTGTTCTGTCAGGAGGCAATGGATATGGCAGGAAAAGATACAAAACAGCACCCTGCTTAAGTGGCCTACCCTATGGCTTTGTCGGCTTTTTAGCTTCTGTTTATTTTGTTGTATTTTATATGGGGAGTTTTACGGTGCTTGCACCAAATTGCAGCCTCTTCAGAGCGCTTTGTTAAGCAAAGGAGGAAAGTGGAAAAAGGAGGGCACCACAAACCGCAAATCTCACACTCTGGGGCAATTCATTTAACGGGGATGTATGGCTTGATTAAAACATAAGTTCCTCTGACCTTGACTTAAACCTGAAGCGGGCTATTCGGTTAACAAGCAAGTGACTAAACAATCTTAGTCAATGATTTAGACGGTGCTCAGTAAGAAGCCGGGTCAGGATGTTCTGCATCAGCAGTTGCTAGTAAGGATATAAAGGAGTTGCAGCTCATCCCAGAGCTTGAGGCATCTAGGAATAAATCCATCATATCCAACACATCTTTGATTCCACCTCATGCTGTGGTCTTTTCTTCCGAGTTGTTGACGTGTTTCTCCTTTCTTAAATGTTTATATTGTTGGGTACATGGTGCATGGGATGGGAGTGCAACTTTAGCCATCTACCTGATCGGGCTCAGCTCTCCTCCTGGCTATTCCACCTGATCACTCCACCAGAATCGGCAGCTCTGCCTTCTCTCTCTTCGCTCCCACCATCTGGAGAACCCTTCCTCTGCACATCCGATGCACCAAAAACGACCTCTCCTGCAAAGAATACTCAAAACCTGGCTATTCACAGCATTATCCTGAACCCCCCACCCCCAAAACAACTTTAAATCCCCACTCCGAGCATATGAACAGTCTTCCCGGGCAGTGCAGGCTGCGTTCACTGTGACACCGACCTCAAAGCTCCTGACGGCGCCGAATGTGTTCGCGGTAGCCCAGACGACACACACTATCATACACCCATCATGACGCTGTTTCCCCTGAAGCACCACTAACTGAATCCCAGCCCTCAAATAAGTAATGTCCCATAATTGATGAATGGTTGCACATGGCATGTACGGAAATACAGGCAAATCGCAACAATAATGGTAGAAGCACAGTGGTGTGATAGGACTACCACCATCGCAATCGGAAAGATGGGGATGCACTGCACTGAATCAGTCAGGGGAGGTCGGGGCTCCATGTCCCGAACTAGTAAGCAAGGTGTGAGCCCACCATGCAACACTATAGTGGGGAACTCAAGAACCAGCCGAGCATCACTCTGGAAGGAATGGAAGGAATGAGGGGGTGGGCAGGCATTGCACAAGTATGAACTACAGGATGGGCTGCCCATGGAAAAGGTACATCCTTAAAATGATCAGTAAGCGTTCAATATTTGGTCAGATTCCCCAACCTACCCACCTAGAGGAAACTGGAAGGTCGTCTGTGGCAACCAGTTGGAGCATAGACTGCTGATGTTGCTAACCATTTTATCACAACCGCAAGAAACTACAGAAGAACCCAAGTACCTATGCAGGTGCCCAAGCAACAAAGCACCATCA